>NW_026652303.1:3141976-3204348 GCF_009828535.3 Hylobates moloch | reverse complement strand
GTAATAATTTCGTAGCCACTTTTCCTGTTTTTATTGAGGTGAGCGCAAGTGTTGTATCCATTTAAACACCGTATTATGCTAATTATCTCCGTATGATCAGTTCATTTCTCCAGTAAGTTGTGTACACCAGTAAAAAGTGATCTCTCACAGTTCTCTTGCATTTTTCATGGTGTTTATGCAGTACCATAAACCTTGAATAACATCATGGGACTCATAGGAAGTGTCACTAGTGATGCTGGAAGTGCTCCCAAGAAGCAAAGTCATGACGTTACAAAAAAAAAAAAAAAGCTTACTTGCTTTATGTATACCATAGGTTGATGTCTGCCATTGCAATTGCCTGCCATTTCAAGATAAATTAATCTGGTGTAAGGATCATTGTAAAAAAAAAAAGAAAAAGAAAAGGAAATTTGTGAAACCATCGCTGCATCTGTCAGCAGGCACAAAAACCTTGTACTTTTTGTGAAATACGCCTTTTTTATCTTGTATTGAAAATGCAATTTGTGTGTGTGTGGTTGCAGGATTGCTATAAGAAACGCATACCTACAGACTCTAATATGATTAGAGAAAAAGCTAAGTCACTATATGACACCTTAAAGCAAAGGAAGGTGAAGAATGCAAAGTTGGAGAATTTAATGCCAGCGAAGGATGATTTGATAATTTTAGAAAGAGGGTTGACTTTTTAAAACGTCAAGATAACATGAGAAGCAGCTTCTACTGACGAAGAGGCACCAGATAAGTTCCCAGGCACCATTAAGAAGGTAATTAGGACTTCCCTGAATAAATTTTTAATGCAGATGAAAGTGGCCTATTCTGGGGGAAAAATGCCACAAATGACATTTATTAGTAAGAAGAGAAGCAAGCACCAGGATTTAAGGCAGGAAGGGGTAGCTAACTGTACTGTTCTGTGCAAATTCAGTTGGGTTTGTGATCAGGACTGCCCTTATCTGTAAAGCTGTTAACCACTGAGCCTTAAAGAGAAAGGACACACACCAGCTGCTAGTCTTTTGGTTGTACAAGAAGGCCTGGACAAAAAGAACCCTTTTTTCTGGATTGGTTTCATTGATGGTTTGTCCCTGAAGTCAGGAAGTACTTTGCCAGTAAGGGATTGCCTTTTAAAGTTCTTTTGATATTAGACAATGCCCCTGGCCACTGAGAACCCCAGCATTTAAAGGTGAAGTGGTTGAAGTGAACTGGTTGAAGTGGTCTACCTGCCTCCAAACACAGAGTCTCTAATTCAGCCCCAATATCAGGAGGTCATAAGGATCTTTAAGACTCGTTACACATGGTACTCTATGGGAAGGGTTGTCAATGCTATGGAAGAGATCCCTGATTAGAGAGAACATTATGAAAGTCTGGAAGGTTTACGCCATTGAAGATGCCATCATTGTTACAGAAAAAAAACATTGAAGCCGTGAAGCCCAAAACAAGAAATGACTATTGGAGAAAACTGTGTCCACACGTTGTACATGACTTCACAGGATTTACAACAGAGCCAATCAAGGAAGTAATGAAAGGGATTATGGAAAAAAGATGGGGGTGAAGGGTTTCAAGATATGGTTCTTGGAGAAATTAAAGAGCTAAAAGACACCGCACCAGAGGAATTAACAGAAGATGACTTGATAGAGAAGAGTGACTCCAAACCAGTGCCAGACTATGAGGAGAAAGACAGATGAAGCAGTGCCAGAAAACATTAGACAATCTGGGAGAAGTCCTCTGATTATTCAAGACTGCTTTGACTTCTTTTATGACATGGACTCTTCCATGATACTGGCACTGAAACTGAAGCAAATGGTTGAAGAATTGGCACTGTAGCACAGAAACACTTTTAGGGAAACAAAAAAGCAAGAAAGTCAGACAGAAATTATGATGTATTTCTATAAAGTTATACTGAGTGCCTGCCTCTTCTGCCCTTCCTGCCTCCACCTCTGCTGCCCCAAGACAGCAAGACCAGCCCCTCCTCGTCCACCTTCTCCTTAGCCTACTCAACGTGAAGACAAGGATGAAGACCTTTATGATAATCCACTTCCACTTCGTAAGCAGTAAATATATTTTCTCTTTCTTATGACTTTCTCAAAACATTTTATTTTCTCTAGTACATTTAATTGTATGGATACAATACATAATACATATAACATATAGAATATCTGTTAATGGACTGTGTATATTATCAGTAAGGCTCCTGGTGAACGGTAGGTTATTAGTAATTAAGTTTTGGGGGAGTCAAAGTTAGACCCAAATTTCTGACCTGCACAGGGGGTTGATGCCCCGACCCTCCATTGTTCAACTGTCAACTATATACATACACAACATGTAGTTTTATACTTCAGAAATATTACAGATGAAACAGGGTTTTTGAGGATAGTCTAGGACCCAATCGTCATTTATTTTAAGAAGTGCACATATGCAGGAGATAATTCAATAAACCCTTAAGTCCTTGCATTAGTTAAGTACTTCTACTTTACTTGTAAAGATAAATACATTGTGTATGAGTTCTCTGCTCATTCCTTTTTTTTTTTTCTTTTTCTTTGAGACACAGTCTCACTCTGTCACCCAGGCTGGAGTGCAGTGGCACAGTCTTGGCTCACTGCAACCTCTGCCTCCCAGGTTCGAGCGATTCTCCTGCCTTAGCCTCCCAAGTAGCTACTCCCAAGTAGATTACAGTTGTGTGCCATCGTAGCCAGCTAATTTTTGTACTTTCAGTAGAGACAGGGTTTCACCATGTTGGCCAGTCTAGTCTCGAACTCCCAACCTCAAGTGATCTGCCTGCCTCAGCCTCCCAAAGTGCTGGGATTACAGGCATGAGCCACCATGCTGGCCCTCTGCTCCTATCTTGTTTGGTTTTCCTGAGAATCCTTCTTGAGCCTGGGGAACTGTATATGTATGTGCTTCCTGTACCAAGTAAAAGAGAAACATTCAATTCCAGCTGAATTTGAAGATTTTGTTTTTGTTTTTTTTCAGGCTTAAACTCTTTTTTTTGTTTGTTTCATGTGTCCAGCACCATGATGAGATTTTGCTTTTGAGAACATCTTGCAAAGCTCTATTGCATGATCCTATTTTAGCGATTCTCACCACAAGATATCCCAGCCACAGGATACTATAGTCTGGTCAATACTTGTCCTTGTTAATCTCTTGTGTATTACCTCATCTCAGTTATGAGACATCAAGGACATGATCATTTCAATCTTTATGTTTCAGGTAGAAACTCTAAGGTAATATTGGTTTTCCTTGCTCAAAACTTGGGGTTATAGGCAATTAGCATCTCAAGGGTAACTGGGTGAAGTGAAGCAAAAAAAAGCTTTGGGGCAGGAGTAAAGAGAAAAATCGGTTAAGGCGTAATTGGTATCTTTTTCTCCCCCACTCCCTGGGTTCAGAAGTCAGGAGAGTAGGAAAAGGAAGATAGATTTTATTTTCCAGGAAAAGCAAGCACTGGTAATTCCTATACTGACACAACGTATCTCAGCATGGTGTCCAAGAGGGAGTATGGGCTGGTTATGTGACTTTAAACGTGTCACTTCATCTCTCTGGGCCTCCATTTGGATTGAAATGGCACCCACTAACCGTACTCCTTCCCCTTCATCTATGGAAAACCAGTTTTGTTCAGGTGGTTACTGCTCAGGAAAGTTGTGCCCCACTTTCAGCCTTGGGGGATGAATCCGATTGGTCTGAGCCAATCATAGTAATCTCCCCATGCTAGTGATTGGTTTGGGGTGGCCATGTGTTATGGGTTGAATGGTGTCCCCCATCCAGCCTAAAAAAAAAAGTTAGAATCCTAACCCCTAGTAGCTTAGAATGTGACCTAATTAAAAATGGGGTCTTTACAGAGACAATTGAGTTAAAATGAGGTCATTCAGCTGGATTCGAATCCAGTATTACTGGTATCCTTATAAAAAGGGAAATTTCGACACAGAGACCTCTCTAGAGGGAAGACCATGTAAAGAGACACAGGGAGAAGATGCCATCTCCAAGCCCAGGAAAGAGTCTGGAATACACCTTTCCCTCAGAGCCCTCAGAAGGAGCTGATCCTGTTGACACCTTGATGCTGAAATCGCAGCCTCCAGAACTGTGAGACCATCAATGTCTGTGGTTTAAGCCATCCAGTCTCTGGTACTTTGCTAAGGCAGCCCTGGAAATTAATACAGCATGTTCTGGTCCATGTGAGTAATGAAGAAATTTGTTTCCTAATAAAAAGAGGAGAGGGTGGGAAGAGAGCCACTTTCCCTTCTTGCCGCTTTGCCCATAGCATGTGAAGCCTGGGGCTTGGGGCTCTGGCAGCCATCCTGTGACTGTGCCAGGCAAGTCCCAGGACAGATGCTTCTCACGAGGATGGTGCAGCAGAAATAGGCTGGGCCTGCAGGCACTGCTGAAACACTGACCCATCCCAGAACCTCCCACTCTCTGGCTTCATGTTTTATGAAGCGCACACACACATCTTTATTGCATCAACCAATGTTAGATATTGGGAAATGGGGTTATTTAAGCTCCAACATAGTATGATTCCAATTGTTTATCCTTATATGTCCCCAAAGCTGATCTTTGTATCTCTCTTAGTGAGTGATCCCTGAAAGGAAAGGAGTTATCGGTTATAATAGTATGTTTTCTGCAGATGTGGCTCATTTTTATTTTTGATGTGATGTAGAGACTACCAGGAGAAAGTATTAAAGTTAGAGTGGCATATAGTTAATTTCTATAAGAACTTTTTAAATGAATCATTTATACAGGACACAAAAATGTAAGAAATGGAAGCTTGCACTTTCTAGTAGCTTTTAAATTGCCATTGGCCCTGGAAACAGATCATGGGACAGTGAAGACACGTTTTGGAATTGAATGGTTTAACTTTCATATTTGAATTTGGATAGAAGGCTCTGTCTTGAGAACTGTGGCATCTGCGTGTAGTGTCTGGGTGCTGCCCCTGGCTCAGGCAGAGGTAGTCGTGTGCCACCCTCTAAGGGGTCATGCCCAGGTAGGCAGGCCCAGGGCCAGGTAGGGCCAGGAAGCTTGAGAAGCACAGACCTGGGGGGAGGAGAGCGAAGGCTCAGGAAGAAAGTGGTATCAGGTGTGAAGAGTGAAGAGATGCTGGAGAAGGGAAAAAAGGAAACTGAGTCTGAAGTGGGAAGGATGAGACACTCCAGGGGGCGGTGTCACAGTGGCAGGCTGAGGTTACCAATGGAAAGGGCCCCGCAGTCCCATTTCTATATGGTTACCTGGAATGGGAAAAGTGGTGTCGAATTAAAGAAAATTCTAGGGTTGAACTACATCGTAGATTGTTCTGATGCTGTTCCCTGAAGGATATCCTTTCAGTCAATGTCATTGCTCTTGCCATAATCCAGCATATGAATACGTACTCGCCTCTGAGATGAGATACCAGTAGCATGGGGAAAGCATCCCCTATCCCTAAAAATGTCTCCTGACTCTATCTAGGTGCCTGAAACCCACCGCACCAATCCTTTCCTTTGACTATTATATGTAAGTACAATTACTCAACTTCTGTCTCTGGTGACACAGTGGACAATGTTATTTAAACCAATCTTTCTGCTGATAACTAAAAATTATGGATAAAAAAATGTTTAAATATCTTCTTAAAAGCATCAAAGCATCGAGAAGATAGTAAGGAATAATCAGGCCCAAATCTAAGGGAAGCTGATGCCTAGAGTGGTAATGAGAAGCACCAAAGTTGCTTTGTTCTGAGGACATTTGCCACCCTAGGTGAACTTGATGTGCCATTCAGCTGGGGCATGCAACACAGAAGGGAGTCATCCATGCTGCTGAACATATCACTACTTCATTCCTTTTTATTACTAAGTAGTATTTCAATGTACAGATGTATCACAGATTGATCATTCATTCACCACTTCTTAGACATTTGGGTTCTTTCAACTTTTTCTTAATTACAGATCAAGCTTCCATAGACAGTGACTTACATGAACATAAGTTTTCATTTCACTTGGGTGAATATCTAGGAGCTGGATTGCTGGGCTACATGGAAAGCATACGTTTAACTTTACAAGAAACTGCTACACTGTTTTCCAAAGTGGCTGTGCCCTCTGACACCAACAACATATGAGAGTTCCAGTTACTCCAAGTACTCAACAGCACTTTAATATCGTCAGTTTTGTTTTGTTGCCATTCTAATAGCTATATAGTAATATCTCACTAAATTTGCATTTCCCTAATGACTGATGTTGAGCATCTTTTCATATACTTATTTGCCACCTGTCTATCTTAGTTGATGCAGTGCCTACTCAAAGCTTTTCCTAAATTTTTCATTGAGATGTTTGCTTAATTTTGAGTTTTGAGAGTTCTTTCCATATTCTAGACACAAAGTCTTTATCAGATCTGTGATTTTGCAAATATCTTTTCAATATGTGGCTTGCCTTTTCATTTTCTTAACAGTATCTCTTAACATTTCAGAACCTTTTAATTTGGATGGAGTTTAATGTTTCCATCTATGGAACATGCTTTTTGTATTAGATTGAGTCCCATTTGAATCTGTTTTATGTTTCAGTAGCTGGCAGCTCCCAGGCTATTCGGGAGACTGAGGCAGGAGAATGGCGTGAACCCGGGAGGCAGAGCTTGCAAGTGAGCTGAGATCGCACCACTGCACTCCAGCCCAGGCGACAGAGTGAGACTCCGTCTCAAAAAAAAAAAGAGAGACCACTGAACTCCAGTGAGACCCACTGAACTCCAGTGAGACAGGATGGTGGCTTGGATTGAAGTGGTGACTATGGAGACAAAGAGCTGTGGAAAGGTTTGTGAGATACAGGTGGGTGGATAGGAATTGGTGGTAAGGACAAGAAGGCTCTATTTTTCCAGCTTGTATGGATGAAAGAGAATCATTCAGTAAGGTAGGAAATCTTAGCAGAGAAACCAGGCTCAGCAAAAGATCATGCAGTTTTGATCATGTTGAATTTGAAATCACCCTAAGGAGATGTTGAATAAGCAGTCAGACCCATAGGTCTGGAGTTGAACAAGGGGTCTGGGCTGAAGGTACAAATTTGGAAGACAATGGTATATTGTAATTGAAAACATAGGCACACAGGAATTATCCAGGGGACCTGTGCAAAGAAGGAAAGAGGTCCTAGGCAGTGCCTCTCAACGTTAATGGCCAGTGAGAAGAGGAAAAACTCATAAGGAAAAAGGACGGCCAGAGGTGTATTGGTGAAAGAATAGGAGATTTATGGCAGCGCGCAGTCAACTAACTGTGTTGAATGCTGTTGAGAAGTCAAGAGCCTGAAAAATGTACATGGATTTACTAACATGGAGATTATTGCAGCTGGTTATAACAGGATGATGAGGCCAACAGCCACGTGGAATTGGTTGAGTGGTGAACAGGAGGTGGAGACAGCAGGTGAAGACAGGTCTTGAGAAGTCTGGCTCTGAACAAGAGAAAAGAAGTGGGATTAGCTGAAGGGATACATGTGGTCAAGGTTAAAATAATCAATATATCATATAAATAATGTCAGGCAAAGATATCAAAAGACTATCTATCATGTGCAACACTACATGCTTGAAATGTGTTATGTAAAATAATTCAAGTACATGCATTAAAATGCATCCAACTGCATTTCTATATTAGAGGTTTTTTTGATCTATTTTTAAGGAAACAGAACCTTTTTATTAAAGGAAGTTCCATCTACAGTCCCAATCTGTAAAACAGATCAAAGAGGAGGTGGCCCTCATGGCACCTGCACGAAGGACTATGCTCCACTCTGTACAAACCAAGGTCCTTTCAAAAGGCTGTAGCGAGGTGGCACACCTGTCATTAAATTGTTATTCAACAATGACTTCCTCTTGAAATGTATTTATTTGAGGTAACTGACAAAGATACATAAAATACAAAAGAATAAAAGAGAGAGGAATTAGAGCAAAGTTAGCTGTTCGAATAGCGTATCCAAATCTACACTAGCTAATTCTGTACAGCTGTCAGACAGGTGAGAATTCTGTCACTAAGCTTCCCAGTAGCCAAAGCAAAGAGATATGCAAGGTTACTCACAGTGTCCTTAAGGTAAGATGCCCAGCTGTTCAGGAAGGTAGCTTTTCACGATAAGGGGGCCCAAGAAAGCTGTCTCATATGGAAAAGCTAGTATAATGGACAACATCCTCAACAATATCTTCTTCAATAGATACAGTGATACATTTTGTGCAACTGTTTCTTATTTTTCTCAAAAGGAAATAATGGTATAACCTCAAAGTTTAGTCTAATAAAAGAGATTTTTGTGAGATTAAGGAAATATGGCAGAGAGGGCAAAGAAATTTCTTAATATCCAAGATGCAGCCCTTTAATGATACTGCAAACCTCCCTTTCTCCCCGGTAACACATAGACTTAACTTCTCTGAAAAAAAAAAGCCAAAATCTTTATTTTTTTCATTTGTACAAAAGAAATGTACAATTATTATGAAAATGCTAGTAATTCTGAAATTTATAAACACAAAAATATAATATCTAGTAATCCCATCCATCAAGGTAACCACTATTTTCAGTTTCATTATATTCTCTTGAGATTTTTTTGATATATGTACAGCATTAGTTTTTGTACATATTTACGAAATGGGATCATACCCTATCTAATGTATAGAACCTTATCTTTTAGTGACTGTGGATTAGCTCATTACATGAATGTAAAATACTTATTTAATCAACCACCTATTGATGGATATTTGGGTGTTTCCATCTTTCTCACTATTAAAAATAAAGCTTTAATGAATTTTTCATAGGGAAAATTTTAACATCTTACCAAGTTTTTTTCCAGGCCTCTCAGGATGCCCTATCCAAACCTCTTCCTGGTAACGGACTTGCTGTTAGCTCATTTGTTTTCTAGCTTTACCTTCATGGAGTTATCTTGTGCTTTGTTTCTTAAGGACCCAACCTCTCTCCGGTGACTCATAGCTTAGACAATTCCCTACTGAAAGTCACTGAGCACTGATGGCCTTGGGGTTTATTCTCCCAGTTATTAACACATTTCCATTGCAATACCGTCCTTCCAGAAGCAATGCTTCCTTCACTTGCAGACAGAAACCTTTTTTTTTTTAATTAATTTTTTTAAAGATGGGGTCTTGCTATGTTGCCCAGGTTGTTCTCAACTCCTGGGCTCTAATCCTCCTGCCTCAGCCTTCTGAGTAGCTGTGATTACAGGTGTGAGCCACTGTGCCTGGCTAGACAGGAACCTTTTGAAGGGAAGAGTTGGGTGGGCAGGTGAGGTACCTTAGGTCAGATATATTGAGTCAGCTGCCTAGAAATGGAGCCAGTTTTGCAAATGTTCACAAACACGCAGCTGGCTTACCTGGAAGGCTGCATGGCACAGTGTTGAAAGGTGACAATTCTGGAGCCCAGCTGCCTGCATTTGTAATCCTGACTCCAGTGCTCGCTGTGTGTGACCTTGGACAACTTATCTTTTCTCTGCCTCAGTTTTCTTACCTCTAAACTAGATAAAGGGCCGGGCATGGTGGCTCACACCTGTAATCTCAGAACTTTGGGAGATTGAGGCGGGTGGATCACCTGAGGTCAGGAGTTTGAGACCAGCCTGGCCAACATGATGAAACCTCATCACTACTAAAAATATAAAAATTGGCAGGGCGTGGTGGCGGGAGCCTATAATCCCAGCTACTTGGGGGGCTGAGGCAGGAGAATCGCTTGAACCTGGGAGGCGGAGGTTGCAATGAACTGAGATCAGGCCACTGCTCTCCAGCCTGGGGCAACAGAGTGAGACTCTGTTCTCAAAATAAATAGATAAATAGATAAAGATTTATGAGGACAAAATGCATTAATAACTGCGAAGGTAGCCGGGCGCGGTGGCTCAAGCCTGTAATCCCAGCACTTTGGGAGGCTGAGGCGGGCGGATCACGAGGTCAGGAGATCGAGACCATCCTGGCTAACACAGTGAAACCCCGTCTCTACTAAAAACACACACAAAAAAATTAGCCGGGCGTGTTGGCGGGCGCCTGTATTCCCAGCTACTCGGGAGGCTGAGGCAGGAGAATGGCGTGAACCCAGGAGGTGGAGGTTGCGGTGAGCCGAGATCGCGCCACTGCACTCCAGCCTGGGGGACAGAGAAAGACTCCGTCTCAAAAAAAAAAATAACTGCGAAGGTTATAGAGCAAAACTGGCATAAAGTCTATGTAAGTATTTACAAAATAAGTATAATCTATTGTCAACCTGCCACATTCAGACACATCAAGCCCCTCCTACCCTCAGGCTGCTCTTAAACTGGGCCCAGGCTGAGGGCTTGCAGTAATCAAGGCCCAATGTTTCTATGGCTAATCAACCCATAGGCTGCTCAGCCAGTTCTCCATCCATTCACATACCCACCGCTGCACCCAATGCTTTATTTCCATTGAACACAGCTTCATAAGGGCCATTGAAATCTCTTTTATTCCATTATTATGAAAATTACTATTCCTTTGGGTGAATTTATAACAGGTTACAAATTAGTTTAAGAAATATTTACTGTTAATAAATTTGTAATAGGTCGAATACTTTGGATGCTAGAGAATGGACACTAGTGAGTTACATTTTATTAATTTACTTATCATCTGATTTTTTAATTCCCAATTTAGTTTGAAAACAGACTTGAAATGGCTTGACAAATACCACATGAGGAACAAAAAAATACTCCATCAGTGTGCCTGTAAGGACAGAGACACTTTTCAAAGCAAATCCCAATTCTGCAGCGGATTTTACTAGGCTCTTTTCCAAATCAGCCTATTAAATTAGTTTCATTATTTTTTGGTGAAGAAAGACTCAACAATAACCACCTTTATTCACCTACAGAAGCGTCTTCTAGAAACAGCACAGTGAGTGCTTACAGACAATGATCTTGTCATGCTCCACCTAGTCTTCCACAGCGGCCATTACCAGGTGCTTCAGAAAGACTGAAAATACCAAAAATGTTCATAAATATACAAAGTTAGCTCACTGATTTCTTCTGGGAGTGTCTTCTGGGCTATAATGGCTACCCACTTTGCAACCTGAACTATGAGGCAGTATTTGCTCATGTAACTAGCTCTAGTTACAGAATTCTTGTTCAGCAATTGCCATTATGCATATGAAATTGTGATTTTTAGAAGCCATACTCCAACCCTGTTACACATTGAACAATGAGAACACATGGACACAGGGAGGGGAACATCACACACCGGGGCCTGTTATGGGGTGGAGGGCCAGGGGAGGAATAGCATTAGGAGAAATACCTAATGGAGATGATGGGTTGATGGGTGCAGCAAACCACCATGGCACGTGTATACCTATGTAACAAACCTGCAAATTCTGCACATGTATCCCAGAACTTAAAGTATAATAGAAATAAAAACATACCTTGTATTAATGTTTAGTTTTGGTTCTTTGTTTGTGGTCTGATATATGGCAATAGCTCATTATTATTTAAAGCTAATATAACTGTATTGAAACTAAATTACATTTACTTGTCTTCACAGCGTGAGAAGAAAAGACACTTCCATCCCCTCCTTTGGGAGAAAATATAAAGTTTTTCATTAGTTAGGGAGTTAAATGCATAAAGAAATACAGAAAGCATTATCTTGTAAGTGTTGCCATTTTGATAGCCAATCAGTTAGTTTTAAAAATGAGAGTCAAGTCAACATCTCAAGCTCAATTAGAAAAATTTTCTGAAAGTGTTTGTTCTAAAGATTCCCTAAAGAAAAGTATTTTTGGCTCAAGTGAAGGTAGGGCTGTAACTTTTTTATGTCTGTATTCCCTATCACTGCCAAGACATGATAGATGCTCAGTAACTGCTGAACTCAATAAATCGTTAAGAATGGGTGAAAATCTTATTTTAGAGACTTGCCCTAAAAGCAAGAACGTGGACTTTGAAGTCCAGCATGCCTCAGTTCGAAATAGGTCTCTCTCGGTTGCCATGAGACTGGGCAGCTGAATTATCACGTGACCTCCAGTCTCCTCATCAAAGAAAGGAGAGCAAAAAGACCAATATCTCTGGGCTTCTGGGGAGACCAGTCATAATGGATGCTGGGTACCCAATGCAAGGAAAGGAGACTACGGTTATGAGGATTATAAGATAAGGTCTTGACCATCATCATCAGAAAATGAGTTTTTCTCTAACAATGACAATCAATCCCCACTTCCTTCCTTTGTTATTCTCTCTGTTGATATTTATTTCTTGATACTTAGTTCAATTTCCTGCTGTACGGCAAAATATTGAACCTAATGGTCTCTTTCTGATGTTTGATGAGGGGCCCCACAGGAATTATTCATTCTAAACATCACGTAGGATTATTGAGTAAATACTAATATGGAAAGCGTGAGAAACTGGGTTAAATGTGTATTGGACCCCATACACTCTGGAAGATGTTTTATTATTTGTTTACTTTTTTTCAAAAGCAACGTTATCAGTTTGATTCCTTTAGATTGTCTAACTTCTTTCTTCTAAAAGTAAGGGGCAGAAAACATTTAAGTCAGTGATGGTATTGGTGAGTCTGGGGAGCACAATGGACATACCAGCTTGACACACTACTCAGGAATGAGCTGTTGCTTTGTAAGTGGGTGGAAAAGGCTTCAACCTGCCCTGGTGCCTAAGAGGCAGAATCTCAGATAAGGGTGGACAGACCATGTAAACAGGTGCTTCACACACAAATCACAGGAAAAGCCTCTGGATGTGAAGTGTGAAAAGAACTGCTCATCACCCAGCGGCCTTATCAGTGACAGCGGCGCGTGTGCATGCACACAGGGCTCTTTGTGGGCCATCCCAGGGGCGTCTTTGAATTACCAAGGAGAGGACACTAGCAGAAGGGGTTGGCAAACAGCTTCTGCATTCTTGAGATGAGTTGGAAGGATGAGAGGTTCAGAGGTAGCGGAGGGGAAAAGATGTTCAGCTAGAGAGGAGTTAGGAAGGTTTCAGCACTCTATCCCTTTACGAAGGCTTTGTGCAATATGGTTGAGGGAAGTTTGCTCGCACAACTGACTTTCTCATTGCTTGACATACAGTTGCGGATAAACCTGTCATCAGTGAACTAATGAGCAGGCCCTCGTGCTGCTGCCTAGCGTAGACAAGAGCCACAGGCACACCGTGATGCCTTTGGAGCCTGTTTTTTCCAATTGAGGCATTTGAAATATGTCCTGCACCATGGAACATTAGTGATATTTTGAAATGAAAAAAGGAGCTGTTTCTCCAGCTCAGGGCCCAGTATTGGTAGTAAGGCTGTTTCCTGTGATCCTCAGCAGGCAGGCATGTTGCCTGCTGGGCGTTTTCCTTTGTATTTCATTACATCTCCTGGAAATGACCTTGCCCTAGAGGCCTCGTGGTGTTTGAAGAAGCATGGTCCTTAGAGCTGCAGCTTCGACACCAGGAAGCATCGCTCCAAGTAGTGGGGCTGGAGGAGCGCTCTGGAAAGCCAGCAGTAGAAGTTTTCTCCGTTTCCACCGAGACAGGCCTCTTAGAAAGGCCAGCCTCCAGGCCACACACTTGCTTGGTCCTGGAGTCACTGAAGGCCTCTCTCGCTGGTCCAGTGTTCCTTCCTTTAGGCCAGGCTGTTTCCACACCTATGACCCCGTGTTAAAACCAGGCCCATGTGTGACCGTGTGGGCCACAGAATACAAAGTAGCCACCCCGTTTTTTTGGATTGTTTCCTAATGTTCATGATTCCTGGCAACTGGAAAGTGCTTCCAGGGACAGGACTGATGGTGGGGCGGAAGAGGGAGGAGAGGAAAGTGATGTGAATACTGCTGACACCGTGGAAAGGCTGCCGGGAGGGCCCCTGAATCAGCGGGAGTTCACCTTCCTTCCCGTCCCGCTCTCCAGGCCCCAGTGCTGGGGTCAGCAGTTCATGCATAAGAAATCAGGATTCTTTGGAGCAATTCATGCTGCCAAATGCACACTGACGTTCCAGGCCAAACCCCACTCCGCATTTGAAGGTCACTTGGCCTGCGTCAGGCACACTTGACAATTGCTCAAAGGGAAATGAGGGAATTGTTTTGTATAAATGAGTCAACTTACCTTCAGTGAACACCACTGGAAATGGACCTGGCAATGATAGACGAGTTTGCATGGCTTTACCTGAGCACCGTCATAAATTATGACATGTATCATGTACCTCTCAGCTTATGCTCTCTGTCAAGTATGGGGAAGAAAATAATACAGTCTGGGCAATTTCAGCAAGACTGGGGGCAACATGTTAGGAGCATGTGTTCACATGTCAGTGACCTGCAGTAAGGAGGAGAGAAATGAACATAGCACAAGTTGGGAGGTAACCAGCACCAACCTCTTCCTTCCCCCCATATGGCCACCCTTGGTATCAGCTTCTCCTAGGGGTGGCTGCCCACCTACCTCTCAGGGGGAGGTGGAATTAGACACCCAACGCACGGCACTGTGGACACTGGCAGGAGGCCTGGGACTGGCTGAGGGGATAAAGAGGTGCCCTGCAGAACATGGTTAATCTGCACCAGGGACAATGAAGAGTTGGATTTGCAGATACCTGGATAAACATTGGAAAATACATGCAGTTTGAGAAAATATTTACAAGTGATTCAGGGAAGTGGTTCAGGGCAGTTGCTCCACGACCCGAGGTCTAGGCTCCCCACCATCACTCACTACTTCCCAGCATCACTGGCCATGACCATTACACCAACAACCCTTGAGCTTTACCGGGACCCACAGTCCAGCACCTTTGCCCTCGTTTCTAGCCCACCCTTCAGCATCCTCCCTTCCTTCTGCCCCAAGCAAAGATCCCATACCTTATCACTGTAGTTATCCCCTTTCTTGCATCCCAAACACCCGCTCACCTCTCTCCAGCTTACTCACCTGGAAATACCTCCGCTCCTGTGGTAACATCCAGCTCCCTGCCTTCTCTTAGCCTCACCCAGGCAGCTGATGCGGCTGGAGACAAACACACAATATTGGTCAACACTGTCTAACAGTCTTCTCATATTTCCTTAGAAAATTCATTCCCTGACTCTCCCAGACAACTCTCTCTTACGGTCTTCCTTCTCCTCAGTCCTTCGGCATCCCTGCCTTCCCAGCTGGAGGCCCTGTTTTTCATTTGGCTGAGATCACAGAAACCCCCAAAAGGCACGCTTTTCACCTTCCAGTGCTTAGACTCACCCATCTGACCACACACCCTGCCTTCCCTTTTCAGTAGATGAACTCACTAAGGCCAGCTCCCGAGTTCTAGGTTGGATTCCTTAGACGTGGATCCTGAGATGAGGATTTGGGTGAAGCAATTCTTAAAGAAATGCTCCCGGGAGAAATCAGGAATGGCATGGAGAAAGCACAACAAGGACAGAGAAGAAGACAAGCAAGGGTGCAATTTCAGACAAAATCCCTTGGGGCGTGGCTTCTGTTGGAGAGGCAGGAACTCCAGATTTGCCCTGCCTGCAGGCCAGGGGCTGGACTCTCACAGGCCTGCAGTTATCAGCCACTGGCCAAGGGTCGCCCAGGAGCATACATGCCCCCAGGTATTTACGGCTTTGCGGGAGCAGGCAAAGGGCTCTATTAGCCCGAGGGCAGGATCTGAAGAATTGTAGGTATGGGCCTTTGGAAGCAAAAGCACCAAAAGTATATCTATCTATATAACAATTATATTTGGGACATGCAGGAACATGATAAGTTGTAAAAAAAAGAAAAAATGGAGTAAGACAGGTTGGAGGCAGCGGATTTAGGAGAGGAGAGCAGGTTCAGTATCAAGTAGGGTGTTCAGGGTAAGCCTCATTCAGAAGGTGACATCTGAGTGAAGACATGAATGAGGCAAAGGAACTAGTGAAGATACCCAGGGAAGAGTGGCTCAGGCAGCAGGACTTGCTACAGCAAAACCCCTCAGGCAGTAACACTCCTGGCAGTAACACTCCTGGCAATTGGGTGACCTGCTCAACCCATTTGCCTGGGACTTTCCGGGTTTACACCAGCAGATTCCAGGTGCAGCATTTTGGCCAGCATAGCTGGGAAAGTAAGAGGAGGAAGTAGGAGAAGAGGTCGTGGAGATTACAGGGAGGGTGGCCAGATTAGGTAGGACCTTGTAGAATAAAGTATTTGGCCCGAGTAAAATGCGGAGCAGAGCATTGATGGGACTTGGTGTCTTCTTGCCCTCCATCTCCCTTCCTGCTTTGATTTTGAAGCACTGATCACTGCTATTTGTCTATTTGCTTGTTTATTTTCTGATTCCCTGACTGAGATACGGGCTCCAGGAGGGCAGAGGGTGTCTATGTTATGTTCATTTCTATGACCTCAATGCTGAGAGCAGTACATGGTGCATAGCAGCTCGTTAATGAATATTGGTTAAAGTGAACGAATGGGTGAATCTGGTATCAGATCCAGGAATCTGCCTGAACTGCCCCTGCCAACTCCCTATTCCCTCTCAAACCAGGAGCCAGTGGCTTGGAAACTCTTTTCTCTTTGTCGTTGGGAGACAATGGGACCCCAAAGCACCTGGCACCCTGTTTTCCCCTCCAAGAGTACCTATCCCGATAGATTGATTTTTCTGAGTAGTGTCTTTCAAGACAAAATTGCCTCTCTAATGCCCTAGGCAGTTAGACCTGAGCCATTCTCAGTTATGATTGTAGCATAGATTTGTGCTCAAAGAAATATCCAATTCACAAAAACTGTCAGAAACATTGTATGAGGCTCACTTGAATCTCATAGCAGGATACACACTCCCAAAATGCCTGTAAGGAAAACATATAAGAGTTTCAAAATCAAACAGAAGTTAAATGTTGAGATATATTATGCCATTTGGCTGAAAACTCTAAAAGAATATTTCTTTTCCCAAACTGAACAGAAGATGCATTTCTAGCCATATTTCTTCAGTCTTTAAGTAGCCAAAACACTAAATATTTGTCAAAGACACTGCTACTTAAGCAATAAAAAATGGGGCTCTAAGGACTTCTCTTCCATCAAGGACTTTACTGGCAGTTTATTGACCCGACTTCACTGTGGATTCCATAGGAGATACACCGAGGAAAATGGGGTGATTAGTTTAGTCAATCTTACTCCCAACTGTATCTTTACTTCCACAGTAAAATTTGCCCACACTTTACCTTTACCACCCACATATTAATTCTAGCCTAATTGCCTGATGGCACATTATTTTCATAATATTGATTTTTCTTCTCATTTTAAAATTAGTGCGTACACATTGTAAACATTTTTTTTATTTGCTTGCTCTAATTCATTCCACTTCTCCTGGCCACAGCCACAAGATAGAAGTATGAAGGAACTTCTTAATTCATTCGTATTGATGATGTTGTTTATAAAAATTTCACCTTTGGCTCTGTGTGGTGGCTCACACTTGTAATCCCAGCACTTTGGGAGGTCAAGTTTGGGGGATTGCTTAAGGCCAGGAATTCAAGGCCAGCCTGGGCAACACAGTGAGACTTCATGTCTTAAAAAAAAAAAATTAATTACATTTTAAAAAAAAGAAATTCCATCTGCTTTGGCATGTGGCCTTTTCTTATACTTAACATTCAGGAAATTCACAAGCTTTTATGCTTTTATTATTTGGGGTGTGTGAGGACAAAGCAATAGTGTTGTCATGGAAACTGGCAGAAGGTACCTCAGGAATGTCAAGCCTAGCATATAAACCAGAATCCCATGATAATTCCTAGGCCATGGGTATCAGAGTAATAATAAATTCTCATTTTTAAAAATAGTGAAAACCTACATGTATATATAATAAAAATGGCAAACACATAGCGTTTTATGTGTTAATGCCAGACACCATCCTAAGTGCTTTAAACTAAACTCATTTAACCCCACGACGTCTCTTGAGGTAAATACCATTCTCTCCAATTTATAGATCATAAAACTGAGGCACAGAGAGGGTAAATAACTCATCCCAGGTCACACAGCTCCCAGGTGGATAAGCTGGGATTCAAACCTGTAGATCTGGCTGGAGATCTACACTAGAGGTTATGAATTGTACTGTCCACTCACTGTGAGTGAGGCTCTCAAATACAGTACTTTTCCTACTCTCAGAACGAGTTGCTCTCCACCGATTCTATTTTTTTCCTGATCTTGGTTACCCAGCTCAATCTAGAAGTCAGTACATTATATTTCTGGAACCTGGCACAACAGCACGGGGAAGACCAGTTCTGTCACTGATTCAGGAAGCCGTAAAAGTGAGGGGAAATCTGTTGCTCTGGCCAAACATAGGCCCTCTAGTATCATTCTTTTTTGTTTTGTTGTTGTTGAATTTTCCCCCTTTATCTTCTGCTCTCTGGTTGGTGTAGACAAGCCCCAGGTTTTCCTCTATTTAAAACATTCTGGATGTGAAGTTAGTAAACAATTTAGGTGAGCGAGCATATGTGAAGGAAGTGGAAACAGCTGGGGCTGCGAGGCTGCACTGGCCTGGGTTGTTTTTATGTGGGGGAGTCATTGGGAAAGCTCTCAAACCCGGCCTGGAGTGTCTCTCTCTGGTTCTTGTGGGACCTGCTGCCTCCTCGCCTTTCCCTGTCCCTCCCCTCCATTCCTTCCTCTCCCTCCTCTCTCCATTCTGTTCCTCCCTCTGCTTGGGCTTCAATGTGAAGAAGTCGGCTAGGCTTGGTGGCTCACACCTGTAATCCCAGCACTTTGGGAGGCCAAGATGGGCGGATCACTTGAGGTCAGGAGTTCGAGATCAGCCTGGCCAACACAGTGAAATCCCATCTCTACTAAAAATCCAAAAATTAGCCAGGCGTGGTGGCAGGTGTCTGTAATCCCAGCTACTTGGGAAGCTGAAGCAGGAGAATTGCTCGAACTCGGGCAGCAGAGTTGCAGTGAACCAGGATCATGCCACCACACTCCAGCCTGGGCAACAGAGCAGGACTCTGTCAAAAAAAAAAGAAAAAGAAAAAAGCACAAAGTCTTCCTTCCCAAGATGCCCCCTCTTCTCCCTCCTCTTTTTTTTTTTTTTCTGATGGGAAGGTGGTGACTGTGATCACTGTGTTTGCCTCGAGCCCCACAGGACACACAGGGGCCAGAAGGAATGGGCTCTGTTGCCCATAGCACCTGTAGCCAGGACAGCAGCTGTCTGCAATCTCAGTGAGGGAAACCGCAGCGGACGCCAAGGCTGCAGGACTGGAGCCCCAGAGGGGAAGCCCAGCCAGGGGCCACGCGGGAGGAAACGGGGCAGAAGGCGAGCAGGAGCCCCTCACAGGCAGCATGCTCATGGGGTCAACTGGAATTATAATGGCAGCATAGAGCCTAACTAAATGACTCCCTTTTCATTAATAATAGTACTGATAATAATGCAATAGTAGCAAACATTTATATGACACTTGTTACACTCCAGGCACTAGCCTAAGTTCTTTTTCTATAAACACATACATACAGGTACATATTCTTTTCCTCCTCATAGCAGCCCTTTGAAGTCTGTCTGTATGTTATTGTTGTTATTTTTATGTTTTCCAAACAAGGAAACCGAGGCATAGAGAGCGTAGGTACCTTGCCCAGTGCCACCCTGCCCATAAGTAACAGAGCCAGGACTCAAATTGAGGCAATCTGGCCAAAGTTAGAGCTGCAGTTTTTGTTTGTTTTACTTTAAGTTCTAGGGTACGTGTGCACAATGTGCAGGTTTGTTACATATGTATATATGTGCCATGTTGGTGTGCTGCACCCATTAACTTGTCACTTACATTAGGAGTTTCTCTTAATGCTATCCCTCCCCCCTCCGCCCACCCCACGACAGGCCCCAGTGTGTGATGTTCCCCGCCCTGTGTCCAAGTGTTCTCATTGTTCGATTCCCACCTATGAGTGAGAACATGTGGTGTTTGGTTTTCTGTCCTTGTGATAGTTTGCTCAGAATGGTTTCCAGTTTCATCCATGTCCCTACAAAGAACATGAACTCATCCTTTTTTATGGCTGCATAGTATTCCATGGTATATATGTGCCACATTTTCTTAATTCATTCTATCATTGATGGACATTTGGGCTGGTTCCAAGTCTTTGCTATTGTGAATAGTGCTGCAATAAACATACATGTGCATGTGTCTTTATAGTAGCATGATTTATAATCCTTTGAGTATATACCCAGTAGTGGGATGGCTGGGTCAAATGGTATTTCTAGTTCTAGATCCTTGAGGAATCGCCACACTGTCTTCCACAATTGTTGAACTAGTTTACACTCCCACCATACGATTGCTTCAAAGAGAATGAAATACCTAGGAATTCATCTTACAAGGGTTGTGAAGGACCTCTTCAAGGAGAACTACAAACCACTGGTCAATGAAATAAAAGAGGATACAAACAAATGGAAGAACATTCTATGCTCATGGGTAGGAAGAATCAATATCGTGAAAATGGCCATACTGGCCAAGTTAATTTATAGATTCAATGCCATCCCCATCAAGCTACCAATGACTTTCTTCACAGAATTGGAAAAAACTACTTTAAAGTACATATGGAACCAAAAAAGAGCCTGCATTGCCAAGACAATCCTAAGCCAAAAGAACAAAGCTGGGGGCATCATGCTACCTGACTTCAAACTATACTACAAGTCTACAGTAACCAAAACAGCATGTTACTGGTACCAAAACAGAGATATAGACCAATGGAACAGAACAGAGGCCTCAGAAATAACACCACACATCTACAACCATCTGATCTTTGACAAACCTGAGAAAACAAGAAATGGGGAAAGGATTCCCTATTTAATAAATGGTGCTGGGAAAACTGGCTAGCTATATGTAGACAGCTGAAACTGTATCCCTTCCTTACATCTTATTCAAAAATTAATTCAAGATGGATTAAAGACTTAAATGTTAGACCTAAAACCATAAAAACCCTAGAAGAAAACCTAGGCAATACCATTCAGGAAATAGGCATGGACAAGGACTTCATGACTAAAACACCAAAAGCAATGGCAACAAAAGTCAAAATAGACAAATGGGATCTAATTAAACTAAAGAGTTTCTGCACAGCAAGAGAAACTGCCAACAGAGTGAACAGGCAACCTACAGAAAGGGAGAAAATTTTTGTAATCTACCCATCTGACAAAGGGCTAACATCCAGAATCTACAAAGAACTTAAACAAATTTACAAGAAAAAATCAAACAACCCCATCAAAAAGTGGGCAAAGGATATGAACAGACACTTCTCAAAAGAAGACATTTATGCAGCCAACAGACACATGAAAAAATGCTCATTATCACTGGTCATCAGAGAAATGCAAATCAAAATCACAATGAGATACAATCTCACACCAGTTAGAATGGCAATCATTAAAAAGTCAGGAAACAACAGGTGTTGGAGAGGATGTAGAGCTGCAGTTTTAAGGGCTCATTCTCATGCCTGGCTTAACCATGACAGTCAAACAAACAACCTGACCATTTGGCATGGTATAGGAGCGCTTGTGTGTAACAGAGTCGAGCAGTGGTGCAGAACGAGATTGGGATGTTCTCTAATTCTTCTGATAACTTCACACATGATCATGTGGCTGGATGTAGGCCTGTTAGTGACACATTCTGTCTACACGTGTGTCTTCTCTGGGTGGTCTTAAGTTGAGAAGGAATACTGGAAAGGCAAGTTACCTATTCATTTATTCAATCATGTATTCATTGTCTACATGTGTCAGATGCTGGGACAGACCCTATGGACGTGGAAAAAGAAGCCCATGGCCTGGGTGAGAAGAGAACCAAGTAGAAATAAAGTATATTCATTGTATCAATATGGGAAGAATTATAAAACCAGACAAGCATGCTATATATGAGTGAAGCTATGAGAACCTCACTTGCCTCTGGCAGGACACAGCAGAAGTTGGGAAGGGGAGATATCACAGCATCTTTCAGGAAGACATGGTGTATTAGTCAGCTGTCACATTGCTATAAAGAAATACCTGAGACTGGGTCATTTTTATAAAGAAAAGAGGTTTAGTTGGCTCATGATTCTACAGGCTGAACAGGAAGCATAGCATCTTCTGCTTTGGGGGAGGCCTCTGGAAACTTCCAATGATGGCAGAAGGCAAAGGCAGATCAGGGTTATTACATGGCAGACGCAGGAGCAAGAGAGAGTGACAGGGAGGTGCTGCACACTTGCAAAGGACCAGATCTCATGAGAACTCCTTCACCATCTAGAGGACAGTGGGAAGGGGATGGTGCTAAACCACTCATGAGAAATCTGCCCTCATGATCCCATTACCTGTCACCTGGCCCCACTTCCAACACTGAGGATTACAATCTGACATGAGATTTGCTGGGGACACAGATCCAGACCATTTCAGATGGCATTTGCAACTCATCCTAGAGGATGAGTAGGCACTAAATGACCGTGAGCACAATTTCTTCTCTCAAGGTGGAGTTCCAGGACATGCTGTGGTCCTCATGGTGTACACGTAATTGATCGTACTTCCTGGCTTGTCATCTGTACCATGGAGAAATCAATAGGTTAATTTTTCTTTTCTGGCACGAACTCCCCAGTGTGGCAAGGGAAAAGGGTACGAGTCAGCATTGGGCAATGCTTCTCAGTGTTAGGTGGTGAAAACATCCTAGCTATAATTGTTATGGACTTGTATTTCATGCCTCTCAATTCATATGTTGAAGTCCTAACACTCACTACCTCAAAATGGAACTGTGTTTGGAGATTGGGTCTTTAAAGAGGTAACTAAGTTTAAATAAGGTCATTAGGTGTATCCTAATCCAGTATGATTGGGGTCTTATAAGAAGAGGAGATTAGGACACAGAAACACACAGAGGCACAACCATGTGAAGACACAGGAAGACAACCATCTGTGAGCTGAGGAGAGAGGCCTGAGAATGAAACCAACCCTGCCTACACTTTGGTTTTGGACTTCCAGCCTCCAGAACGGTGAGTAAATACAATTCTGTCATTTAAACCACCCAGTCCATGTCACTAATTATGGAAGCCCTGGGAAACTCACATGCTGTCTTACCCTCATAAATGTGCAGAACAAACGTGTCTGTCATTGGAGCAATGTCTAAGGAGAAACTCCTGGTTGAAAGCACCAAAGTGGGCAAATAGGGGCTTCAGAGTAAAGACTGTCACCATTCCTTGTCTTAAGGAGCTCTGTGACTTGAAGTGGCACACTGAGAAGGAATGTCTCCCAGCAGACCTGGCTGCCTGGCATGATGCAACTTCCAGAATGCAATAAGCTCAGCCTTCCTCTTAGCCCATATTAGGCCAAAAGTTATAACAAGAAGAGATCTCAAAAATGCACGCACAACACATGTGTACTGTCAAACAGGATTTCATGTGTAGAAGGATTCCAAACCCTTCAATGTGTACATAGTTAAATGTGGTTGATGAGCTTTAATTCTACATTCTGCCAAAATATTTTCTTTCAGAATAGGAGTATAATTTACTTACGAAGAGCAGATGAACGGGCACTTGGAATCTTAGATGTTTTCTAAAGTAGTGTTTTTGAGGTAATCCTTGAACAAACTAAGTCAGCCAAGATTTTTTTTCTGAAATAGTAAAATAGAAAATTGTGCTATTTTTCCTAATCTAGCATGATTTAGAAGTTAATTATAAGTCATTCCCCCACAACACTCGCCATTTATTTCTAGCAATAAAAAACAAGCAGATGGGACAATGCTGCTTATTAGTTAGAAATCCCTTGTAATTACAGTGGTAATATAATTTATCTTTCAAACTAGGACATTTTTCAGAGTAAAAGAAAGCACTATTAAAACTTATGCCAGGATAAAGTCAGAATCCAGGGTTGTTCTAAGCAAATATATAATCATGGTACTAGGAAAACAAATGTGTTTACCCTCCTTACAGCTATTATTGAGGAATCTTCCGTGCATTGTCTCGTTGTGAAATCCTAAAAATCACAAGCACATAGTTTTCTTTAGACAAAGCCATTTAGATAAGCTCAGGATATCATGCATTTTCAGTATTTCTCAAAGCTTTGCCCTGTGAAATAAAAACTGCAAGTTTGGGTACCCACATCTGGATGCTTTAGATGAGCTGTCATTCTGCTGATTGACATAACACTTTTTTATAAGATTGAGGAAACAGCAATTGTCCATGTCTGAAAATGAGGACAGGGTGCAGACAGAAAGTGCTGCGGCTAAAGCACCCCTGCAGTGTTATTTCCATGATTCAGCTCTAAAGCTTATAAACCTAGGATTTGGTAAGAATAAACATAATGACAAAAAATGAAAGCCGAACATTAACTGCAAGACTAGAATGCACCTAAGATGTCAAAATTCCTGGAGAAAAGTGGAACATTACGTTTCTGGTTGAGAAACGAAAACATGAAGAAGCATAAGTGATCATCCTAACAACTTTCTCATTAGCCACGGTTTCACTGGCAATAACTTTCAGGATGTAACTCTGTAGTTTGGCCTTCTCCATACTTATCGCATAATCAACAGACATTTATCTCAAGATTGGAAATTACGCTTTTCACCCACTAGAATGGCAAAAGATAAAAATGCAGTAATAACTGGTGACAGGGAGGCTATCAGGAAATGGACATTAAAATGTGCTTGGTGGGCGTATGAACCGCTTCAACCATTTTTAAAAAAAAATAACGTTTTTTATTGAGGTATGACTCACAATAAAATGTACCCATTTTAAGTGTGCATTTTAATGAGTTTGACTAATACACCCATAAATCACCTCCACAAACATGTAAGATTTCTATCACCCCCAAAATGTTGCTTGTACTCCATTCTAGTTAATCCTCCCAATTCCTTGAATCCCCACTCTCCATTACCTGTTTTCTGTCACTATAGATTAAATCTATCTTTTCTAGGATTGCATATAAATGAAATCATATGTATGTATGCTTTTGTGTGTGGCTTCTTTCACTATCTCACTATCATGTTTTTAAGATTCATTCATGCTGCTTCATGTATCAGTAGCTCATTCTTTCTATTGATGAGTTGTACAGAGATAACACAATTTGTTTATGAATTCACCTGCTGATGGACATTTGGGTTGTGTTCAGTCTTTGGATATTATGAACAAAGCTTCTCCAAACATTTGTGTAGAAGTTTTCATGTGCATATAAATTTTCATTCCTTTTAAGTAAACACCTAAGAGCGGGTTCGCTGAATCGTATGGAAAGTATATATTTATAAGAAATTGCTGACCGTTTTCCACTGTGGTATCTCATTTTACATTCCCACCAGCAATTCTGCTGATGTGTAGTAGCATCCCATTGTAGTTTTAATGTGCATTTCCCTGATGACTAATGGTGTTGAGCATGTTTTCATATGCTTATTACCCACTTATACATCTTCTGTGAAACATCAGTTCAATAAGAGTTCTTCATATATTCTGGATAAAAAATGTTCTGGATGGTATAGAGAGAGAGTATGTTCTCTCAGTTTGTGATTTGTGTTTTTATTCTTCATGCTTTTTGAAGAAAAGAAATTTTTTATTTTGACTAATATAATTGTAATTATATATATTTTCAAATTGTATGGTTTGTGTCCTTTGTTTTCTTTTAAAGGCTTTATTTTTTTATTTTTACGTATAGGATTATGACCACCTGAAACTGATTTTTGTGTAGTGTGAGATAAGGGTCAAAGTCCCTTTTGCGTTGTTGTTTTCTGTAAGGCTATCTAACTAACTAGAACCTTTTATTGAAAAGATGTTCTTTTCCTCCACTGAATTAGTGTTTGTTTTCTTATTCTTGACTTGTATTCTAGTTGCAAATGCTATGTTATTAGTAGTTTTATGTATTAAGAGCATTTTCTCTTAGTCTGTCATTTATCTTTTCATTTTCTTCTGTTGAAAAGTAAAAGTTTTACATTTTGTTTTGAAAAGTAAAAGTTTTACATTTTGTTTTGAAAAGTAAAAATTTTAAATTTTGACAGTCCAACTTATCAATTTTTTTCTGATTTATGCTTTCGGTGCCCTAGGAAATCTTTGCGTAACCCACGGTCATAAAGATTTTCTCCTCTGCTTTCTTCTAGAAGTTTTATAGTTTTAATTTTACATTTAGTTCTATCATCCATTTTGAGTTAATTTTGGTATATGATGTGAAATAAGAGTCAAAGTTCTTTTTTTGTTGTTATGTCATTTTTTATTAATAGACTTTTTTTTTTTTTTTTTGAGACAGAGTCTCACTCTGTCACCCAGGCTGCAGTGCAGTGGCATGATCTTGGCTCACTGCAACCTCCGCCTCCCGGGTTCAAGTGATTCTCCTGCCTCAGCCTCCCAAGTAGCTGGGATTACAGGCACATGCCATAATGTGACTAATTTTTGTATTTTTAGTAGAGACAAGGTTTCACCATGTTGGCCAGGCTGGTCTCAAACTCCTGACCTCAGGTAATCCACCCGCCTAGGCCTCCCAAAGTTCTGGGATTACAGGAGTGAGCCACCGCGTCTGACCTATTAAATAGACTTTTTAAAGAATGGTTTTAGATTGGCAGAAAAATTGAACAAATAGTAAGGAGAGTCCCTGTATATCCCACACCCAGTTTACCCTATTACTAACATCTTACTTTAGTATGTACATTTGTTATAATGAATGAATCAATATTGGCATATTATTATGAACTAAAGTCCATAGTCTATTTAGATATCCTTAGTTTTTACCCAATGTCTTTTTTCTGCTCTGGGATCCCATCCACCCCATTACCTCTACATGTCATATCTCCTTAGTCTCCTCCTGGCGGTGATAGTTTCTCAGACTTTCCTGTTTCTGGTGACCTCGAAGAGTTTTGAGGAGTACTGGTCAGGTAGTCTGTAGAATACCCCTACGTTGAAATTCGACTGATGTTTTTCTCAGGATAACACTGGAGTTAATGTGTCTGGGGAGGAAGATCACAGTGGTAAAGTGTCATTTTATATCATATTATCAGTATGATTTATGACTGTTGATGTTGTGACCTTGATTGCCTGGCTGAGGTGGTGCTAGCCAGTCTTCTCCATCATAGACACTCTTCTTTCCCCTCCCTTCCCATGCCATACTCTTTGGAGGGAGTCACTGTGCAGAGCACACATCTAAGGAGGAGAACATTATTCCTTCTCTCTTTAGGGTGGATATCTACATAACTTATTTAATTTTTTTTTTTTTTTTGGAGACAGGGTCTCACTCTCTCACCCAGGCTGGAGTGCAGTGGCACGATCTTGGCTCACTGCAGCCTCAACCTCCCCAGACTTAAGTGATTCTCCCACCTTAGCCTCATGAGTAGCTGGGACTATAGGCATGAGCCACCGTGCCTGGCTAATTTTTTGTATTTTTTGTAGAGATAGTATTTCACCATGTTGCCCAAGCTGGTCTCAGACTCCTGGGCTCAAGTGATCCACCCACCTTGGCCTCCCAAAGTTCTGGAATTAAAGGCATGAGCACAACTGGCTTAGAATTCTTCTGCATAGGAAAGTTATCTCTTCCGTTCTCCATTCGTTAATTTGTTTAGTCTTTTATTTGTATCAGCATAGACTTTTGAACGTTTATTTTATACTTTTGATTATAGTTTAATACTACTTTATTTGTTCTTGCTCAAATTACTCCAGCTTTGGCCACTGGGAGCTCTTTCAGCTGGCTCCTGTGTCCCTTTGATATACCCCATAAATGTGGGGTTATTCTTTTGACTTTTTTAAAGGATAGATTTCCAGTTGTTTCAACATTATTTTTGGAAAGACTCTAATTTCTTCCATTGACAACTTTGCCATGTTGGCACCTTTGTTGAAAAGCAATTGACCATCTATGTAGTCACCACATCTTTCTCAGGCCATGGATGCTGTTTTTAACCATTTACCCCCCAAAGTGGGAAGAGGAGTAGCAGGAGACACCCCAGAGGACGACTTGATGGTTACCTGTTTCTTTCTTGTACCCATTTTGTAACTACAGCCCTACCTGCTCCTGTGATCAGAATCAATTACCACTGTGAACGTGGGGACTCCTATGCTTGTCGTCTGATCCCTCAGACCAGTAGACTGATTGCCACGGTGTAAAATGTAAAGGGATTCTTTCTGGTCCCCCAATGGAAATGTCCTTCGACTAATAACCAAGATCCCTAGAGCCACACGGCCTAAAGCTTTCGTAATGGAAAGGGCAAATTTCCAATGGGTTCCTGAGAATAGTAAGTGAGCCACTCCTACTTCTACCTGTTGGTTTCTAGACATTTTATTCAGCATTTCAGGGAAACAGCAGCATATGATGGTTGTGGATTTAGGAGGTACACTAAATCCTGGAGTGTCCCTTCAGAGTGTCATGTGTAAGTTGGCACTACAGCTATGCCTTCAAGAGTGTTCTATCCTTATATCAGACCAGCAGCTTCTGGGCGGTGTGTTATGTGAAAGGACCAGTGGATTCTAGAGTCTTGCACCCACTCTCCCACTTTCTTTGCTCTAAAGTGTGTCCTTTGGTTTCAAGGGATAGTATGTGAGATCCTGTGGTGTGCAAGTCCTCTGCTGGTGGTACTGGTATAAACCCTGAGGGTAGAAAGGCAAACTCACACATGGACTATGCATAAATCATAGCCCAGATAAATTATTGCTCCTTCCAGTGTAATCAATTTCTCACCAAATCGAGGGGTAATATATCAGAGACTTATCAGTCTCTTGCTGGCAGGCTGGATGTTAGCTGGTAAACTAGCTAGATCAGCCTTGGTGAGTGTGAGCCTGTGCTAATGTGCTGATGGATATTTTCCATTCGGCCATCGTGGCTACTGTGTCCATGGACCCATCATCCCAGTGCCAGAGTGGGCCATCTCAGGGCCTGGCTGAAATCAGCTGGCTTAGTCATTGGGTCTTCATGGCTGCTCAGGGCATTGTCCATGGTGGGCTCACTCCCGTAGGTCCATCCATACACCTCTTTCAGGACTCTTCTATCTTCCAAACTTTGTCTTTGTAGACCTCGGATCAACAGCAAATGCATTCGCCACTGCCCAAGAGTCCGTTTATCTTCTTATCTCAGGCCACTTCTCTTTCATACCAAGTTGAAAACCAGGCACACTGTCCAAAGATCTGCCAGCTGGGAAGATTTCCCCTCACCCCTGTTTTTCAGGGCTACCCCTGAGTGGGGCAAAGGTGCCTCAGCAGTGCATTTTGGGCTTCCACCCACATGCCAAGCCATCACACCTCTAATAAAACTCGGGTGTTTCTCTCCTCTATCAGCTGGTGACAGAACCCTTCCCTCCCCAGACACACACACCTATGCAGTCACAAGCATGAGCAGAGGGTGAAATGTGTGTAATAGCAGAGGAGGATATGGATGTCTGGGCTACCTACTTGTGCAGCCTACTCACACCGTTTGGCCCTGCTCATTCCCAGTCCTCAATGCACTACTCTATCATACTCTGGATTGCAACTGGGCCCACCCAACTTTTAACTTGGTAGGTCTGACAAGTCCTTGCTCATGATGGACAGCTCTAAACACATGGCCACTTAATGTCTTATGGTCAAATGCTCTGTCTTTACCAGAGGCAAGTAGCACACCAAAAGATGGTCTTCAAATGCTATAGAATTCTCTCCTGTAGAAGGCATGGTTTTGGTCCAGAACTCCAAGGTCTACATTGAGATTCTTCTACTGTGTCTTGCCATGAATGCCACATAGTGACTTTCCCATCACAGACATCTCTGGTACCATAGTGTCTGCTGCATCAAATGGCCTAAGTGGCAGGGAGGCTTGTACTTCTGTCTGACTTATGCAGAACCATTTCCTGCTCTGGGCCTGATTCAGATCTCTAAGCCCTCCAGAGCACTTAGGAAATGGGTCATTCTCACGTGTAAATAGCATTTTCACATGTGAAGTATGCAGGTTCTAGAGCAAGAAGAGGCCCACTGAGAATTGTGCTACCTTCTTAATGCTAAGAAGCAACAGATGTAATAACCTGTCCTTTAATTTGATGGGATGTTCTGGCATATCCCTAAACACTTCACTGATGTGATAGGCCCCCGAGTCTTCACGGAGTTTACCTCCCACTTCTATGGAGCATACCGAGGCCTCCAACGTACTAGCCACTTCTTGCTGCATAATTAACATAAGGATTAACATAGTATCGTCATATGATAATGTAATTGGTATAATGGATTAGTGTGATATTCTACAGGATATCCAGATGGTGCATAGTATATCCAGAGAGTTAACACAGCTCTGGGGCAACATTGTGAGTATATACTCTTGTCTGTCCCATATGAACAAGAACTGTTTCTGTGCCTTCTGTCTAATAGGGGTAGAAAAGAAAGTGTTTAGGAAATAAATGGCCACATCATGGACCTGAGGTGGTGTGAATCTGCTTTTGTAAATAAAACACATCTGGCATTGCAGCTGCAATTGGAGCATGAAGAGAGGGAGTGTGTGAGAAGATGAGACTGGAAATGTGAGTTAGTTGCAAGTTGCTAATGGAACTGAAGGGCTCACTAAGGGATTAAACTTGATCCTGAACACAATGAGGAGACCTTACAGGTTTGGAAGCCATGTGTTCTATCCTCTCACTAGCTTCAAATAGAAAACAGCAGTTTCTAACATTTTAAGAGTGAAGGGGCTACTGTGTGCCGAAATGGGCTGTCCAGATCCCAACTTCAGGACTTAAACACGCATTATCGTGGCTGCCAGAAGTGTTGGCTGCTGAAGTCTCTTACAGCTTGGTCCTAACCATCAGGATTTTCATATTTCCAACTCTTTGCACTTGGTATTCTTTCTCTGGAATATCTCCTCTACTTCTGATGCCTGAAGAAATTCTGTTCATCCTGCAAGACTTCCTTAGGTGTCTCTTCTCATCCCAGGTAGGATTAACTGCTTGTTTCTGTGTTTCTAGAGCATTTTGTTCATCATGTGAGTTTAGAACTGAAAGAGTTCTGTGTATCATATCCTGGCCATCCATTTCACTGGCTCCCTAACTGGGCTGTGCATTTCTTGATGTTCAGGCCACGTCTCATTTATCTTCATGTCACCAGAGGTTTGCATGGAGTCTAACACAGGTAGGCATTCAACGAATGATTACTGAATTAAATTTTTCATTTAATTGAATCTTATTATGCTGTAAAGAAAGGGAAACAAACCCAGGCTGAGATGCATACATTTATTCTCCCATAAAACATGTTTTTGCTGCCACCAAACATTGGGCTCAAACAACACTTTTGTGCTGGTATCATTTGTCATTCTGAATTTGTAAAGTAAAACTGTCACAAACCTAAATCTTTTCATCTTCCTTTTACCTGAATTGGAACTATTTAACCAGGAATACAAATGACCCTAATACCTTTACAAGCTGTTAAAGTGTGTGTGTGTGTTTGTGTGTGTGTGTGTGTGTGTGTGTAGATGTGAGTTTGTGTTTGGAAACTCTCAGACACTCTTTGATTCATTCATCTTTTGTTTTTGTCTTCAAAGCATTAATTTAATAACAACCAAAGCAACCAGATAGTGCTGAGGGCAAAGATGCTTTTGTTTCTATAGTCTCAAAATTACAAACTGTTTTTTGTTTTGTAAATAGATTGAGGGCATACAAGTGCACTTTTGTTACATGGATATACTGTGTAGTGGCCAGATCTGGGCTTTTAGTTCAGCCATCACTAGAATAGTGTACATTGTACCCTATAGGTAATTTCTCATCCTTCACCTCTCCCACCCTCTTATCTTTAGGAGTCTATTATTCCACTCTTTATGTCCATGTGTATACACTGTTTAGCTCCCACTTATAAGTGAGAACATGCAGTATTTGGCTTTCTATTCTGCATTGTCACTTAAGATAATGGCCTTCAGTTCCATCCATGTTGCTACAAAAGACATAATTTCATTATTTTCTATGGCTGAGTAGTATTCTATGGTATACATGTACCACATTTTCTTTATCCAATCATCTGTTGATGGACATTTAGACTGATTTCATGACTTTGCTGTTGTGAATGGTGCTGAGATAAACACATGAGTGCAGGTGTCTTTTTTTTTTTTTTTGAGACGCAGCCTTGCTCTGTCGCCCAGGCTGGAGTGCAGTGGCGCAATCTCGGCTCACTGCAAGCTCCGCCTCCCGGGTTCACACCATTCTCCTGCCTCAGCCTCTCCGAGTAGCTGGGACTACAGGCGCCCGCCACCACGCCTGACTAATTTTTTTTGTATTTTTAGTAGAGACGGGGTTTCGCCGTGGTCTCGATCTCCTAACCTCGTGATCCGCCCGCCTCAGCCTCCCAAAGTGCTGGGATTACAAGGCAGGTGTCTTTTTTACGTAACGATTTCTTTTCCTTTGTGTAGATACCTAGTAGTGAGATTGCTGGATCAAATGGTAGTTCTATTTCTAGTTCTTTGAAGAGTCTCCTTGCTGTTTTCCATAAGATTGTACTCACTTGCATTACTGTATAAGTGGCCCCTTTTCTCCACATCCTCACCAATATCTGTTGTTTTTTGCCTTTCTAATCACCGTTCTGACTGGTATAAAATGATATCTCACTGTGGTTTTAATTTTCATTTCTCTGATGATTAGTGATGTTAGACATTTTTTCATATGTATGTTGGCTGCTTGTATGTCCTCTAAAAATGTCTGTTCATGTCCTTTGCCCACTTTTTAATGGGGTTACTTTTTTTTCTTGTTGAGTTGTTTTGAGTTCCTTGTATATTTTAGATATTAGTCTTTTGTCGGATGCATAGTTTACAAATATTTTATCCCATTCTGCATGTTGTCTGTTCACTCTGTTGATTATTTCTTTTGCTGTGTAGAAGCTTTTTAGTTTAAGTCCCATTTGTCTATTTTTTGTTTTGTTGCATTTGTTTTTGAGGTCTTAGTCATAAGTTCTTTGCTTAGGCCAATGTTCTTCTTGAGTTGACTTTTGTATATCATGAGATATATGGGTCTCATTTCATCTTCTGCACATGGTTATCCAATTTTCCCAACACCATTTATTGAATAAGGTGTCCTTTCCCCAGTGTATATTTTTGTTGACTTTGTTGAAGATCAGCTGGTTGTAGGTATGGAGCTTTATCTCTGTATTCTCTATTCTGTTCCATTGACCTATGTGTCTATTTTTGTACCAGTACCATGCTATTTTGGTTACTGTAGCCTTGTAATATAATTTGAAGTCAGGTAATGTGATACCTCCAGCTTTGTTCTTTTTGCTTAGTATTGATTTGACTATTCAGGCTCTTTATTATTTCATATAAATTTTAAAAATTTATATGAAATAATATATAATAAATTATTATTTATTATAAATAATATTTATTATAAATTATATGAAATAATATATAATAAATATAGAAATGTATAATTCTGTGAAAAGTGATGTTGGTAATTTGATAGGAATTGCATTGAATCTGTAGATTGCTTTGAGCAGTACGATCATTTTAACAATATTGATTTTTCCAATTCTTGAGCATGGGATGTTTTTCTATTTGTTTGTGTCATCTATGATTTCTTTCATCATTGTTTTGTAGTTCTTGTGGAGACCTTTCACCTCCTTGGTTAAATGTATTCCTAAGGTTTTTTAAAAAGCTATTGTAAATGGAATTGAGTTCTTGATTTGGTTCTCAGCTTGATAGTTATTGGTGTATTGAAATGTTACTGATTTTTGTACATTGATTTTGTATCCTGGAACTTTACTGAAGTCATTTACCAAACTTAGGAGTCTTTTGGAGGAGTCTTTAGGATGTTCTAGGCATAAATAAGATCATATCATTAGCAAACAAAGATAACTTAATTTCCTTTGTTCCAATTTAGGTGCCTTTTATTTATTTCTCTTGCTTGATTGCTCTAGCTGGGACTTCTACTACTGTGTTGAATAGGAGTGATGAAAATGGGCATCCTTGTCTTGCTCCAGTTCTTGGGGGAATGCTTTCAACTTTTCTCCATTCAGTATGATGTTGGCTATGGGTTTGCTGTATATGGCTTTTATTATTGTGAGGTGTATTCCTTCCATGCCCGGCTCATTGAGGGTTTTTCTCATGAAGGGATGCTGAATTTTATCAAGTGTTTCTTATGCATCTATTAGATGAATATATGGTTTTTGTTTTTAATTCAGTTTATGTGGTGAGTCACAATGATTGATTTTGCATGTGTTGAACTATCCTCACATCCCTTGAATAAAACCCACTTTATCATGGTGTATTATCTTTTTGATGTGCTGTTGAATTCGATTTGTAATATTTTGTTGAGGGTTTTTGCATCTATGTTCATCAGAGATATTGGTCTGTAGTTTTCTCTTTTTGTTGTGTGCTTGCCTAGCTATGGTATCATGGTGATGCTGGCTTTGTAGAATGAATTAATGAGGACTCCCTCCTTCTCGATTTTTGGAACAGCTTCAGTAGGATTGATACCAGTTCTTCTTTGTAGGTCTGGTAGAATTCGGCTGTGAATCTGTCTGGTTCTGGGCATTTTTTTGTTGGGAGATTTTATTCATTACTGATTCAATCTCACTATTCGTTACTGGTCTGTTTAGGATTTCTGTTTCTTCCTGGTACAATCTTGGGATGTTGCAGGTTTCCAGGAATCTATCCAATTCCTCTGGGTTTTCTAGTTTGTGAGCACAGAGATGTTCATAGTAGTCTCTGATGGTCTTATATATTTCTGTGGTATCAGTTGTAATGTCTTCTTTTTCATTTCTGACTGTGCTTATTTGAGTCTTCTCTCTTTTTTTCCTGGTTAATCTAGCTAGCAGTCTATTAATTTTATCTTTTCAAATAACCAATTTTTTATTTCATTGATTTTTTTATATTGTTTTTGGTCTCAATTTTATTTAGTTCTACTCTAATCTTTGTTATTTCTTTTCTTCTGGTAGCTTTGGCCATGGTTTGTTCGTGTTTTTTCAGTTTTTTGAGGTGTGGCATACAGAACCTTCTACCTAACAGCCACAGAATATACATTTTCTCATCAGCATATGGAACATTTTCCAAATAGACCATGTTAGGCCACAAAACAAGTTTCAATAAATTTTAACAAATCAAAATAATATCAAGTATCTTCTCAGACCTCAGTGGAATAAAACTAGAAATCAATACCAGGAGAAACGCTCAAAACTACGCAAAGACATGGAAATTAAACAACCTGCTCCTGAATAATCTTTGGGTCAATGATGAAATCAAGATGAAAATTAAAAATTTATTTGAAACAAGTGAAAACAGAGACATAACATACCAAAATCTCTGGATATTGCAAAAGCTGTGTTAAGAGGGAAGTTTACAGCCTACTTCAAAAAGAAAGAGCACAAATTTACAACCCAATTTTTAGTTTTATACAAACTCCAATTCTTTTAAAATTTTGATTACAGTATAAACTATTTATTTCCATGAAGGATTGTGAGTTTGACATGTGTTTACACCTTTTCAGGTACAAATATTCAGTGGAAGGATTCCCAATACAAAGTTCTCAGCACTTAACAACACCTTCCCACCATGTTTTTTAAATGTGAACCAGATTCACATACATACATCATTTGCCTGTGTCTGCATTATGGACCAAGTGTGTGCGTTTTAGACAATAAACCACACATTTAAACAAGCTAGAAAATTGCACATCATATGAGTTAGACCCAACTCACCACTAACTTTAAAATCTTAAATCATAGTGTCTTAAACATATAGAAGAGCACAGAGTGCACTCTCTGTCATGCAAAAGTCTAGGCGTAGAGCAGTCAAGTGCTTTCATGGCAGCTCCATGATTATCTGAGCCCAGGTGAATCCAGCTTTCTGTTAACCAACCCGAGAGTCTTGTCCTCATTCTCATGGTGCTCCATCATATCTACATTACAATACTGAATGGATAAAGGGGAGGAGAAGCGGCCTCCATCCTCCCCATCCCCCTTTAGAGACCTGTCCTGGAACTTATATACATCACTTTCTCTTTTTTTTTTTTTTTGAGACGGAGTCTCGCTCTGTCACCCAGGCTGGAGTGCAGTGGCGCAATCTCGGCTCACTGCAAGCTCCGCCTCCCGGGTTCACGCCATTCTCCTGCCTCAGCCTCTCTGAGTAGCTGGGACTACAGGCGCCCGCCACCACGCCCGGCTAATTTTTTGTATTTTTAGTAGAGATGGGGTTTCACCATGGTCTCGATCTCCTGACCTCGTGATCCGCCCGCCTCGGCCTCCCAAAGTGCTGGGATTACAAGCGTGAGCCACCACGCCCAGCCCACTTTCTCTTATACTGCATAGGCCAGAACCTAGTTCTGTGACTACAAACAGCTGCAAATGAGACCGGGAAATACAGTTTATTTTTAGAATGGCCATGTGCCCAGGTAAGTATTGATGATCCTGTTACTGAAGCAAAAGAAGAAAATATACATTGGGGACCACTGATACCTCTGCCACATACACACCTAACGAAGAGAAAACACAATGTTCAGATGACATTTTGCAAAATAATAAATTGGAGGATTCCAGCTTTGGGGAAGCTGGCTTTGTTTGTCTTCATTTCTTCCACTTGCCGTAGTAAACCTTCTGCTTCCATTTCCTGTTTTCGTGTCTGAAGCCATGTGTTCTTCGGAGCCTCTATAGCTTGGCAGGCTCACTACGCAGAGAGCCTCCACACTGGCTTTGCTTATTCAGGAATGTAGCTAATTTATACTCCATTAGCTCAACTCTGAGCATTGGACTCATTTGGCAACCATAATTATTTATAAATAATCATTAACCTTTTCTTACATGTTTTGTTTTGCATTTTGTTTGCCAAAGTTAAAACACTGATTTTCTGAGGGCTTAGAAAAATAACTCCAGCAAGTTGAGAAAAAGAATGAGGGCCATTAAGTGGGAGTGGGAAATTGAAGTTAAAAACTACTTAACTGGTTCTTTTGGAGTTGCTTCAACTACCCAGAGTAGTGGAATTTTCCATCTGTTTCTCTTTCAACCTGGAATATCTGTGACTTTCATAAAGCACCTCAATGCTAAAATATTTTTAAGGGGAAGACTGCTATAAGCTTGACATTATCCTTGTTGCTGCAAGATATACAAAAATGTGTATATATCCTAGACTTCAGTGGATAATCTACTCAAAGGAATTAGACAAGGGTATGAATTTAGTCAGGACAAAATAGGCTATGCTGCAGTAACAAATAAATTGTGGAATTGCAGTGATTTAACATAAGAAATTTACATTGCTTACTCACCTTTCAGTCTGACGCAGGTCCGACAGTCTTATAGGACTGCTATCTGGAACTCAGGTCCTTCAAATTTGCCATGGAAGGACGGGGACGACTACTGTTTACAGTATTCAGTAGGTTAATATGTTATACAGGTCTGCAGCCTGGGTGCAATGTCTATACCCTACAGCCTAGGTGTGTAGTAGGCTATGCCAGCTAAGTTCGTGTAAGCACGTGCTGATGTTCGCACCTTGATGAAGCAGACTGATGATGCAGAATGTATCTGCATTGTTAAGCAACACATGACTATACCTAAATTATATTAGCTTTCAATATTATTTCAAAGACTTTACCTTTTTATCAGTCCAATATACCCTTCTTTTATATTTTCTCTAAATTTTCTATGGCATCTTTCTTAAAATGTCAGAATCTATGCATGGCTATTTCACTTAACATAATGACCTCCAGCTCTGTCCATCTTCCTGCAAATGATGGGATTTCATTCTTTATTTGACAAATATCACATGTTCTCACTCCCATGTGAGTGAGGACTCAAAGTTGATCTCAAGAAGGTAGAAAGTAGAATGGTGGTTACCAGAAGCTGGAAAGGGTGAGGAGTGGTATGAAGAGAAGCCAGTGAATGGGTATAAACATAGACTTAGATGGAAAGAATCAGTTCTAGTGTACAATAACATAGTGGGGTGACTACAGTTAACAATAATATATATTTCAAAATAGCTAGAAGAGAAGATTTGAAATCTTCCCAACACAAAGAAATGATACATGTTGGAGGTGATGGATATCCTAAATATCTTGATTTGATCATTACACATTGTATGCATATATCAAATATCACATGTACTCCATAAATGTATATAATTATTATGTTACAACAAAAAATTTGAATGTAAGATTCTAAACAATGAGAAACTGACCAGGAGTAGGAATAAAAGGAAAATTGGCTGGACCAACTGGTGTCAGGGGCAGGGGTCAGATCTATCTGGTTCGGTGCTAAATACTATGGCTTTCTCCACACCTGATGGTAGGAGATCAATAAAATAAACAACACCCTGCTCCACCATCCTTCATCCCAACCTATCAGTTGTTGCTATCATCAGTTCAAAGGAGTAGATGATACTTTGATGAAAGATGACATATCATTGCCTATGGCAGCATTGAAAGTGGTGACCTCAGGAAAAAATTTTATCAGAAAGTCTGGATCAGAAGAATATTATCACACCCGCAATAACTGGAGAGTTTAATTATTTAAGAGTCAAAGCAGGACTAGGAAAACAATGTAGGGATAAAAAGAAACGGAGAAACTCAGAAAAGAAAAAAGACAACATTAAAAACACAAAATAGACCGGGTGCGGTGGCTCACGCCTATAATCCCAGCACTTTGGGAGGCCGAGGTGGGCGGATCATGAGGTCAGGAGTTCGAGACCAGCCTGACCAACATGGTGAAACCCCATCTCTACTAAAAATACAGAAATTAGCCAGGTGTGGTGGCACATGCCTGTAATCCCAGCTACTCAGGAGGCTGAGGCAGGAGAATCACTTGAACCCGGGAGGCAGAGGTTGCAGTGAGCCGAGATTGTGCCATTGCACTCCAGCCTGCGTGACAGAGCGAGACTCCATCCCAAGAAAAAAAAAAAAAAAAAAACGCAAACTAAAAACACTACATCTGAGGTGGGCAGATCACTTGAGGTCAGGAGTTCGAGACCAACCTAGCCAACATGGAGAAACCCCATCTCTACTAAAAAAAATTATATATATACATATATATATATATAAAATTAGCCACGCATTTTGGCATGTGTCTGTATTCCCAGCTACTTGGACTGGGGCAGGAGAATCATTTGAACCTGAGAGGTGGAGGTTGCAGTGAGCTGAGATCATGCCCCTGCACTCCAGCCTGGGTGACAGAGCGAGACTCTGCCTCAAAAAACTAACAAACAAACAAAAACCAAAAACAAACAAAAAAATACACTAGTTTCTGCCTGGTGACTATATGTCTAGGTGCACTCACATTTAGAATGGCAGCAATTTATCAGGGAGAATTATGTGTTAACTTAGTATTGCTCACAGATGTTTCTTGGACATAACCATCACTAGAAAATATTTTGAAAGTTTATAAGTAAGCAGAACACACGATGTTATGAGATAGACAAGCTAGCCTGCTGACATGACCAGTGTTCTCAGGGCTATACATTTAGTATTTTAAATCATTGACCTGCTTAACTCCACCAAGCTCCTGAAGGTGTTCAGAGCATGAGGCCACACAAAATCATGTTCATTAATGAGTGTGTACAAAAGGGAAGCAACTAGGAGAAATCAGAGGATCTTGAGAGCCAACTGACACTTCCTGGCTCTGATTGGTGAAGCTCCCATTTGGGCCAACGATAGAAAACCAAGGGCTATGGACTCATTTATGAGCCAAATCAATCCCCTAAAAACGTCGTGGGAATAAAATACCAGGAGACTTGCAAACCCTCTCTTTAAAAATCCAAGATAAGGAGCCGTGGTCCTGGCTGGGCCATGGGCCGCAAAGTCACAGCTAAGACACAATGGAGGGACCATCCTTCACATCAAGGGGTAAGAAGCCAAATATCATTCCTGATCCCAAAGGGAATCCTTGAGATCAGAAAAGAGTGCTACTTTCAGCCAGGCATGGTGGCTCATGCCTGTAATTCCAGCACTTTGGGAGGCCGAGGTGGGCAGATCACAAGGTCAAGAGATCGAGACCGTCCTGGCCAACATGGTGAAACCCCGTCTCTTCTAAAAATACGAAAATTAGCCAGGCATGGTGGTGTGCACTTATAGTCCCAGCTACTCGGGAGGCTGAGGCAGGAGAATCTCTTGAACTCAGGAGGTGGAGGTTGCAATGAGCCGAGATCGAGCCACTACACTCCAGCCTGGTGACAGAGCAAAACTCCATCTAAAAAAAAAAAAAAAAAAAAAAAGTGCTACTTTCTACTTTCTTTGATTTCTCAGTCAGGGTTATCTTTGTATTATTGTATTATAAATGAGAATTATGTGGGTTTGGGGGAGGGTGATACTAGTTTCATGTCAACTAAGCTAGGTTACAGCACCCACTTATTCAATCAATCAGTAATCTAGGAGTTGCTTTGTAGATGTGGTTAACATGTACAATCAGTTGACTTTAAGTAAAGGTGATTACCCTTGATAATGTGTGTGGGCCTCATCCAATCAGTTGAAGGCCTTCAGAGCAAAACTGAGGTGTCCTTGATGAAGAAGAAATCTACCTGTGGGGCTACAGCATCAAGTCGTGACAAAAACCAAAAGCTCCAAAACAAAACCATGTGTTCCTGTGATGACTCAGAAAGTTCTGCTCTGACCACTTCAGTTGCCAGAGACTGTGTGACCTTGGCAAATTTCTAAAATACACTGAGTCTTTGTTTCCTTATCCATAATTTTTTAAAAATACAGTGACTATTAGATGAAATAATTTAAAATATATCGTAAATAAAAGTGGCACTTGACAAGTATAATAAATAAAATTTCCTTTCCCTTCCCCCTCTAAGTTGTTTCTCCCAAAGAAAAGACTTCAACTCTTTTGCTTTCTAATGATCTCATGTCAAAATTGAGCCACTAAAACAGGCACCATGGATATCCATGGTCAATGGTAACTTTTTTGTTGCTTGTTTGTTCTTTTCCTTGCTTTGTTTTTCTTTTCTTTTCTTTTTTTTTTTTTTTTTTTGAGACAGGATCTTGCTCTGTCACCCAGGCTGGAGTGCAGTGGTGTGATCATAGCTCACTGCAGCCTCAAACTCCTGGGCTCAAGCAATCTTTGCACTTCAGCCTCCTTAGCAACTGGGACTACAGGCACACACCACCATGCCCAGCTAATTTTTTAGTATTTTATTTTATTTTTGTAGAGAAAGGGGTCTTGCTCTATTGTCCAGGCTAATCTTCAACTTCTGTCTTCAAGCAATCCTCCCACCTTGGCCTCTCGATTTGCTGGGATTATAGGCTCCAGCCACCATGCCCAGCTGTTCATTTGTTTTGAGGTCTTTTTTGGTATACAACACTTGAGATGAGTAAATCAGAGGAATTCAGAAGAAGCCACTACCCCAGGCGTTTCGTCCCATAATTAATAACAAAATCAGGCCTTCATTGCTCACAGACATACATATGTGAGTACCAAAGTCCAGCTTGTTTATTCTGCCTTGCCGATCTGAACACATTTCTATTAGAAAAGATAATTCTTTTTAAATACACAGTTTCAACATAACACTACCAAAGATACAGAAATCTCTGTTACCTGTCAGCTTTGCAATGATCTCCCCTGTCCTCCCTTGCTTTGTTTCTGAGCCGCAGTCCTGCCTTTGGCCCCATCCTACCAAACTCTCCTAGTTTTTCCCCACATAAATTTTCTGCTCTACTTAGTTCCACCTCATGAACAAGTCTTGGTCCTGCCTCCCTCCATATCCCAGGTGGAAAGCCAGAGGTCATGAGGTCCATACACGGCCTTAACGCCTGTTTTTTGTTTGCTTGTTTTAATTTCATTTTGTAATTGACAAATCATAATTGTACATATTCATGATGTACATAGTGATGTTTTGATACATATAATGTGTAGTGATCAGATCAGGGTATTTAGCACATCCATCATCTCAAACATTTATTGTTTCTTTGTGTTGGGAACATTCGATATCTTCCTTCTAGCAATCTGAAACTATATGTTATAGTTATAGTGATCCCACAGTACTACAGAACACTAGATCTTCTTCCTCCTACCTAGCTGTTATTCTGCATCCTTTAACACAGTAGTCGCCAACCTTTTTGGCACCCATGACTAGTTTCATGGCAGACTATTTTTCCATGGACCAGGATGTGGGGGATGGTTTGGGGATGATTCAGGCACATTACATTTATTGTGCACTTTATTTCTATTATTATTACATTGTAATATATAATGGAATAATTATACAACTTACCATAATATAGAATCAGCAGGAGCCCTGAGTTTGTTTTCCTGCAACTAGACAGTCCCATCTGGAGGTGATGGAGACAGTGACAGATCATCAGGCATTAGATTCTCATAAGGAGCACACAACCTGCAACCTAGACCCCCTGCATGTGCAGTTCACAGTACGGATCTGACAGTGACCTGAGGCAGAGCTCAGGTGGTAATGTGAGCTTGCAGGCACTCACCTCCTGCTGTGTGGCCCGGTTCCTAACAAGCCGCAAACCGGGTCCAGGGCCTGGCAGTTGGGGGCCCCTGCTTTAATAAATCTCTTCATATCCCCCATCTTCTTCCCTTCCCAGACTCTAGTATCTTCTCTACTTTTTACTTCTATGAGGTCAACTTGTTTGTAGCTTCCACATATGACTGAGAAGATGCAATATGTAACTTTCTGTTCCTGGCTTATTTCACTTACCATAATGTCCTCCAGTTCCATCTGTGTTGCTGCAAATGACAGGATTTCATTCCTTTTTATGGCTGGATAGTATCCCATGGCCAACACCTGCGTTGGTGTGGCCTTTGTGTCAAGCCCACCCAGGCGTTTACAGTTCTAAGCTTGGAAGCCATAGTGGCAGCCTGTCCGGCTTCCTGTCTGACCAGTAACTGCCTTTTCAGACAGGAAGGTTGCTGGTCAGACAGAATTTAAACTCCACAGGCTGAGGAGGTTGAGTCCTTTGTCCTGTACCTATTCAGATCGTGCCACTTGCCTGGTCTACTCTTCTCCCCAAAAGTCTATGTGTCCTTCAAAATCCTGTTGCACCTGCCTGCTTTTCCTGATCAACCCTCCATATCTTAGGCACTATTTTACCTCATGTTTACTGGGAACAGCCTCAATGGCTTGGCTGTGCACTGATTTTCCCATTTGTTCTTGTCACAGATCATTCTTGGCTGGTAGCAATGCTGGCACCATCTCAGGGACAACCAATCATTACAAATTTCAACATAACCAGCCATGCAAAGGTAAGAAGCTGCTTTAAATTCCTTGAACTCACAAGGTGAATATACATATATATGATTACAAACATAAGATTATTATCATTGTGTATCTAGGGATGATTTCAAGCAGTGACAGGTCCAGAGCCATTCTGATTGAGCCAAGGTGCACAGTTGAGTTTGTAGCCAAATAATTTAATTTGGAATTGAGTTGCTAAAGGAGAAACAACCATAACAAAGAGTAGCTCCTTCTACCCAGGGACTCAACTGTAATAAAAGGACACATTCAAGATGCCCCTGCCTCACTGAGTCATATCCCCAGGGACACTCTTTTGTTCAACGTCAGGAATTTGCTCCAGTTTCTGAAATGGTTGCTCACCTCCTTGACAGAAAGCAGGAGTCCTGTTTCCTTGTTGTTTCCGGAAGGAAAAACACTGACCTAAAATCCCTTTTGTCAATAAGTCTGGAAGGAACCCGTCCATGTGAGCGCTTGTTCCGGTCCCGCTGCGGTTGATTGTAGCCTCAAAGGCTGTTACAGGATGTTTCCCTCCTAAGTATCTCAGGACCTCTCATCCCTCAGATGTCCTTGAATAACTCAACAGAGATGATGTCATGCTCCAGAAGCCTTTCACCTGCGTTCAAGGAGAATAACATACCTCCCTAAGCCTGACCATGTAGCTTTGTCTTAAGTAGAGGATTCTACGTGTGTGTGTATGTACATATACATATATCAGTACGTGTGTATGTTCATGTATATGTACACATATAAACAGGTGTGTGTGTGTGTGTTTAGACCTTTACCTACCACTGCAGCCCTACACCAACACTGCAACAAAATTATTCAGCTCACTGCTGAGGGCAACTTAACATTTCTGAGTACTATGTACCAAATAGCGTGCCTCTGTCATATAATCCTGCATGACAGGTGCTCACTTTACAGAGGAGCAAACTGAGGCTCAGCTCACCCGGCTCACAAGTGTCTGAGCTGCAATGCCAGCTCCGCTCCATCTGGCTCCACGACCTTTCTCTGTTTCTTCTCCTGCTTCTCACTCAGGCTGTTTTGCTATGGAAGGCACTTCTCCTTCCTCCCAATCTGCCCCGTTTTTAGAACCTGCTGAGATTCAGTTTCTTCCTGAACCGCTAATTTCCCCAGCCCTCACCCTTGGTGGGATGCTGAAGCCAGCTTGTACTGGCTCAGACTGACTCACAGGAGCCAGCTGGTGGCATATCTTCCTACTCTGTGTTCAGTGGCATCACGCTGGAGGCTTGGAATTGGCTGTGGGGGAATATTTACACTTCAGAAATCATCAAACAGTACAAACCAGGGCTTTCTTTTTAGAAAGCCAGTGGTTACACACTTACCAGTACAATCTCTTCTTCTAAAATTTTAAACTTACATCCATTTGCAATGTATTGTTTCCTTTCAAGATTATTCTTCACATATGCAGGCCCCAGCTCTCAATTATATTACATAAATTTATCTGGGGGGGTGGATTTTATTCCTCTACCGATTAGCATTTTGATAGACTCAGTGCTGTGAAACTAGAAGGCTTTAGTGAGCACTTGGTTAATAGATTTTGTTATGTTTTGTTTTTGAGACTAAATTTTGCTCTGTCACTCAGGTTAGAGTGTCATGGTGCAATCACAACTCATTGCAGCCTCAGATTTCAAGCTCAATTGATCCTCCTACCTTAGCCTCCTGAGTAGCTGGGATCACAGGCACAGGTCATCATGCCCAGCTAATTCTTTATTTTTTGTAGAGGCAGGGGTCTCACTACATTTCTCAAACTGGTTTCAAACTCCTGGACTCAAGCAATCCTCCTGCCTTGGCCTCCCAAAGTGCTGGGATTACAGGTGTGATAGATGTTGATGCATCAAATGTACGCTGATGCCGTTTGTAACGTCATGAGTATCAACTCAGAGATTCCGCCAGTTCTGACACATCTTCCCTGAAACGTCCACTTGTGCCTAAAATTTGAAGAGTTAAAACTGAGTTTCCCATCCTCCCTGACCCCTACAAACACCCCATCCCACCCTTGGTGTCTCAACCACACCATTCTCCAGCTTCTCGGGCCTGGAGTTACTTGTGTCTTTACTTTTTTCTCTCACTACCTGTATTAGTTTCCCAGGGTTGCCATAACAAGTTACCACATACTAGGTGGCTTAAAACAAGAGAAATTTATTCTCTCACTGTTCTGGAATCTAGAAGTCTGAAATCAAGGTGTCAGCAGGGCCATGTCCCCTCTGAAGGCCCTAAGGAGGGGTCTTCCCTGCCTCTTCCTAGCTTCTGGGTGTTGCTACCAGTCCTTGACATTCCTTGGTTGGCAAGTGCATCACTCCAATCACTGCTCTGTCATCCCACAGCCTTCTGTCCTGTATGTCTGTGTGGCTCTGTACTGCTCAAATTTCCCACTTCTCAGACACTGGTCATTGGATTTAGGGCCTACCCTAATCCAGTGTGATCTCATTTCAATTTGATTGCATCAGCAAAGACCCTATTTCCACAAAAGGTCACATACACAGGTACCAAGGGTTAGGACTTGAAGATCTCTTTTCAGGAAACACAATTCAATCCCCAACACCATCCCAGCTGTCAACACTTGTTTTTTTGCTAATTTGCCTCAGATCTGCTGCTTCCATAACATTGATAATGCAGACACTCCCAGGAAACTTTCTCGGACTCTAAGCAGAGATGGTAGCACACATCCCTGTGGACGGTCTACCACTGGGATGATCATCGTGGCCACATGACCACTTTCCAGAAAAGCCTCTGACTTGACTCTACATTGCTGCATGCATCCGCTGATGCCACTATGGTCCTCCCAATCACCTCCATTTGGTCCCCTCTCCAGTCACTTTTCCTAGAGCCAAATGTGTCATAAAATATTTATTAATTCAGCCAAACGGAATGCTCTGGTGAAAATGCCAATAAAATAATGTAGGAGAAAGAGCACCTCAAGAGACTTTTTCAGCATGTATTCCTTGGTTTGTTTTCTTCCAAAGCTCTACAAAAGTACAGAATTCTGAGCCTTGCCCTGGAATCAGTAAATTAGAATTCGAGAAAGGGGATTTGGACATCTACATAGTTCTAAGTTGTTTTATTGACTAGCTCATAGTTTACATGGTCTGAAAATCCATGTGTAAAGCATACATACAGCAAAGCATTTAGACAGCCTCCTTAAGGTCGTATCCCCAGTCACCATCCTCCCTTATCTCCTACATTGCTCATTATTTTTTGTTTTTTTTATGCAAATTCACATAAATATTAATATATATTTTTCCTCATTTGTTTCAAAAGTTAAGTATATATGTATATATATATATATACACACAACTTGCTATTTAATTTTTTTCATTTAATGCTATATCCTAAAGATCTCTTCATATTAGCAGTATATAGGTAAATATTCCCATTGCCTTTTTTATACTACATAAAATTCTTTTGTGTGGATCTACAATGGTTTAATTATGTATATCTTATTGCTTTACACTTGGGTTATTTCCTATTCCTTTGCTATTATAAACAATGAGACAAGAAATGATTGCAGCCAAGCGCGGTGGCTCACTCCTGTAGTCCTAGCAGTCTGGGAGGCTGAGGCGGGTGAATCACGAGGTCAGGAGATCGAGACCATCCTGGCTAACACGATGAAACCCTGTCTCTGCTAAAAATATTTTTAAAAAAATTAGCTGGGCGTGGTGGCGAGGGCCTGTAGTCCCAGCTGCTGGGGAGGCTGAGGCAGGAGAATGGCGTGAACCTGGGAGGCGGAGCTTGCAGTGAGCCAAGATCACGCCACTGCACTCCAGCCTGGGCAACAAAGCGTGACTCCGTCTCAAAAAAAAAAAAAAAAAAAAGAAATGATTGTCTGCATGTGTCATTTATTATATGTACAGGTGTATCTCTAGTATAGATGATCAGACGTGGGTTGCTGGATCAAAGGGTAAATGCACCTATAATTGTGTTGGGTATTGCCAGATGCCTCTCCTCAGGAACAAAGCCAGCCATGCATAAGAGTGTTGATTTCCACCATAGCATTACCAACAGAAAATATCAGATGTTTTGCTGATTTGACAGGTTAGAAATATTGTCTTGCTATAATTTTAATTTGTGCTTCTTTTATTATAAATGAAGTTGAGCATCTTTTCATGTTTAAGAACAGATAAGCTACATTTTTAATAGAATCCCTGGATGATTTTTATACACATAACTCTCTAAAGTTTCTGGCCTAAAGCCAAAGAATTTGAAGGAAAAAAGGGTGCCATGAATGCTGAGGCTAAGAAGCAGATTCCTGTCCAGCCTCCCCCCGAAGATTGTTAACAGCCCCTCTAGGAACCGTTTCCCACTGAGCACATGTTCTCCTGGGACTTTATACCCAGAGAGTTCACCTCACTCCACCCCCAGCAGATGGACCAGTGAGTTTTGAGAGAGGTTTTGTAAACTGTAGCCCATGACCCACTTCCAGGCTAAATAAGGTGTCAGGAGACACTGAGGATTCTGGGAGAAGGCAGGCTTGTTTTGGAGAGTCAGCCCTCATGTTCTGTTTTCCCCTGACTTCAAGGGTCTTAGCCTGTGCACTTCCCCTACCATGCAAGCCTGGAGGAAGGGCTTCACTGGCCATTTGGAAGGCTTTCCATAAGTCCCTGGAGTTTGATGGGCATAAGAAATGGTATTTAATTCACACCTGAAAAGCCTAGCATGTGACACTGCAGCTGAAGTGCAGAGATGTGGCTGTTTCAGGTCCATATGTTCTAGGGTGACCCACCACCCTGGTTTGCCCAGGACTGAAAGGTTTCCTGGGAGGTGAGACTTTCTGTGATAAAACCAGGACAGTCCTGGAAAAACCAGCATAGTTGGTCACTGAGAGTGAGACAAAGGTACCTTTTTCCAAGGAACAGGACATGGACTGTGGGGACAATATCTAGCCATGAGTCATCTTTAAGGAGCTCCTATGCTAAAGGAGCACCTGGGAGGGGAGGGGATCCCACAGAGGATTGCACACAAAAATCCCAGGCCTATGTGGGGCCACGGCAGCTGGTCGGAGAAGCAATGTCCGTGCAAGGAACTGCAGTCAGAGGTCCTTGGAGGGATCTTTACGGAAACCCCAAAAGCTCCTCACTGAAGACCAGCTTGCACTTGAACGTCTGCCAGAAGGTTCCGATGGCAGGTCACACCTGTACCAGCTAAGGATTGTGCCCTTTTCCCTCAGTTCCTTCTATGGACACTGCGATGTCCTGAGGCAGGATGAAGGGTTGGTGCCCTGCTGCTAGGACTGCCGCCTGCAGACAGCCCTCAGCTATCAGCTCCCAGAGGGCATGCTACCTTCCTGGGGAGGCCAGCAGCCACTAGCCAACAGATGTGGCAGAATAAAGGCCTGGCCCCTTGCCAAATGGGGACATCTCTGAAGGGTCATCCCAACTTCAAAACTCTCTGGGGTCAGCTGAGGCTCCATCGAGACTATATGGCAGCTCAGAGTTCCTTCCTCCCTTCCCCTCCCCAGGTGGTGTGGCCAGGTTTCAGTCCAGAGGCAGGCAGAGCAACTGGTCCAGAGTGAGTTCACTGGGGTCCAGAGGTTTTGGCTGACATCGTGCTGAAGTCAGCTCATTCAATGTACCACTTACAGTAGCTCCACGACTCTTTCACTACCCCCAAGATGGGTCAAATAGTGCAATACCTGCACCTTGTTTTACAAAACCTTCAACAAGAAACAAAATGATTCAAACTTTTTGAGATAAAGGTAGTCAAATGTCTAACCACAAGTCAGGATGTGGGGATTTTATCTGAGTCACTTAACCCAGTTAGTCATTAACCCAGTTTGCCAAGTGAGCTTAAACGATCTCCTTAATAGAAATAATATGGACCCTGTGCTAGCTCTGGGCAAATGCGGATACTTGAGCTCTAACCTAGGCTTCTCCTGAACCTTTGAAGACCCTAAGACACATTTGGTCAGGGGACATAAGTGATGTTTGAAAAAGTCCTTCACATGTTTAGCTAATGGCTCCAGAACAGAGACCTCAGCCTGGTTTCTTCCTGGGTGTGGAAGGTTGCAGCCCCCTGCCCCCTCCCCACGTTCTCAGCAGGTGTTCCTGCGTTGCTGTATTTCAGGAGTTTAGGAAGCCTAAGAAATACGTGTGTATCCCGCTCTGTTTTCACAACAAGGGTCAAACCAAAAAACCACAGGTCAAAAGGAACCAGGAAAAGGAAAAAAAAAAAATACACTTTGTCCATAAAATGTATTTTTAAACATCTGTTGTTCCTGTGCAGCTGTCTGGCCTGATTCCTCTCCATTGAAGAGCAAAATGTTTTGTGGGTTTTTTTAATGTATAATAATTAAAAATAAATTTTGAATACTTACCTCAGGATCAGAATTTTTTTTAGAATTGGAAAAGATCCCACAATTCATTTAATCCAACCCTTATCGTATGTAGGTGAAGAAATGGCACCAGGAGGATGACTTGCTGGTTCGTGATGGGACTCACCTCTTCTGATGCAAGGGCTGACTGCCATAATCACCTCGTATGTGGACATTTATGACATCCCAAGACTCATAATTTCCCTTGAGAAGTTCCAACTTTAGTAGATGGAAAAGATGTTGCCCGCTCCAGATAATACTGAAGACATTAGATGATGTGCTTCAAATTTCACAGCTAGTAACCTTACATCCCTGTTCAAAATTAAATGGTTCTTCTGTATTAAGAGATAAAGCCTTTGGCCCGCCCCATCGCTCGTCTCACCTCTTCACTAGTCCCACCCTCCACTGGTCCTACTCCTCTTTTGCCCCACCGTCTCTCTGGCCCCACCTTCTCACTGACCTGTCTTTTCATTGGCCCTGCCCTCCCAATGGCCCTACCCTCTTCCTGGCCCCACCCTCTCACTGGCCCCACCCTCTTTCTGGCCCCACCTTCTCACTGACCTACGTTTTCATTGGCCATGCCCTCTCACTGGCCCCACCCTCTTGTGGGCCCCACCTTCTCACTGACCTGCCTTTTCATTGGCTCTGCCTTCTCCCTGGCCCCACCTTCTTGCTGGCCTCTCAAGTCCTTCCATCCTCCCTCCTTGTGGTCTCATGGCTTCCCGCATTCTGTGCCTCTGGTGGCATAGGGTTCTAGCACCATCAATGGCTGCGAGGGTGATCCCTGCAAGTCCCCCGAGATTCGAAATTCACCTTCCTCCTCTGTGAAATGAGAAGCCTGGACTGGCCCGCTTCGAAGGATGTCTGCCGGAGGTCAGGTCTCTGGCTCGGGACAGGCACAGATGTGAGAGAATCGCACCACTCTTGCTGGACTAGCACACCAGGCCCACATACTGACTCAGCCACGCAGCCCTCGGCCCCATAGGTTTCTTGGCTCACTTCCCATACTCTCCTTTACTCCCTTTGTCTAATAACGTGTCTGAAAGTAAAACAGTTTCCTGGGGAACATTGTCTTCCCATTATAAATTCCTTTACAGCAAGCACCAAGTGACGGGCTGCGCACTGGTTAAAGCTTAAGAGTATTTCCTGAAGGCTATATTCAATGTGGAAATTTTATTTACTTGCCTGGGGATTGTGAGTGAATGAATTAAAAATATAAATATTTCCTTCAGAACTCAGTTAAAATGTCATTTCTCAGAGATGCATTCCCTGATATACTTAAGTCCTCTGTTATTTGCTGGCATAATAGCTAGTCATTTTCCTCATCATGATAGTAATAAAATAATTATGTGTGCAACTATTTCTTTAATATCCACTTATCCAGTGACACAGTAAACTCCATTTCTCTTGTCATGTTTTATCTCCAGCACCTAGTATAGTATGTGGCACAGAGTAGAAACTCAATAAATATTTGTTGAATGAATAGTCACCCAGGCCTTGGCTCTCCAAGTGTGGTCCACAAATCCGCAGCAGCCAGCCTCCCCTGGGGACTTGTTAGGAATGCAGACTCTAGGCCCTCACCCCAGCCCTACTACCCCAGAATCTTGGGGGTGGAGCCCAGCATTCTGTGTTTCATAAGCCATCCAGGTTACTCTGATTGACACTTCAAGGGACCTGGTGAAATAGATTAAGGTTTAGCACAAGACTATCCCATAAGAGATCTAGAATCACAGGGGGAGATGGAAAAGAAAGAAACCTGAACCTGTGGCTTCAGCAAGCACAACCAGGGGTAGGGGGTAGTTATTGTAGGGGGTGGGGGCTGCAGTCACTGGACACACTGGATTCTGACATAGTAAATTGGTCCTGTGACCTCCCATCTGATAAAAACCATCAGCTTACTCGGCCTGAGCAGATTTTTGTGTTTTTAATTGTTCTTTCCCTAAGAGAAAAGGTCAATGGCTATATTGTTTAGAAAATAGATTCATATTGGATACATAAATTTCAGTGGGAACGAGAAGGGTCCCAGCAAAGAGGAGTCCCTGACCGTGAGCTGGGCATGTTAGGTCCACCGATTCGTAAGGTCTCAGGCTAGTTGCAATAGATGGTGCTGTGGAAAGGCTTCATTTGGGATCAGGTAGGAGAAGGTGTGTGTGTAGGGGGGAGAGGGAATCTCCTCAAGTAAGCTACATGAGAAGGTGCCTAATACGGTTTGGTTCTGTGTCCCCACCCAAATCTCATCTTGTAGCTCCCATAATTCCCATGTGTTGTGGGAGGGACCCAGTGGGAGATGATCGAATCATGGGGGCTGGTCTTTCCCCTGCTGTTCCCATGACAGTGAATAGGTCTCACAAGATCTGATGGTTTTAAAAATGGGAGATCCCCTGCACAAGCTCTCTTTTTGCCTGCCGACATCCATGTAAGATGTGACTTGGTCCTCCTTGCCTTCCGTCATGATTGTGAGGCCTCCCCAACCATGTAGAACTGTAAATCCAATAAATCACTTTCTTTTGTAAATTGCCCAATCTTGGGTATGTCTCTACCAGAAGCATGAAAACAGACTAATACAGTGCCTCAGAACCCTACATGGCTGATCTCTGAGCTACTGTGGACTCTTTGTCTCCTCATAACTACAGCCTCCTGGGTGCTCCCTATAACCTGTTAGGTGAGAGGACAGAGAATTTAAAATGGACTTGAGGAGCAAAATGCCACATATCAAGTCTTGTTTTTAAGAAATTGTTGCCAGCTGATGAAAATACACATGGAGTATCCACAGTGCCTTTGGAACTGAACTGCTGTACTTATTCTTCCAGATTATGTCAGTGAGGATGTTCTTTCTGAAATGTTCTTGTCTATTTCCAATAAGTAAAAATAGAAGAGGGGATAAAAAGCCAGGGCCTGAGCCAGCTTGTGGGCCTTTCTAGGTCACTATTTTATTGGTAATCATTTTTTCATAACTGTGTATTTATTCCCTATGGGTGTGCCCTGGATTCCATGGCAAATATCCTTTGATGACCACAGCAGTGTCTTCCGATGAAGGTCCAGGGCTGTATCCCAAACACCCCCACCGATAGCTCAGCCAACAGGACGGATCATGACAAGAACAGATGTTCTTGCTCTCCCGGCCAAAAAGTTGGAGTCCCTCCCTGGAGATGAGACACTTCCCTTTGACACCAGAAGCACCTTCCTGATTTCATCAGATGAGATACTTGTTTGGGGGATGACCCCAATGTCTCGCCTTAAGCAAGCAGATAAAATGTTTGAATTTAGTGAGGGCATGAACCTGATATGTAAAATGTAGAGTTAGGAAAATTATACTGTATAGAAAATAGCACATTATTTCCCTGGTGAGCCAGCAACCTCCCAAAATAATTGTGTATAACAGAGGATAAAAAGAGCTCAGCAAGAAACCCTTATGTTCTTGAGAAGGCAACCAAATTGGAGAATAAGGTTTAGTATATGGTATTTCTCAATAAGAACTGTAAAACTGAATTAAAGCCTCAAAGCAATGCTAAAACTGACTAAAATATGTGGTCCATGTATTTCTTCTGTGTGATTCTTCTGTGTGATTCTTTAGAACTGAACTGAACACCTTTGGAACTGAAAGGCTCTACTTACTCTTCCAGGTTATTTCAGACAATGAGGACGTTCTTTCAAAATTAACGAGCTTCTCAAAACTTAACAGGCACATGAGTCGCCTGGAGATCTTGTTAAAATGTAGGTTCTAACTCAGCAGGTCGTAGGTAAAGCCCCAGATTCGGCATGTCTAACAAGCTCCAAGGTTTACACTATTCTTAAAGCGGTGCAGTCATTTCCAAGTGTGGTCATTGGATCACTTGTATGAGAATCTCCTAGGTGATCTGTTGAAAAACACAGATTCCCGTGCTCCACCACAGATTTACAAAATCCAGTGTTTACAGTGATTGCCCAGGAATCTGTATTTAATACGCTTACTGATGATTCTTATTAAAGCTTAAGAACTGACACTGTCTATGGATAAATGGCTAATTTGGGATAACTAGGAAACTTCTAAGAGATACCACGAGATTGTTGCACACAATGAAGAAGGTTTGGGCTGTGCTAAGTGGGTTCTTGTACTTCTACAGTAAGGGAAACTGCTAAGCAGTTAAGTGGCTGGGGCATAAATAGCAGGTGCCAGCACGTCAGGCAGTCCAGGTGACAGGGAAGGAGCCTACAGAAGCATTAATGATGATAGGATACTGTACTAATTTCTGTTGCTAAAAGAAACTATAATTTTCACTATTGAGCAGGTGTTCCTTACTTTAAAAAATAGTTATGATTTTGGAAAGTTGCAGAAAATTAAGTTTGTATTCTCTTATTGACTTCCATTATAATTTTGGAGGAGTTTTGTCATCACTTATGTGAATTCTACAATTGGTGGCAGGTCCCAGCATTTAGTTTTTACCTATTTCTAGTCCTCAGTCTCCATTTCTTTGATGGAAGAGAAAAGAATTTGTAAACATATGCTAACTTTTATCAAATAAGTTGCTTTAAAAAATACAGTAAGTCTTTGTTCAAGATTACACTTGTTTGGTAATAATGATAGCTAACATTTGCAATGCATTTATTACGCACAGTACTTGGAACTGTGACAAGTCAATTAAGTTTATAATTGCAACCTATCCTAAAAACAATCATATTAATATGTGCCATTATTATCCCCATTTTCTGTTGCATGAATGAATTGCCCAAGGTCACATAGACCATGAGGGGTCAAGGTCAATAAGGGGCCTGGTGCCAGGGCCTGAGGCCTTAACACTGCACTTCTTAGAGACGCTCATTGATTTAATCTTTAAACATTTTTCATTCAAGAAATGGATGTAATTTACTTAAATGCAGTGTTTTCAAACTTAGTCTTTTTTCTTTACTTTTTTCCTTTGATTCTCCATCCCACCTTTTACCCCATCATCTCATATGAACTACTCAGACAACCTCATAATTCTCTTTCCATATTTTTCTAAGTTTATCTAATTTCACACACCCACACACATAAACATGCCTGTATGGATGAAAGGTGACTTGTTATTATAATTTGACTTCCCCTGATAATTAGTGGTTTGATCATTTTCCATATTCATCTTAGCTGTGTGGATTTATTCTTGTGAAGTGATTATTCGTCTTCTTTACTCACTTTTCTGTTAGATTGCATTTCCCTTTTCATCAATTCCTGAGATCTTTTTGTATATTACGAATATTATCAGATACTATTCTCTGCCTTAGAAATATTTTTCCCGATCTGCTGTTTTGTCTGTTTTTTAAAGTGTACAATTTGTATGGGTCAAATATGTCTTTTTAATTTTCTACCTTCTGAGTTTCTAGTCTTTGTTAATAACATCTTCCTCTCCCAATATTAGACAGATTTTCCTAGATTTTTCTGCAGAAATTATTGCTTATTTTATTTATTTACTTATTTTGGCATTCAGTCTATAAGACATCTGGAATTTATTTTTTATATGAAGTAAGTAGGCATCCAATTTTATTTTCCAGATAGTGGCAGTGCTTATTTTAAATAATCCATTCTTTTCCCATTAGATTTAAACCTCACTTAAATTATTACCTATACTCTATTTATTTGCCTTTATTTTTGGATTCATCTGTCTGTCTCACTCTTATTTATTTATTCCTATATGACTACCCTATTGATTTGATTACAATGCTTTAGAGTTTTCCCATATTTGGTAAGGCAATTATTTTTCAAAAGTATCTTGACCAATATCAGATAGTTATTCTCCTCTATAAATTTTAAGATCCTTTAATCTAATTTAAATATTTGATGAAATTCTAACTGGAATTGCATTATGTCCAAATGCTAATTTAGGGATATCAATATTTTTATTGTAATAAGGCTTCCCACCGAGGAATATGTAACATTTTTCTACAGTTTGGAAACTCTTTCATGTCCTTTAATAAGATTTTATTGTTTTCTTCTTTTAAATCCAGTGTATTTGTTACTCCTACGTGTTCTAGGGTTTCTGTCTGTATGATAAGTGCGATATTTTACCCATTTCTTTTTGGTGCCTTTTGATTAAATTGGAGGTGGGGGGAATATTGATTTTGAATATTTAGGTTATATCTAAAAACCTAACATGATTTTTATTAATTCAATTATTAGTCTCCGATGTTTATAGCTACACGGTAGTATAATCAGTAAGCACTAGTTTTCAATGTTTATAATGTAATTTTATTTTCTTATCTTACTAAAAATTTCTAAGAACCTTAAGGCAGTGTTGGATCTTTTTGATAAAAAGGAGCATTTCTGTTTATTGCCCAATTTTAATTGAAATGATTTTATGAATATGCTATTTAGGATTAAAATGTGATTGATTTTTAATAGTCTTCACTATATTTATACAGCATCTGATAGTCCTATATGACTTTGAGATTTAAATAAAAATAACTGCTATTTTGTAAACGAATTTTCACTTTAACAAGAGACACTCTAAACACTCTATGAAAATAGCTGTACTTACATGCCTTTTTTTTTTTCCTCTCGAGACAGGGGCTTGCTATGTTTCCCAGAGTGGTCTTGAGCTCTTGGGCTCAAGCAGTCCTCCCACCTCAGCCTCCTAAGTTGCTGGGACTATGTCCAGCGAATTTTTATGGCTACAGAGGGTTTTATTTGCTGGCTGTACATAATTAATTACTACAAACCATATGGTTAAAGTTTTAGATGGTTTTCAAAGAGTTCACCAGTATGAAAACCATCACAATAAGTGTAAAATGCCAGCATTTTCAATAGCTTCTATGGCATGGATATGTCCCTGTTTATTCAATCTTTTTCCTATTGACGGGACTTCAACTTTTTGCACACTTTTGCAACTACAGCTAATGCTTCAACATATTTTCACATATATACTGGGGGCCTTATGTTTATATTCTATAGAGTAAATTCGTAAATAAAGAATTGCGTGCTGGTTCAATTATTTTAATTCTATTTGTTTATCTTGCCAGATTGCTTTTCAAAAGAAATGTAACAATTTATACTTTCTCCTGCTATGTGTGATAGTGATTTCTTCCTGATCCTCATCAGCACTGAATACGAGTGGCAATTTTATTACTTGACATATATAAATGAAATACATATGAAATGAAATATTTATTTATTCTTTTATTTCATATATATGTCTATTGTGGTCTATCCTTTAGTAGAATAATTCAGCCCCTTTACATTTAACAGAACTACCAATAAGATGAATGTTATTCCTTCCATTGATTTATGACTTTTATTTATTTCACTTTTTTAGTCTCTCCTTTCTTCCTTTTCTTTCTTTCTTTCCCCTGGATCACTCAAGTTATTATCTCTTTCCCATTTCTTCATATTTTCAGAAGTTCTTTTCTGCTTTACCATTTGCTAGAGGCTACCTTCACTGTCCATATAGTCACAATCTAACCCTTATTTCCTACTATTACAATAAAACTAATGTAGCCAGAAAACATCGATGCCGAAACTTGTTCAGACGTATGCAGTAGAGAGGGACTGAGGAGCAGAAAAGGAAAAGGGAGTAAAAATGAATTATTTCTATGCCTTCCAAACATTTTTGTCAGCTGCTTAGGATCTAATGCTTCTTTGGATGAAATTCCTTTGTTGATCTGATTTTGTCCCTATAAAGGTAAGGACTAGAGTCACCCCAAGGTAGGATCCCATGCAGGGGTGCAACGTTTCAGTGCAAAGTGCACATCAGAGGACATGAAGATGCAGGCTGGGTAATAATACGGAAGGATGGAGATTACTCACATGGACCCTTGCTCACTTCTCCTAGCTCGGTGACCCCAACCAAGCCAGGCTAAGTGTGAGAAAGAAAGCTCTGGGGCAAATTTGAACAATAGAAAAAAATGTCCAGAAGAAAACATAGATTGCCATCATTCCACTGTCCAGAGAAAGCCACTGCTGACCTTTAGAAGTATTTTCTTTCACTGTTATTTTTGTGTGTTTGCTTCTGTGTTCACATGCATTTAGAATATTGACTCTCTCGGTGCGGTGGCTCACGCCTGTAATCCCAACACTTTGGGAGGCTGAGGTGGGCGGGTTTCCTGAGGTCAGAAGTTCAAAACCAGCCTGGCCAACATGGCAAAACCCCATCTCTACAAAAAATACAAAAATTAGCCGAGTATGGTTGCAGGTGCCTACAGTCCCAGCTACTCGGGAGGCTGAGGCAGGAGAATGGCATGAACCTGGGAGATGGAGGTTGCAGTGAGCCAAGATCAAGCCACTGCACTCCAGCCTGGGCAACAGAGTGAGACTCTGTCTCAAAAAAAAAGAATATTGACTCTCTCATTTACTGTGTGTCTTTGGTCTAGCTACTTCTTTTGAATCTCACTTTCTTTTCTGAAAAATTGATATAAAGATGGTACTAGCCTCACATATCTGTTATGAGAGTTAAATAAGGTAAGGTATGTACAGTGTTTAGGACCCAACACAGAGTAAACACTCAGTTACATTAGCTTTCACCTCCTGTTCTTCCTCCTCCATGGTCATGATGATGTAGCCTTTCTCAGGCTGCTTACCTTATACTTACAGAGTTGTTGTGAAGATAACAAGAGATAAGAACTATAAATGTCATCCTTGTAAACCACAAGCCTCCTGGATTTATTTCTAGGATATTGAAGACCAAATGTTTCCTCTTTCAAAAAATATTTGGCAATCGCCACCATGTTCACACAAGTTAGCTGGATTCTGGGGGGAATACAAAACTATTTAAGATGATATCCCTTCCCTTGAATTATAACAATTGGCTTCTTACATTATTCCCTAGGAGGACTCTAGATACCAAGTCATACTCTAAAATTAAGTAATTAAGCATTGTGTTACTGGCAGAGATATAAGAAAATAAATCAGTGGAACATATTACAGAGTCTAGAAGGAAACCCTTGTGTATATAGGAATTTAGCTCATGAAAACCAAGACATTTCAAATTGGTGGCAGAAGAAACTTCAATCGATAACATTGAGAAAATTTGCCTTTGGTGACGAAATGGTCTGTACACCAAAACCTTGTGAAACGAGTTTGCCTGTACTTACAAACCTGCATGTGTACTCCTGAACCTAAAATAAAAGTTAAAAAATTTTAAAAAAAATTAAGAGAAAATTGGCTATACATTTAGCAAAAGAAATAAAGACCCCTTAAAACACTGATATGGTTTGGCTGTGTCCCCACCCAAATCTCATCTTGAATTCCCATATGTGTGGGAGGGACCCAGTTGGAGGTAATTGAATCATGGGGTCCGGTCTTTCCCATGGGCTGTTCTGGTGATAGTGAGTAAGTCTCGTGAGAGCCAATGGTTTTAAAAACTGGAATTTCCCTCACAAGCTCTCTCTCTTTGCCTCCTGCCATCCATGTAAGACGTGACATGCTCCTCCTTGCCGTCTGCCATGATTGTGAGGCCTTGCCAGCCACATGGAACTGTAAGTCCTTTAAATTCTTTTTCCTTTTTCTTTAAATTACCCAGTCTCTGGTATGTCTTTATCAGCAGTGTGAAAATGAATTAATACACACATCATGCACAAAAACTAAACTTCATATGGGTTAAACAGTTAAGAACCAAAAATCCCAAAATAAAACCTCATGTTAGAAGAAAATATAGATGAATCAGTTATTTACTGCCTCATAGCAAGCTTCCCTTAATACATAGTGCTTTACAATTATAATTATTATTGCTCACAAGTCTACAGGTCCTCTGGGCAGTTCTGTTGTTCTGGGCCTGATGGGGCTGGCCCCAGGTGGGCTTGCTCAGAAGGCTGTGGTCAGCAGGTGGATGTGGTCAGAAGGGTATCTAGGATGGCCTAACCCACTGCATCTTCTGGTTGGCTGGATACTGGCATGAGAATGACTGGGCCATATGCCTTTTATTTTCCAATAAGTCAGTCTGTACTGGCCAATGGAATGTGGTTGAAGTGGCAGTGCCTTATGAAAATCCAGGCTGGCTTATTGGAAAGAAGCAAATGGTGCACACTATCACTTCTACCACAGGCCACTGGCCAATGCAGGCCACATACAGGGAGATAGGTGGCATCTTTTGATGGACAAAGCAGCAAAGTTGTATTATAGGGCATGGATACAGACAGTGAAAAACTATAGCCATTTTTGCAATTTCCCATAGTGAGAAGTTTTTTTTTTTATTTAATTCTTATAGAATTGATTTCACAAACGTTTTAAATTTAGGCACAGTAAAAGATTCTATAAACAAAGTCAAAAGAAAAAGATCTGCTGGGCGTGTTGGCTCATGCCTGTAATCCCAGCACTTTGGGAGGCTGAAGCGGGTGGATCACCTGAGGTCAGGAGTTCAAGGCTAGCCTGACCGACATGGAGAAACCCCGTCTCTATTAAAAATACAAAAAAATCAGCCAGATGTGGTGGTGCATGCCTGTAATCCCAGCTACTCGGGAGGCTGAGGCAGGAGAATCACTTGAACCCAGGAGGAGGAAGTTGCAGTGAGCCGAGATCACGCCATTGCACTCCAGCCTGGGCAACAAGAGTGAAACTCCGTCTCAAAAAAAAAAAAAGAAAAAAAGAAAAAAAGAAAATCAAAAGAAAAAGATCAAATTGAAAAAAATATATGAAATTGTGTCTACCATATATGAGCAGCATATATGGTACACAAAATGTTTCTATTAAACAATCAAAAGATGACATTCTAATTTAAAAATAGACAAAAGTCCAAAATGGTCAATTCCCTAAAAGAAGTACACCACCATTCAATAAACATATGAAAAGATGCTCAATCTTAATAGTAATCTAGAAAAACACATTTAGAGAAAAACAAAATAAAGATCATTATTGAAATGATTGGCAAAGTTAAAGGTAGCATTCAGAGTGCTGTAGGCATGCAAAGAAACGCTTTCATGTACTACTGAGGGAGGTATAAATTTGGATATCTTTTGTGGAGGCCCATCAGCAATACATATCAAAATATATTTAGCATGTGAGTACCTTGTGTCTCAGCAATTTCTCTTCCAGGGATGTTTCTTAAATGATCAATTCTTTATAACAATTGAAAACAACCTAAAGTCTAGCCATAGGGAATTGGGCACTCAACTTACGGCATATCCACACAATGTGATAATGTGCAACTATTAAAAAGAAAGAGACAGGTCTATTTGAACTCTTGGAGGAAAGACTGCATGACATACTACTATTCAGTGAAAAAAGTGATATTATGTATTGTATAATCCTATTTTGGTGAAGGCCACTTTGTTTCAACCTCTAGGACTTTACCCATGTTATTCCTTCTTTTTTTTTTGAGACGGAGTCTGGCTCTGTCCCCCAGGCTGGAGTGCAGTGGCGCAATCTCAGCTCACTGCAAGCTCCGCCTCCCGGGTTCACGCCATTCTCCTGCCTCAGCCTCTCCGAGTAGCTGGGACTACAGGCGCCCGCCACCATGCCCGACTAATTTTTTTGTATTTTTAGTAGAGACGGGGTTTCACCGTGGTCTTGATCTCCTGACCTCGTGATCTGCCCGCCTCGGCCTCCCAAAGTGCTGGGATTACAAGCGTGAGCCACCGTGCCCGGCCTACCCATGTTATTCCTTCTGACGGGAAATACAACCACTCATTTTCTACAATACACTAGAGTCCATCCTCAACAGCCCCCAGATGACACATGTTTCCCTCCCAGGAGAATTGACAACTTCCTCCCTGGCACTCCTTGGAGCTGTACACAATTCTACAAGTCCATTTCTGTGTTTTATCCTTTCTGCTGCCTAATCTCTCTTTCTCTCTCTCTCTCTCTCACACACACACACACACACACACACACACACACACACACACACAGAATAGTTGGTTTAAAGAAAGAGGAAGAAAAACAGAAATTTTGTTAATGGAGAAGACTAGGACATTCCCCATTCATCTTTGCCTCTTTTAATGTTAATCAGCTCAAAATATACTAACACTATTAACACTAATAGTGTTATGAGTACTATTAATTAGTGTTATAGTACTATTAATACTAATAGTGTTATTAATACTATTAACAGTGTTATTAATAATATTAATACTAATCATGTTATTAATACTATTACTAATAATACTATTAATTATAATAATATAATTATATAATATTTGTATAATAAAATATAATTATATAATTAATGTTACATATTAATATTATAGTATTAATATTATTTAATTAACTATTAAATATTTAATAATATTAATATTAAATATTATTAACACTAACATTCATACTATTAATAATGATTCTATTAATAATATTAATAGTGTTGCTAATAATGTTAATACTAATAGTGTTAATACTGTTATTAGTATTAATAGTGTTAGTATATTTTGAGTCAATTAACATTAAAAGAGATGAGGCTGAATGGTGAATGTCTTCAGTTGTCTGCTTGTTTGATGAAAGAGCAATGCCCTGGTTCAGGGCTGCAAGGACGGGGGACCATGTTAGCACATTAGTCTGCCAAATGTGCCCCTTCAGTGTTTCCAGTGCAGAACAAAAATGGGTTTATCCAGTATATGAACTTTACTTGTTCAAAAAAGTATGTGTTAATCTACTGAAGCTGTATATAAATTCCCATAGTTCATAAAAAGTGGAAGGCACTTTGAGTTTGAAGGAAAAGAAATCTGTTTGCTTGAACTGTGCTCAGAACAGTGGCATGGCAGCGAAGTTAAAAATCCACAGGGATGGAGAGAATAAAGCAAGGCACTGCATCAGGCCATTCATTGCTATAAAGAAATACACGAGGTTGGGTAATTTATAAAGAAAACAGTTCTGCAGGCTGTAGAGGAAGCATAGAGGCATGCTTCTGGGGAGGCCTCAGGAAGCTTCCAATCATGGCAGCATGTAAAGGGGAAGCAGGCACGTCACATGATGCAAGCAGGAGCAACAGCAAGAGGGGGGTGCCACACACTTTTAAACGAGATCCCCAGAGAATTCACTCACTAGGGCGAGGACAGCATGAAGAGAACAGTGCCAAATCATTCATGAGGTATCTGCCCCATGATCCAATCTCCTCCCACCAGGCCCCACCTCCAACAATGGGGATTACATGTCAATCTGAGATTTGGGCAGGCACACACATGCAAACTGTATCAGGCACATTCCCCAAGAAAACCTATTTCAAAAGAAGAGACCACTGTTACGAGATGAAATCATTTTGTGTGACGAAAGAACGAAAAATAAAGAGAAAGAAAGAGAGATAGAGAGAAAGAGATAAAGAGAGGAGGGAGGGAGGGAAGAAGGAAGGAAGGAAGGAAGGAAGGAAGGAAGGAAGGAAGGAAGGAA
>NW_026652303.1:3075149-3141966 GCF_009828535.3 Hylobates moloch | reverse complement strand
GAAGGAAGGAAGGAAGGAAGGAAGGAAGGAAGGAAGGAAGGAAGGAAAGAGGGAAGGAAAGAAGGAAGGAAGGAAGGAAAGAAGGAAGGAAGGAAGGTAAGGAAGGAAGGAAGGAAAAAGGAGGCCACTTACCGTCTAAGAAAAAAAAACCTACATATACTCATTATATATTAAAGTACAGAATTCTTGGTGCATTGCAATGTACAATACTGGATTTGGGGTCTTCATGTATATTTGTATTTTGTTAAAGTGTGACCATCTAGTAGTAATCTTTCCATGTTGCCCCACCTTAAAACACACTGTGTGTAATGATTACATTTTAAATCATGCCTTCTCTGTGTTCCCCTAGTGCAAACCCCAAAAAATGGAGTTTAGTGATATTTTTTAATGTGTTCATGTAGGAACCTCTGTCAATTACCAGACCCCAGACAATTTTTTTAAAACTACTTCACATATAATAGCTATCAAATATAGAACTGGCTGGGGTTACAATGGGAATAATGACAATACATATAAACCCTAAGTATTTGATATAAAAATTATAGAAGGCTAAAAACTAAAACATGCCAACAGTCTTTAAATTTTCTGAAAGCATGAGATTTTATCTTAACATAGAAATGAACTCTCCCCAGACAAAAGCACCTATACTTTCCCCAAATCTTACACATCAATTAAAATTTATCAGATTACTCATCAAACAGGTTTATTTTACAGTTAAATATTCTAGGTTAACTGTTGACTTACTGCTTTTAGTGATTCTTGAAGCATGGAGTTGAGCTATTTTTTCTTTGCAAAATCCATATTTTTTTAGTATTTCTTCTGAGTGTTCTCCTAAGGGTAGAGTTCTTCTGGGACGGCCAGAGGCTGGCGTTGTTTTTTGTTGTTGTTTTGTTTTTTGAGACGGAGTCTCACTCTGTCGCCCAGGCCAGAGCTCAGTGGCGCGATCTCAGCTCACTGCAAGCTCCACCTCCCGGGTTCATGGAGGCTGGTGTTGTTTAAAGATGCGGCTGTCCCATCTTGCTGGCCCATGATAAAAGAAGGGTGCTCCTCAGCAAAGGAAGCAATCAACAAAGTGAAGAGACAGCCACCGAAGGAGAGGAAGGCTGCAAACCACCCACCTGAAAAGGGATTAATAACCAGAATATATAAGGAGCTCAAACAGCTTTATAGGAAAAAATATAATAATTCAATTTAAAAATGCGCCAAAGAAAGGCATAGACATTTCTCAAAAAAAGACATACAAATGGCAAACAGGTATATGGAAAGGTGCTCAACATCACTGATCATTAGAGAAATGCGAATCAAAACTACAATGAGATAGCATCTCACACCAGTTAAAATGGCTTTTATCCAAAAGTCAGGCAATAACAAATGCTGTTGACCATGTGAAGAAAAGGGAACCCTCATACACTGTTGGTGAAAATGTAAATTAGCACAACCATTATTCAGAACAGTTTGGAGTTTCCCAAAAAACTAAAGTTAGAGCTACCATACGATCCAGCAATCCCACTGCTACAAGAAAGAAATCCCACTGCCCAAAGAAAGAAAATCAGAATATCAAAGAGATGTCTGCACTCCCATGTTTATTGCAGCACTATTTACAATAGCTAAGATTTGGAAGCAGCCTAAGTGTCCATCAACAGATGAATGGATAAAGAAAATGTGGTACATATATACAATGGAGTACTATTCAGCCATGAAATGAATGAGATCCTGTCATCCGCAAGAACATGGTTGCAACTGGAGGACATTGTGTTATCTGAAATAAGCCAGGCATAGAAAGTCAAACTTGGCATGTTCTCACTTATTTGTGAGACCTAAAAATTAAAATAATTGAACTGATGGAGATAGAGAGTGAAAAGATGGTTACCAAAGGCTGGGAAGGGTAGTGGGGGAGGGAAGGGGAAATGGGATGGTTAATAGGTACAAAAATGTAGTTAGAAAGAATGAATAAAACCCAGTATTTGCTAGTACAACAGAGTGACGATAGTCAAAAATAATTTAATTGTAGATTTAAAAATAACTAAAAGATAGGTCAGGAACGGTGGCTCATGCCTGTAATCCCAGCATTTTGGGAGGCCAAGCCAGGCAGATCACCTGAGTTCAGGAGTTTGAGACTAGCCTGGCCAACATAGTGAAACCCTGTCTCTAATAAAAATACAAAAATTAGCCAGGCATGGTGGTGCATGCCTGTAATCCCAGCTACTTGGGAGGCTGAGGCAGGAGAATCGCTTGAACCTGGGAGGCGGAGTTTGCAGTGAGCTGAGATCGAGCCATTGCACTCCAGCCTGGGTGACACAGCCAAACTTTGTTTCAAAAAATAAATAAATAGGCCGGGCACGGTGGCTCATGCCTATAATCCCAGCACTTTGGGAGGCAGAGGCGGATGGATCATGAGGTCAGGAGATCGAGACCATCCTGGCTAACGTGGTGAAACCCCATCTCTACTAAAAATAAAAAAAATTAGCTGGGCGTGGTGGCGGGCACCTGTAGTCCCAGCTACTCGGGAGGCTGAGGCAGGAGAATGGCGTGAATCCAGGGGGTGGAGGTTGCAGTGAGCTGAGATAGGGCCACTACACTCCAGCCTGGGTGACACAGCAAGACTCTGTCTCAAAAAAAAAAAATAAAATAAATAAATAAAATAAACAGATAAATAAATAAATAAATAATTAATAAATAAATAAATAACGAAAAGAGTATAATTAGATTGTAACACAAAAAAAGAAGTGCTTAAGGTGATGGATACCCCACTTATACTGATGTAATTATCACACATTACATGCCTGTGCTGAAATATCTCATGTAACCCATAAATATATACACCTATTATGTAGCCATAAAAATAAAAAATTAAAATTTTTTTTAAAAATGTGCTCCTTATTCTTCAGGAGTTGGGAAATATCATCAAAAGACAGAACAGGTGGCACCCATGCGCCCGATTCTCTTTTTTTTTGAGAGGGAGTGTCACTCTGTCACCCAGACGGGAGTGTAGTGGCACGATCTTGGATCACTGCAACCTCTGCCTCCTAGGTTCAAGCGATTCTCCTGCTTCAGCCTCCCAAGCAGCTGGGATTATAGACGCACACCACCAAGCTCGGCTAATTTTTGTATTTTTAGTGAATACAAAAATTCACCGTGTTGGCCAGGCTGGTCTCGAACTTCTGACCTCAGGTGATCCACCTGCCTTGGCCTCCCGAAGTGCTGGGATTACAGGCATGAGCCACCGCCCTGGGCATCTGATTCTGCAAAGATCTAGCACCATTGTGCACATGTCTTCTTAGAGCCTATGTCTGCACAAAGCGGGGCAGCGTTGGCCAGTCCAGTGAACTCAAGTGTGTAAACCAAAAATAAAATCTTAAACCCCTCAACCTACTGAAGAGATGCCCCTCTTTGCCAAGGGGACCCCAGAAAAACCTGAAAAACTGAACTCCCAGCCATGACAGGAAGGCAGATCAGACATGTGCTGTTGTACCCCTCCCTTTGGAGAGTAGGCATAACTGACCAGCATTACCATTAACACGGAGGTCATGAGGCTGACAAAACAGACTTTTTAGAAATAAGATGCCACATTTCAACCTGAGTCTGGCGTAACATCACATGACAGATAGCAGACCCTGAAGCAAATTAAAATATTTTAGCCCCAAATATATTCCTGTGACATATTTGAAATGGCCCTGCAAAGCCATCTTTTGTGGGGTGAAATTTGCATCTGTTACAGAATCTCCATTAATGCAGCCATATTTCCCCTTTCTAGGCCTTTCCCAGATCCAGGAGATTAAATGAGAGTGTGACACTGTTAAGGTCCAAAAAGACACACTTACCATCTATTCTCTCTGCAGGTGGCTGCCTGTGAGTTTAATCTACATAACAAGAGCCTTGGGCTCCACAACTCCCCTTGTCTTAGCTCAAGAAAAGATATCCTGTCTCTTTAGGCTGAACAAAAATACACCTTCCTCATACTGACTTATGATTTTACCTATAATTCCTGACTTCCTAAAATGTATAAAGCCAAATTGTAACCCAATCTCCTCTCAGGACCTCTCAATCTCCTCCCAACTTTTCTCAGGACCTCTTGAGATGGTTCTGTGGGCCGTGGTCACTCCTATTGGCTCAGAATAAACCTCTTTAAATATTTTACAAAGTTTTGGGGGTTTTTTATTCCCCTCAGCAGGTGCATGAGAAGTTTCAAAGGGTCAAGATGCAATCTTTCCATAAATTTCTCCTAGATGGGTGCTTCCAAAGCCCCCATAGCCATGAACTTCCCGTGAGAGGTATGACACATTTCCTGAAGGGTACACCACCATGGTGTAGATTTTCTGCCTTTGTCCGCATTAAAATTGTCCGCATCAAAATTGTCCTCATCCTACCTATACCACAGACAGCACTATCCTATGCTGTACCTCCTATCACATTTGCATCCATTGTTTGTCCTTTGGCAGATTGGGCACATTCAAAAACAGCCATCACTTATCCATTGCCCCAAGAACCCTCTAACTGAGGGAGCAAGGACACTTGGAGGCACATATGGTTTCTTGTGTTTCTAGCCAAATTTCAACAACACATTAGAAAAGGCCAAAATGTTAATATCATGACTTCACTTTGGAAATACTTACTGGATAAATGCATTCCGGTAGAAACCTAAGCAGAGTTGACTCTTGGATTCTTGTGTAACATCTCCTCTGGCAAAAGTTTCCCTTTGCCCTGAGCTAGGGCCCCTCTTGGGAAAGGATCTCTCGGCGTATTGGTCTGTAGGCAAATTTCCTCAAAGATGACAGCACCTTCTGGAGTTTTCAGGTTTAGAGCCAGTGACTACTTACCAGTTCACTGACTCAAACATGTCTTTTTGGTCTCAATCCACGCAAACCACCTGGGCTCCAAAGTCAGCTCGAATCATCTCACAGGTAGAAGAAGGAAATTCCCACCAACTCCAGTACCAAGACATTTCTCAAAGCTATGTGACTTTACAAGCAGAGAGCTAGGACTAGCTGAGATATACCTGGAAATTTAGTTTAAAATCTGAGCTCAGGACTTTCCAAGGAGGAACTTAAAAGGAAAGAAAAGAAAAGAAAAGACAAGACTCCACCTATTCAAGAGTCAATGAACAACTTCAGTTTCATTTATTTCTTTTTGGACAGGGTCTTGCTCTGTCACCCAGGCTGGAGTGCAGTGGGGTGAACTTTTAAAATTTGTCTGTGGGCTGTCTTCCAGCTTCCACTGCTTTAATAGCCTATCTCTTCTCAACTATTAACTATAATTAGTGTATAAAGACAGCTATTTCAACCCTTGAGGTCCTTACTTCAAACCGTCCTAAAGAATCAAAATGTAGTCCTAAGTGGCCCTTTTCCAGGATCATAAGAATTCCTTCCCCTTCAAAAGCTTCGAGTAAAGATAAATCAGACAGAAGGAGAATTATCCTTTTATTGGCTCAAAGCAACCACTGGCTCCCTTCTCAGTGGTGTGATGTTCTGGAAGAGAGATTAGTGTCTTCCGTGGGTTGTTGCAATAGTGGAGAAACACTTGGCCAAAACTTTCTTCCCCTGCCAATGTCCTCTGCCTAGGATTGTCAAATTTTGGAAATACTCAAATGTTCTTCAAAAGAGGGATATGCAATGAAAGATTTGCTACTGTTTGGGATTCGTTAAGTCAATTTAATTTCTGCTTAATGCAAAGTTATAGTGCCCACAATTTTGTTACTATTATTGACTTTCCAGCACCAGTGATGTGCTGAGATTTCCGCAGTGGTTCCTGAGTGCTGGATTTAAGGTTTGGTGGTGAAAATGATCAGTTACAGTCATATGCTGTAACTGATATGCTATTCCACCAGTCTGAAAGGAGACAATGGCAGCAGGGACTGCCTTAAAGAGGCCAGGGGATGCTCAGTGTGATGACTTCTCCTGTCTTCGCAGTTGAGTCTCCCACCCTATGGTTGGATGGTGGTGATGGCCACAGTGAGGCCTTGCCCAAACTCAGAAACGTCCAAGACTCTACTATTCCCAACCACATTTCCCTGAACCTTCAGCCCACTTACCTTTAGGCAAGCCAGTCTGATGTTGTTTAAAAACAATTTTTTTCTCTGCCACAGCACTGGATGGCCACATATTATAGAAGAATGGCTTGTCTTTATTCATGCTCAGTTCCCTTGTGATACCATTGTGGTGGCCCATCTGAGGAGTACAATCCTTTCGAGGCAAAGAAGAAACTGCATTTAAAAGGCCTGGCCAGGACCTACCAGCTTCACAGGGGCAAATCTAGACCATATCCTCCCACAGTTTGTTAAAAATGATGCCAGCCTATTGAGATTGTTTCTGAGTGGTGAGAAACAATGACAAGAGTTCATGCAAAGCACAAGTGTAAATGTCATCATTTTATTCTTTTTGTTGATAAAAAAAGAGAGAGAGACCTGGAGAGCCAAGGTCACATCCTGAATTTCTTTCAGATCTTTTACATATTAGGCATAGAATCCCAAAAGTTGTAAGTTCTAAAGAGTCTTTATAGTATACTGACAAAAATATGAATGACATTTGTTTAAACCTACTTATTGTAAAACTATCTGTAATAAGGAAAGACTGAAAACAGCCCATCTCATTAATAGAAAAATGGTTGAAATGGAACACCCACACAATGCAGTACTCTGCAGTTATAAAAAACATGAAGATATCTGCATATTGCAATCGAGGGATTTCCACATGTATGAAGTTAAAAAGCCAGACGCAGAGCAATACGGCAACACGCCACCATTTATCTAAGAAGGGAAGGGGAGTTAAACAGTTATAAGTATTTGCTTGCCTATTGTTTAAAGTAATGGCAGGATAAGACATAAAGCTAATGAAAATGTTAACGATCTCAGTAATTGTATGTAGTGATTATATGTTGAAATGCTAACATTTTGGGGGTGGGTGCAATGGCTCACGCCTGTAATCCCAGCACTTCGGGAGGCTGAGGAGGGCGGATCATGAGGTCAGGAGTTTGAGACCAGCCTAGCCAACACAGTGAAACCCCATCTCTACTAAAAATACAAAAATTAGCTGGGTATGGTGGCGGGTGCCTGTAATCCCAGCTACTCAGGAGGCTGAGGCAGGAGAATCGCTTGAACCTGGGAGGCGGAGGTTGCAGTGAGCAGAGATCATGCCACTGCTCTCCAGCCTGGGTGACAGAACTAGACTCTGTCTCAAAAAAAAAAAAAAATGCTAACATTTTGGACATACTGGGTTAAATAAAATACAGTATTAAAATTAATTCCATCTATTTCTTTTTATTTATTTTTGTAATGTGGTTCCTGGAAAATTTCAATTACATGTGTGTCTCTTGTATTCCTATTGGAGAGAACTGCCATGGAGACACCCTCTCATCACCATATACACCACCTTGCCAGCAGAAAGGACATGGACTCCCAGATGAGACAATGTTGGTGATATGGACTAATACGACTATTTGAGACAAATACTCATTGACATTCAAAGAGGTTCTCAGCCAGGTGTGGTGGTTCAAGCCTATAAATCCAGCACTTTGGGAGACTGAGGCACATGGATCACTTGAGCTTAGGAGTTCAGGACCAGCCTAAACATAGCAAGACCCCTTCTCTACAAAATATGCAAAACTTAGCTGGGTGTGGAGGCACGCACCTGTGGTTCCAGCTATTTGGGAGGCTGAGGTGGGAGGATTGCTGGAGCCCAGGAGATGGAGGCTGCAGTGAACCATGATTGCACTCCAGCTTGAGCAACAGAAAGAAACCCTGTCTTTGTTGTTGTTGTTGTTGTTGTTGTTTTCGTTTCACAAAAGGTTCTGTCACACTCTTGGATCTACTCAGCCCCCAAATCCCAAGTTAGGCAAACAAAGTCACATGCTGTTAGACTAGAAATTAGGAAATCAGGAATCAAAAAAACAAAAAACAAAAAACAAACAAACAAAAAAACAAATTGTTGAGGAAAGAGCTGTCTTTCTTCAGAACTTAGAATTGATGTTTAGTGGTATTAGACTCCACAGTGGAGCATCCAACCCACAGAGACACCTGTATCTGTGAGAAAATGGAAATACCCGCGGATATCTTCAGAGGTCATTAGAAGTTGTGTTTGGTGTAAACCTGTGGTACGATCATTGTTCACTAATGGACTGTCTTCTAGAAGGACATACTCTTTGTCTGTAATGTTTGCATCATGAAAAATGTAGAAAAGTGTCATCATTGCTAATATCAAAGATTAGGGAGTTTCATCTTAAACATTAGTATTTTCCCTAACAAGTGATCGTTCCTCTATGTATGTAAATACTTTTGACGCTTCTTTTTTTAGCTAGTTGGTTTTTTCTTTTGAGTGTAGCTTTTGTCTGATTACAAAAATAGTATAAACTGTCCCCAAATTGTTAGAAAATGCTAGAAAGTATATATAAAGAAAGATCTAAAATCTCAGGACCCGGATGTAGCCTCTGTTAATACTTAGAAATACCTTCCTCCAGGTGATGTTCTCTGCATATTATAATAGTTAGATATAGAATCCTACATTTTTGAATAAAATGATATCATATTATACATACTGTTTTCTATCTTGCCCTTTTGCTCAACAATATGTTGTGGGCATCTTTTCATGACATGAGATTTAATGCTACATTATTGTCTTAATAGTTATATGCTATTTCATGGAACAGATGACCCTTATTTAAAGTCTCTTGTAGATGAACATTGGAATTAATTCCAACTTTTCCTATTATAAACAACACTGCAATGAATATCATTTTACACTGATATTTTCATATTGTCCGATGTAAAATTACACTGTAGATTTTTACCCTTCCAAGACTTTGAATGTGATTGCCTTGCAGAAAGCTTTCCACAACTTATACCAGCAGCATATGATTATGTTTGTTTTCTGATGCTTTTACCAAAACTAGGTATTTTAATACTTTTGATGGACAGAGATGCCTGTCTGTTGTGCCATAACATATTAAATTGCCATTTTTCAACCTCTGTTGACCTACAAAGGACTATTTCATATGGATAGACTTAATATAAATTTCTTTTTCTTTCTTTCTTTTTTTTTTTTTTTTTGAGACGGAGTCTCACTCTGTCACCCAGGCTGGAGGTCAGTGGCACAATATCAGCTCACTGCACTGCAACCTCTGCCTCCCAGGTTCAAGCGATTCTCCTGCCTCAGCATCCCAAGTAGCTGAGATTATAGGCGCCCGCCACCACACCCAGCTAATTTTTGTACTTTTAGTAAAGATATGGTTTCACCATGTTGGCCAAGCTGGTCTCGAACTCCTAACCTCAAGTGATCAGCCCACCTTGGCCTCCCAAAGTGCTGGGATTACAGGTATGAGCCACTGCACCCAGCCAGAAATTTCTATAAACACATTTCATTATCTTATACTTACATACAATATTTTGTTAAGATTTTAAAAAGGCATTCAATCAGTCACAAAGCTTTACAGATTGACCTTCTTAATAACCACCAACTCACTTCTCTCCTCTCATTTGTGAAAATCCTGATGACACATTGTTGCCAGGATGATAAAAAAATCTGGTCATGTCATTAAAAACTCTTCAATGTCTCCTTGGTGTAGGGTGGTTCGGCTGCTAAAATTAGAAAAAAAATGGGGGGGATCATGTTTATGGAGGGGGAAGAATGAAATCAGAAGTTTCATTTCAAACACATTACATTTTAGGCAGTGTGAAATATCCAAGCAGAGGAGTCGAAGAGCCAGCTAGAGATATGATCCAGAGTTCAGAGCAGAAGTCTTAGCTGAAAATTTGCATATCATCTGCCTAAAGATGGCATTTAAACCTGCAACCATCAAACCTGTACCTCCCTCTACAGTGCACTCTGTGTGAACCCGTTTAGTGGCTTTATCCTAAGCAAACTTGTATAGGATGATGAAAGACTTTCTCTCAGACTGTCAACAAGTATAATTTATTAGGGAACATTTACATGCACAGAGGAAAGGGAACATTAATTCTCCTGTCCGCAAGGAGACACAACAAAAGCAAATGCAAAGATAAGCTAAGATGCTGTTCAAATTTGCAAGAAAAATCCTGGAAGGAATATCTGTCTTCTTCAATCTTTGTCACTAACTTCTACATCTTCAGAGTCGCCGTTTGCCCAAGGTGGCTTGAAAATGGCTCCACTCTGATTTATGGGAGGTGAAACAACGTTATGTATCAGGAAAATGGAAGGTTTCTCAGTCAGAGAGACAGCAATCTGAATTCTCTGTCAGCCCTTTACAATCTTTGTGGCTTTGAGCGTTCTTTCTTAACTTCTCTACACCTCCTCACCTGTAAATTAAGGATAATAATGCCTACTCTTGGGAAATTCAGAGATGAAACGTGTTCGCAGTGTAGCACACTTTCTGGCTCACAGCAGACCTTCAGTGAATACAGAATATTATCACTGAGAAATATATAAATCCCTTTTTAGCTCAGAGTTTTCACCCAGAATATGGCAGCACATTTGTCATATGTGAAGGGGATTGGGTCTCCACTGTGCCTGCACTGGCCATCCACATCAACTCCTTGTTTCTTTGCTGCTGAAATTCAAGACCTAGGTATGTTCACCAGAAGTAAACACGCACACCTGCTGCATGATGGAATGGGTAAAATGCTCTGCTTCTGTCTCCTGGTGCTTGGGGTGGTAGGAAAAAAATGCATACAGGAAATCTGTTTTTGTTTCCAGAGTGAGTATCTTAAAATTGTCAAAGCTGGAAAAACTGTTATTTCAGAGATTGCAAGTGATTCTGCATTTTGGGGTAAAGGCCGAACTAGCTTCCCTCCCCTTGCTCTGGAAGGAAACCTGTTTTCTTTGTCATGAGGGTGTTAGGCAAGAGCCCACTCTGTGGTTGGGAAAGACCTGACCAAGGGGCGCAGATGTTTGAGACAGCGCGTGCTGACCTGTGGGCAGAGCGGGACATCTGCAGAGATCAGGAGGATGCTGAGTGTCCCCTCCCCAATCTGACTGGACTCAAGCAGGGCAGAGACTCAGACAGGATGGGGACAAGGGACTTCCACTGGAGAACCTGCCAGCTTTCTCAACTTCAACAATTTTAAGATACTCACTCTGGAAACACAACAGAATGACGGCCAACAGGAGACCCCTGGGAGAAGCATGGCTCATGGATTCTGATAGTGATATCTGATTTTGACCTAAGTTTTCCTGAAATACTACACAACCACCATGAACAACAATAATAATAAAGGCTAATCCTTATAAAGTGCTGTTAACTTTATATAAATGAGCACATTTAACCCTCACAGCTCTAAGTCCTTTTAGTATATCCACGTTACAGATAAGGAAACTGAGGTACAGAGAGATCAGGTAACTTGCTCAAGGTCACACAGATCATAAGATATGTCTTTCCTGCATCATGTTACAGCCAAGCCCTTGTTAGATTCTTTTTGAACACTTGAGTCTATTGCTAGCTGTATTTTACGGAATTGAGGTAGGAGCTGCGTCCGTGCTTTGGGTAAATCAAGGAGGGGGGAAGGGCAGCACTTGAGGAAGATACACATGATCTGACCAACAGAGGCACAGATGTCTGAGCAAGAGATGACCATGATGACGAGGTAGCTGCTGGGAACATACAGACAGTCCTGGAGGAGGCTCAGGAGCGAGCCGGGAGGGAGCCTACAGGAAGTGTGGGCTTCCTACTGAGGGGTGCAGTTGGAATTCTGTGGTGAATTTTAAAAAGGATAAGTCCTGCAGGCTGGAGAATATTCAGGTTACATTTATGTTAGAGACATAACATTGACGACAACTTGACATGAATGGGATTCTGTCCCCCCGGATTCCTATGTTGAAGCCCTAACCCCGCAATCTGACTATATTTGAAGAGAGCGTTTTTACGGAGGTTAGTAAAGTTAAATGAGGCCATATAGGTGGGCTCTAATTCATGCATTTGATGATATTGCCTTCAAAGAAATGATTAAATAAAGTGAGGCCTACTGGATGGGGCCCTTGTTCAGTACGAACGTGTCCTTATAAGAACAGAAAGAGGCCTCAAGAGGTCATCTGAGGACACAGCGAGAAGGCAGCCACCCACAAGCCAAAGAGAGAGGCCTCGAGATAAACCAAGCCTGCAGCACCTTAATGCTGGACTTCAGCCTCCAGAACTATGACAAACACATTTCTGTTGTTTGAGCCACCCCCTCTGTGGTATTCTGTTATGGCAGCCTGAGTAGACTAAGACATCACTTCAGACAGAAATATTTCAGAAATGCCTTCCAAATTCCCACAGGCCTCATCTTTTCCCCTACTTTTAGAACTATGTCTCAGAATACTTGACGGAAATCTTCACTCATTCATTCTGCTGACTGCTAAAATCCAGTCAACCCACACCAAACCCTTTATCCCTGCCCTCACCAGTGCCCAAAGCAACTCCCCACCCTGACTTTCCAATCGTGGGGAGGTTGTCATCTCTTCAGTCACCTCCTCATCTTAGGCCCCCTTCTGTTTGTCACCAAGTCTTCTCAGCCCCTCCCTGGGATATCCCTTGAAATCATTTCCTCTTTTCTCTTCCCACTGCCAAGCTGCATATCCACATACTTATTACCTCCTCACCTATGCTATCCCCCGGCGGGATTTTTCTTTTTTTTAAAGACAGGGTCTCACTCTATTGCCCAGTCTGGAGTGCAGTGCTGTGATCATGTTTCACTGCAGCTTCGACCTCCTGGGCTCAAGGGGTCCTCCTGCCTCCCCAGTAGCTGAGACCACAGGCACATGCTACCACGCCCAGCTAATTTTTTTTTTTTTTCATTTTTAGTAGAGACAGGGTCTCACTATGTTTGCCAGGCTGGTCTTGAGCTCCTGGGCTCAAAGGATCCTCCCCTCTCAGCCTCCCAAAGTGCTGGGATTACAGGCATGAGCCACCATGCCTGGCCCCTGGTAGGATTTTTACCTCCCAGTTGCCCTACTCATACTCCACAGGAAGGTACTGATTCTAAGGGTCTCACTGCACCTGCTAGTGTGCGGTAGTGCATGGTGGTGGGAGGCGCTTGGGACAGCATCTAACAGCCAGATATGATGAGGAAGAGAGACGTCCATACCAACGGTAACAGGGAGTGAATGAGATAGCACAGGAAATTATTCTGGATTCCAGGTGGAATTCACTCCTAGAGTTGGGGAGACATTCTGAAGGCCCCCCATCCTGAGGTGTGGCCAGTGATGAAGAGGCTCCACTGTGTCCAAGGCCTGGGGAGGACATGGGCCTCTCCTTTCTGCTTCACCACAACCCAGAGAAATAAACACAAGTATCCCCATTTTTATTGATGAAGAAGCTGAGGCCCAGCAGGGCAGTCGAATGGCAAGGATCCCTGATGTTTCTTTCCAAGTGGGTGGGTTAGAATAATATCCTGGGTCTCTCTCCACTTCCTGGGATTGGGCCTGCCAGCTCAGTTTGTCTCTCTTTGGGATCAGCCTTGTCTGCATAGATCATCCTGCTCTGTGCCATAAATAGGTGGTGGGATGGGGCGGGGTGGAGATCCTAGCCCTGGGTGGGGTTATGGTGCAGTGTTACCTGTAACTGTGTGTGTGTGTGTGTGTGTGTGTGTGTGTGTGTGTCTGTGTCTGCCTCTTGTTGGAGACTGGAATAAGAAAGCCATTGTTGTGCACACACACACATACACACACACACATCCCTACCCTGATCCTTCAAATTAGCCTTTCTCAGTAATAAGACTGGTATTTTGAGTTCCATCTTCCTGACTTCAGCATCTATTAACTAACTGTCTCCAAACAGGGAACAGGGTGAGCTGACTGAGTCCCATCAAATAGCAGTAGGGGTCTAACCACAGGTCTGACTACAATTTCCCATCTTTTTCCACTCTACTCCTCTCCAGAGCCTACTGGCAGTGGGGATCAGGTCTGGTTCACGGGTAGAAATTGGGAAGCCCCTGACTCCTTACCCTTAGGATCATGTCCAAAGGTCCCCTGGGTAGAGTCCCAGGTTGAGGCACTAGGAAGAGGATAGATTTCTCCTGGTTCAGCTGTAGCTGCCTTTGCACTATGAGTCTGGGGGCACTCAGGGCCAGTGAGCCACATGAGTGAGGCAGCAGCCAAGGACTGGGCCAACCACATGACTTGGGGACTGTTCAGGTCAGCAACTACTCTTTGCTGGGTGCAGAGATGCAGTGACAAATAAGACAGAGACCTTGCTCTTGTGGAAACTATACCTTCAGGCAGAAGCTGATACCTCTATACAATTGACAAGTAGGATAGGTACAGAGTACATCACCTATAGAGGGATGCCTGAAAGTCAAACTGGGGGGCAGGAAAGCCCCCTAAGGAGAGGACACTTGAGCTGAGTCATAAAGAATTGATAGGGACATGCTTGTTGGAGAAAGGTGAGATGAGCTTTTGAGGCAGAGCTGACACCTGAGCAGAAGCGCGGGGCTTGCACCAGCTTGGTGTTTGCAGACACCCGGAGTCATCAGGCTCTACTGACCACACTGTGAGCAAGGGGGTGTGTGGAGTGGTCAAGCTGGGAGCACAGCAGCCACAATACATGGTGAACCTCGTACCACACCACAAGGAGCTTGCACAACATTGTACAGTGATGGGAGCCTCTAGGACGTCAGAACCCCTTCTTAATATACTGTCTGTTGTGTGGAGAAACGATTAAAAGGGAGGATGCAGGGTGGTAGTCTGGAGGCTTCTGCAAAAATCTAGATGAGAAATCATGATGACCAGGCAGGGAATCAAGGTAGAGAGGAGAGAGTGGTTTCCTTGATTGGATCAATTATTGATGATTAAGGGGGTGAAAGAGAATTCCGTCTGGGATGCGCTATGGTGATGGGCCTTTAAATGGTTTTGGAGTTTAGAGTGGGCAGAGGAGGCTGATGCCCCAAAGGAGATAGACACTCTAAGCAGGAGGAAGGAGGGGCATCAAGAGAGAGCAGTGTCCCAGGACTCAGGAGAACAGAGTTCAAGAAGCAAGTGGTCACTGGGAGTAAATGTGGCAGAGAAAGCCAGGATGATTGGAGATGGAAAATATCCATTGGCTTTGGAAATTGTTGATGTCCTTTATCAAAGAAATCTCCATGAAGTGATTAGGTGGAAGCTAGATTGCAGAGGGTTGAAGAGGAAGAAGATGAGGAAACAAAATCAATGTAGAATATAGAATAGTCTTCCAAGAAACTTGAAATGGGAGACATGGAGCTATAGCTAGAATGATACAAAATGTCACCTAATATCTTTTTAGGATAGGAAATCTGCTAGAGTTTGGATGTTTGTCCCCCAAGCCTCATGTTGAAATTTGATCCCAGTGTTGGAGACAGGGCCTAATGGGAGGTGTTTGGATCATGGGGGTGGGTCCTTCATAAACGTCTTGGTGCTATCCTCCAATAATGAGTGAGTTCCTGTTCTATTAGTTCCCACAAGAGCTGGCTGTTAAAAGGAGCCTGGCACCCTCTCCTCCCAATCTCTCTGTCTCTCTCTCTCTCTCCCTCTGTGTGTGTGTGTGTGTGTGTGTCACTTCCTCTCTGGCCACATGATCTCTGCACAGGCCAGCTCCCCTGCACCTTCTGCCATGAGTTGAAGCAGCCTGAGGCCCCCACTAGAAACTGAACAGACACCAGTGCCATGCTTCTTTTGTGGCCTGCAGAACTGTGAGCCAAATCAATCTCTTTTCTTTATAAATTACCCAGCCTCAGGTATTCCTTTACAGCAACACAAAAGTACTAAGACAAGATCCACGTGCATATTTAAAGGCTGAAAAGAAAGAGATAATAAAATAGAGGGGGAAGGGTTAAAGACATAAGAGAGAAAGGGATAATGACACAGTCCTCTATTGGAGAAAATGGTATCAAGAGTGTGGGTGGCTGTGTGGCCCTTGGACCTGAGGCAGCATGCCTCATCCATGTGATATGTGAGAAGCTCCTGATAACAGGCAGCTTAACTCTGCCCAGAATGTCCTCAATTCTTTCATTTATTGAAAGTTCTGCTCTTCTATTAAGATCCAGAGCAAATGTCAGCTCTTCTCCCTGGTAAGCTCCCATAGCAGGTTCTTTGATTGTATCCTGCAATTGTTATAATTCTGTGTTACAGTTCTTTCTGGACATGTCTTTTACCCCTGCTAGATGTACACATTTGTTGAAAAAGGAAAAATAGTTTACCTGTCTATATTTCAACCAAATGATTAATAAAATTTTTTGTATTTTTAAAATTTCCTTCTCAATAGTACTCTAATAATTAAAATTAAAATTATATTATAAAGCCTTATAATTGATCAGAAAACACAAGAACTTTAAAAATTGCTGACAAAAATCTTGGGGCCAAGTACTCCAACACAAAACCTAAAGACTTGAAGAGAAAGACTGTGAGATCACACCCACGAATTCTAGCCTTTGCTAATTCTTCTGGGATCAAAAGTTTCATGTGAAAAAGTCAGGTCACGAATACCCTTAACTGGCAGTAGAAATATGTTCTAAAATCAGTCAGTGCATTACAATTCAACACATATGTCTTGTTTTTAAGCCAATGCTTTAATTTGTTTTTCATTGTAACTTAAGCTAAAGAGAAATCTCAGTTTGTTTCAGCCAAAGGAGATGTTATAGGATTTTATTCTGTCTTAATAGAATATGCAAGAGTGTTCTGGAAGACAAAAGTCAGATCTTTATTAAAATCTCCCCAGTAGTAAGCAGGTAGCTGCATAAGGTAGCCTTTTCCCTTCTGTATATACATAAACAGCCATAAAAAGGAATGAACTACTAATGAATACAACATGAATTAATCTCAAAAACAGTATGTTAAACAAAGGAAGCCAGACACAAAGAGTAAATACTCCATGATTGCATTTTTATAAACTTCTAGAAAAGGCAAACCAGTGACAGCATTGGTTTTGTGGATTCTGGGGAATCATTGCAAGGGGCAAATGCAACATTTTGGGATGATGGAAATGATTTACACCTTGATAGGATTCTACACTCCTATCAAATGACCCAGGCGCACATTTGTCAAAGCTCATTAAGCTGTACGTTTTGAATGGGCGCATTTTATTTTAGCTAAGTTATACCTCAATAAAGGTGATTTTAAAATGCAAATTTTAGTTCTGGGTGTGGTAGCTCATGCCAGGAATCCCAACATTTTGGGGGGTTGAGGAGGAAGGATTGCTTGAGCCCAAGAGTTCGGGACAAGACCAGCCTGGGCAACAAAGCCAAGACTCCGTCTCTAATTCGAAAACAAAACAAAAATAACAAAATTAAAATGTGAAAATCCTAATAGAAATCAGTTTAATCTGACCAACTGTCTATGTACCAGGACCCTCTGAGAGCCATGGTGAAGGACATGAGCGGTATTTCTAGATAGCTGATGGGATGGAGGAGGCTTACTATGAATTAAGAGGTAAAATGTTTGTTTTAAGTGACAATAACATCAAAATAGATTTTCTTTCCAAGACTGAAATATTCCTTTCTCTTCCTCTTAGGCCAAAAAAAAAAAAAAAAAAAAAGAAGAAGAAGAAGAAAAAAGCAACTGGGAGTGGATGAGGTCTTTTCCCTGACAAGTCTACACCTATGGTCTTTCGTGACCCATGGCAAATGCAGATGGAAGGTTTCTGTGAGTGCTTAGGGAGCCAAATTGCATGGAGGTCCCACAAATTTGGGAGCTAGGAACAAATCCCAGGAAATTCTAGAACCCATTAAACACATTTAAGAGTGGTTATATTGAACAGTAATTGATAACAGCAGAAAATCAGAAAGTTAAATCACAGTTTATCTTTGATGGGTGTTTCTTATAATTTTTCTATACATAGATGATCTAGGCAAATATAATGATTAGAAACTTTAACAAACTTTGTACTTAATTAACAACATTTTATTGTTTGAAAAATCATATCTCATTGGTGAAAAAATTGTCTAGACCTGTGTCCAGAAGAGGTTTGGATGAAGAGGCTCTTGCATGGGCCCTGCTAGGAGTTGCTGACCTGCTTGTCCATGTCAGGGTGGACAGGCTTTGCAATGCTAGCCCAGCAAGCCTTAAGAAGAAAACAAAACCACAGACACATCATCTGGCACTTAAGAAGAGACTGTGCTCCACGTATGTTGATTGTGGCACTGTTCACAATAGCAAAGACTTGGAACCAACCCAAATGTCCACCAATGACAGACTGGATAAAGAAAATGTGGCACATCATGGAATAGTATGCAGCCATAAAAAGGATGAGTTCATGTCCTTTTCAGGGACATGGATGAAGGTGGAAACCATCATTCTCAGCAAACTAGCACAAGAACAGAAAACCAAACACCGCATGTTCTCACTCATAAGTGGGAGTTGAACAATGAGAACACATGGACACAGGAAGGGGAACATCACACACCAGGGCTTGTCAGGGGGTGGGGGACAAGGGCGAGGGATAGCATTAGGAGAAATACCTAATGTAGATGACGGGTTGATGGGTGCAGCAAACCACCACGTCATGTGTGTATACCTATGTAACAAACCTACACGTTCTGCACATGTATCCCAGAACTTAAAGTATAATAATAATAAAAAAAGAAGAGATTGTGCTCTATGCTCCCAAATATGTCTCATTTGTCTTGTATTAGTTTTGACTCCCACATTACGGGCAAAGGTCCAGTTTCTGTCTCCCAGAATACCTAGAATACCCACCACACTCAAATTTGGTCCCTGGCACCACAGTGCTCCCTTTTTAATGATTCTTCTATTCATGGTCTCAACTCAGGCCTAAGTTTTGAAGCTTGTTCCCACTTACCTCCTCTACTAACATCCTAGGTCTACACTTCTTTTTGACTAGTCTAGCCCTGAGACCCCATATTTCTTCACAGTCCCCCAAGGAGCACCCACCTTTCCTCTTCTTCCCCATCCCAGCAAGAGGGCCTGAGGCCCCAGACTCTCTTCTTTGAGGCTGCTAATACCCCCCATTAGACATCTTCCATTCTCCAAAGAGATCTTGCTTTGAAAGGCAACACACAGGGCAGGTAGGTTATTCGTAGTCAATGCAGGTTTACCTTGATAACTGCAAATACCAGCAGGGGTCCTACAATCCAAACATACACATTTCATATAAGAAGTATGCCACTGAGTGTAACAGGTGCCTGTGCCCTCATCTGTATCTGGCATCCAGACCCAATGGATTCTGTAATTATTTATACCTTAATAATTTCCACTGTGAACTAAACCACACAGGTAGTTCCCTTCTCTCTCTCTCCAAGGACTATAGGAGGTGTGGGGACTTGGAACAGCCCTCAAGTCCCCACACAAGGCAGAGATGCTCTACCTAGATTACTTCTTTCCAAAAGAGCAACTTTCTTTTTTCAAATAAAATCTATTCAGAATGTTAACTCTGATTCTCAATTCTATTCTGGTGGTTTTATACTACAAAGCCTGTGTAATCATTTTCTTTCCCCAAGATTCTTATTTCCACTAATTCTAATGCTCAAAAAAAAATGAAAAAGCAGCTATATATGCCATCAGGCATGAGATTCCCCCAGATTTAAGAAGTAGATATGCATTCTGAGAGAAGTCATTTTCCCTTTTGGAAAAAAAATATTAAAATTGTTTATTTCTATAAAAATAAGAGACCATCAAATAGTCTTCCTATTAAAAATAACACATAAAATAAAATCCAGAAATAGCTGCTACTCTGAAACTGAAGAGACAATAAAGAGTCTCTGACTCTCAATTACAATTGAGAGGCAAAAATAAAATGGGGACATTTCAAAAAGAGCAGGACTCTTTCCCTATAATGTTTGACAATGAGCAATGCTTACAAAAAGAAATGTGTAGAAGAAATTAATCGTAAGGGCAGAGACCTTTGCTAAATAATTTAAAACCATCATATTTGGTAGTTAGTTCACAGAAGATTTTAAATAAAATATCACATCATTTTTGATGATCCATTCCTCTAACGGAGGATGTCCATCTGAGGAATTTTGTGTGGGCTTTTTAGAGCCAATTTAGTCTTTTCATCAGTTCTCTTTACATACGATTTGCCACAAACTAGACAGATGGGACAACTGAACAACTCTTTAATGGAGTAGCAAAGAGAAAATATTTCTCTCTTCACATGAGATGGCAAAAGCATGTGATCATTTCAAAGGGAAAATGATTTTCCATTGTTTCTATTGCTCTTATGAAGAAAGCATGTGAAGCATCTAAACAGATGCAGAGCCAAATAATTTACAATGATTTCAAAGATGTTTTCTGTCTATATTCAAATAAGGGTGTGTCTTAGTCTCCAGAAATTCACATTTTGAGTTACCGTAATAATTTCCATACTTGCATAGAGCTTGTTTCAGCCAGTCCAGGGCTTAGTATCTGACAAAGACTACAAATTACATCTTGTAGAAAGAAATCATTATCATCTCTCAAATGTTAGGATTATAAAGTGACAGTGCCCATTTTCCTTAACAAACCAACATGGTCCTGACCTTCTCAATCCCCCATCCTTTCAGCCATCACATTGTATCATACAAGAGAATTAGAGCCCATGACCTTAGCACTGAACCATTCTCCTTCATCCAAGCCATTCCAACCTTGCTTTGTCCCCTAGCCTTGGTTGAGGTTTTCAAGTTTCCATTCTTACTTTCTCTTACCCAGTTTGTCTATCCCATGTCTTGTCTCCTTTCCATAGATTCTGGTTCCCCAAATTAGCTATCCTCCCTCAAGAAATCCCTTTCAAGCTGTCTCTGCTTTAGACCTTCCTATCCACACTGTGTATCATTGCCCTTCCTGCAGAAATTAGTCCATACAAATTGTAAAAATGGATTCTGTTATTTCCCGGAGATAATGAGTACAACTTATTCATTGTAGAATTTCAAGTGTGTAGGAAATGATGTAGAATAGAACAATCTTTCTGTTTTTTTTTTTAAAACACCATTCCTAGAAATGTTTACTATTTGGCTGTTTTTTCTGGTTCCAGCAGGTCAGTGGGTTGAACATTTTATAGGTGATTCCTAAGCCCTCTCCTAGGTTGTGACAATTATTTCAATGTGGTCATGTGAACGGAAAATAAATCTCGGGACCCAAAATCACTAAGCCAAAGGGAAAAGTCAAGATGGGCACTGTGTGAGGCAAACCTGCCTCCCATTTCATTCCTAAATAAGACAGCTACAAAGATAAAAAAGCCACATACTTCCCTCACAATTTTTCCACAGGGAAATTCCTTGTGGGCCTCAAGATGGTTACCCTAAAACAGTTCTGTTGAATTTCACCCTGGCAATGTAAATTGATAGCTTATCTTCACAGGTGTGGGACAAAGGACAGAACTCAAAGCCATCCCTCTGCTCACCTGAGACAGATGCATATCTGATTGCTTCCTTTGCCCTATGTTTAGGTTAAAAATGCAGATTCACTAAGCCAGACAAAGACAAAAGTGACTATTCCTCTAACCCCCCCTTCACATGTAAATTGTATATTCAGTGAAAGGTTAATCAGAGACTCAAAAGAATTCGGCTGTCTTATCTACCTATGACCTAGGAGCCCCAAAGTCCCCCCAAGCTATGCCCCACAGTGCCGCAACCACTTTGGGCACACATCATCAGAACATCTTGAAGCTGTGTCACACCACATCCTCAACTTTGGCAAAATAAACTTTCTAAATTGATTGAGGCCTGTCTCAGATACTTTTGGTTCACAGTCATTTACAAGACAGGTTCATTTCCCTCGCATGCACTCACTTGCATCTAGCCACAAGCAAACTCAATACTACTCTTCTGGCCAATGTTTGAGTCCCTGTTGATCTTTTGGTTCAGTACCACGTGATCAACATCTGACTATATAAACACGATTGGTACCCCCTGCACACTTTGAAAATTCTTGGAGCACTTTTGTTTTTATATGACAATTTCTTCGGTTGTTCCAATCTTGTTTCAAATTTTAAAATCTAGGCTGAGTGTGAGAAAGATTCCAGTCATTTGGTCAACCAGTCAATCAACAGGAGTTTATTGAGAATGTGCATTAACGTACCGGGGAGTGTGGCGATCAGGGGAGTGTTTATGTCTGTCTGGCTTGTGGAGACTGGAAGTTTGAGTCATCCTTTTTGGCTCACAGGGTGCCCCTGAGTGCCTGCCTAGGGATATAAATAACCCTGACAGTCCAGCAGTTCTCTATGAAGCACAGTGTTCCTATAAAATTAAACTTGCATAATTTGGTCAATAAGTCCACAATTTCATTCCACCTCTTCCGTTCACAGGTCTACTATGTTTATCCATCACTTACCCATTTCAAATGACAATTTAGGAGTTGGAAGCTCCCTCTAGGCTTTTCTCCAATGGTAATTCTAAAGAAGAGCACATTCTTTCCTTAAAAAACAATCAGAAAAGGAAGAATTAGCAATATCATTATCAAGAGGCAGCACTGGGTAGCTTCTTTAAACAGCTTCTTGCGGTCGGATTTGGAGGAGCGCTGTATCCTCCTTGGAGCTCTTCCTTTGCTCGGAAGCCAGTTTGAGTTCTGGTTGTTGCTGACCTAAAATATTTTCAGTTCTCCTCCCTGGGGTCAACAAAGCATGGTCCCCAGCCTCCCTCCAGCCCCCGACCCCACCTGGAAAGCTCTGTGGGTCTCCCTAGATAGAGGGGACTCTCCCTTGTCTTTTATCATCGAATCCTTTCCTTCTCAGAGAGTGAAGACAAACTGTGGATGAGGCAGTGGCTGACAGGGGGCTCCAGGCTTCCCTGGTGTGACTCTGGGTTCTTGCGACCTGGGGCAGATTACTGATCCTATTGCTGTGTTTCTCTTTCCTTGCCTGTAAAATAGAGACAGCAGGGCTGTTCCCAGGATAAAACGAGTTGATATAGACAGAATGCCTGCAGTAGAGTAGAACACAGCAAGTATCAATAATCGTTAGTAGTAATATTAAGGAAAAAAACAGAATTCTATCAATTGGAAAAATCTCTCCACTCCTGACGCCAAACATACACATTAACTTGCATTCATTCATATCATTTCCTCCATCCTCCTATCATGAAAGGAGAGATTCTTTCAGGCTGAGGCTAGTGCCTCACGCTGTGCTTCAGAGACGTCCCATGACCCCTGCTTTCTCAGGTGTCTCCTCTTACCATAACCTCCTGCTCTTTCTCTCCTGCATCTTCAGTCCCACCCCAATTTCACTCTAATCCCTCTCATCAGCATTAAGCACACACAAGACTTTCTCATTAAAAACCGACAATATTTTGGGAGCCCAAGGCAGGCGGATCACGAAGTCCGAGACCAGCCTGGCCAACATGGTGAAACCTCATCTCTACTAAAAATACAAAAATTAGCTGGGCGTGGTGGCGGGCGCCTGTATTCCCAGCTACTCAGGAGGCCGAGGCAGGAGAATCGCTGGAACCCGGGAGGCAGAGGTTGCAGTGAGTCGAGATAGTGCCACTGCACTCCAGCCTGGGCAACAGAGCGAGACTCCATCTAAAAAAAAAAAAAAAAAAAAAAAAAATCAACCATAATCCCCGCCACCGTAATGATGACTTCGTCTCTCACCACCTCTGCAAAGGCTAAAAGCTTGGAAGCATCGTCTCCACTCTGGGCTCCTCCTCTGCCTCTCTCCACCTTCAGCGCCTGCAGTCTGCTCTGGGGTTCCTCCTCCACTTGCCTCCGCCTGCTCTCACCAGCGGCCCTTCCTCTCGTTAAACCCAGCGGACACGTCCCAGACCTCATAGCACTGGAATTCCCCGCAGCATGTGGCCCTGCGAACACTCCCTACTGACAGCAGTCTCTTCCCTCAGCTTCTCACACTCCACTTTTTTTAAGGAAACTTTTTTTTAAGGAAAAAAAGTTCCTTGACTTTTCTCCATACTCTCTGGTCGTATTTCTCAGTTAAAACCGCTGCTGCATTTCCTCTGACTTTAATTGTTGTTCATTGGGCCTCTGTCCTGGTTCCTCCTCCTTTTCTGTCAATACTCTTTGTACCTAGTGCTTTTGGTGTTCTGGTTAAGAAATTTTTCTTCACCTTGACGTCAAAAAGATATTATTCTATATTATCTTGTAAAGCTCAATTGTTTTGCCATTCCCATTAAATCTCAATCCAATTGGAACTTCTCTCTCTGGTGAGAGAAATGGATGAATCTGTTTTCCTCCACATGGATATTCATTTGATGCAGCGCTGTTTAGGAAAAGACCATCTTTACCCACTGCTTATGGTATTTATTTGCCGTAAATACGGTAGTGTAAGCACATGTGTGTCTGCTCCTGGGCTCTGTGCTGTTGCATGCTGTTTGACTACAGTTGTGCCAATGTCAAGCTTTATAACAAGTCTTGAGCCGGGCGCGGTGGCTCATGCCTGTAATCCTAACACTTTGGGAGGCCGAGGCGGGCAGATCACCTGAGATCAGGAGTTTGAGACCAACCTGGCCAACATGGCGAGACACCATCTCTACTAAAAATACAAAAATTAGCAGCACATGGTGGCACACGCCTGTAATCCCAGCTACTCTGGAGGCTGAGACAGGAGAATTGCTTGAACCTGGGAGGCGGAGGTTGCAGTGAACCAAGATCCCATCACTACACTCCAGCCTGGGCGACAGAACAAGACTGCTTCTCAGGAAAAAAAGAAAAGAAAAGAAAAGAAAAACAGGTCTTGGTAACTGAGAGAACAAGTCTTTCCACATTTTTTCTTCTTCAAAAATTGTGTTGTTTTAGTGGAACTGAAATTGCATTGAATACATGTATCAATTTGGGGAGAGCTTAACACCTTTACAATATTGATAATGTAGGAACACAGTATTCCCACCCCCAATAGATTTAGATTTAATTTATCTTATGCTTCTTTATGCGCAAAGAAGTGTTATGCATCTTTGTTAGATTTATTCCTAAGTAATTTATATTTTTGATACAATTTAAATAGAATCTTTAAAATAACATTTTCTGTTTATTTCTGGTTTTTGTAATTTGCCACAAGGTCCTGCTAGTGCTACTCTCACTTTATTAATGAGAATATTGTTGAATATTTTCGGACTCCTCCATATATCTGCACATAAGCATGTCATCAGTTTTATTTATTTATTTTCTTTTTCTTTTTTGAGACCGAGTCTTGCTCTGTCGCCCAGACTGGAGTGCAGTGGCATGATCTCAGCTCACTGCAACCTCTGCCTCCCGGGTTCAAGTGATTCTCCTGCCTCAGCCTCCCAAGTAGCTGGGATTACAGGTGCTCACCACCAAGCCCAGCTAATTTTTGTATTTTTAGTAGAGACAGGGTTTCACCATGTTGGCCAGGCTGGTCTCGAAGTCCTGACCCCAGGTGATTCGCCTGCCTCGGCCTCCCAAAGTGCTAGGATTACAGGAGTGAGCCACTGCACCTGGCCTATTTCTTCCTTTTCAATATTTGTACATTTTGTTTCTTTACCATCCCTTAATGCACCAGCTTGAACCTCCAGGTTAATGTTGGATAGAAATGGTGACAATAGGCGCACTTGCTTCTTTCCCTAATGCTATTTGCCTATTATTATTTTCCCTAATATTATTTCTCTGGTTAGCTCAAAGTATAATAATAGAATTATAGCTGAAAGAAATCTTGAGGGCCATTGGTCGAGATACCAAAAGTGAATTAAATTCCTTAATGCCACACATTGAAAGCAAAAACAGGGATTAAAACTGAAATATTCTAACTACTAGTTTAGTGCTCTTTCTCCTACAGGAAAGTCTTTCCAAAGAAGGAATACAATTAGGACAATTTCTTTTTATCTCCTAAAGTTAGAGAGACCATGAAGTTCAGAGCTTTTGGAGTTGAATAACTCCAATGCCATTAACAAGGCAACCACAGTCAAGCCAAACACAGGGAGGCCTCACTGGATAAGCCCAACTCATTCAACTAGAGCTTCAGGAGTTGAATAACTCCAATGCCATTAACAAGGCAACCACAGTCAAGCCAAACACAGGGAGGCCTCACTGGATAAGCCCAACTCATTCCACTAGAGCTTCAGCCTATCACATCTCCAGGGAGCTCCCAGAATGGACACCAGACCTATTCAATCTGGGAATCTCTAGTAATTCCACTGACTGTTCTCCATGGTCCGACATCAACCTATCCTGGTACCACACAAACAGGTGAATAGAGCTGTTTCTAGACACCTCTCCTTTAGTCTAATCTCCTGTGAGATCAAAGGAAATGATTTTGCCCTTTCCTCTTTCTCTTTGGAGTTAAACTATTGGCAGAGCATGCCCAGTGATACATTTGTCTGTCCTCTTGCCATTGGCAGCACTTTCAATTCCTTTATTTCCTAGCCCCCTCACTGGCCCCTGCCTGGTAAACCTCATCCCCATTTTACAATCTGATTTCACTGCTCCTTATAACTGGGCTGCTGAGCCCTGGTGGGACCTAGTCAGCCTAAAAAAGGATAATCCATTGATTTTCAAGAGGCCCCCTCAAAAGACAGTGGAGATCTCATACATAGTGCTAGACTATAAAGACCATAATCTGGTTGAGGAGACAAGATTAACACACGTGAATTGGACAGCAGGAAATGATATAATTTCTTTAGCAAATAACATACAATAGGCTGGTCACGGTGGCTCACGCCTGTAATCCCAGCACTCTGGGAGGCCGAGGCGGGCGGATCATGAGGTCAGGATATCGAAACCATCCTGACTAACACGGTGAAACCCCATCTCTACTACAAATACAAAAAAATAGCCAGGCGTGGTGGCGGGCGCCTGTAGTCCCAGCTACTCAGGAGGCTGAGGCAGGAGAATGGCGTGAACCTGGGAGGCGGAGCTTGCAGTGAGCCGAGATCCCGCCACTGCACCCCAGCCTGGGCGACAGAGCGAGACTCCTCTCAAAACAAAACAAAACAAAAACAAACAAACAAAAATACAATAAATAGCTCTAACAAGGGAATAAGTTCAAGAGTACTTAGTCTAATGCCCACAGTCCTGACTTGTGCTTTGTAATTGTTCCTGCTTTCTCACAAGTTACTCCCTGGCATCTTAGCTCTACTCACTGTTTCATTCTTCTCCCTTCCCCCATCTAAGTCATTGAGGGAAATATTTACTTTGGGTATTCTCGGTTGAAACTTGGCATGCACTTTCCTCTAAGACAGATTGGTTAGGAACGATGTAAATACGTCAGTCACATTACAGGTTAAATGGGCTTTTGTGAAATGACTATTTATAACTATTTCTTTGGAAGAGTTGCTCTGAATACAAAATGACCTGCTTTCAAATGAAATTTCAGAACACAGACCCTTCTTTTAGCTACTAATACTCGAGACTAAGCACTCAGGAAGTGTGTCCTGCCAGTGCCACGATGTTTTCCTTCATTGGCGATGTTGATTGTCTTGTTACCGTATAAACGCAAAAGAATAACTATGGAAGTACCCAGCAATAGAGCGTGGTCGGTCACATGCTCTTTGTTTTCATGGAGACAAGCATTCTTCTACTCCTCATGGTCTTCTCCTCTACAAGGACAGGAGGACTAAAAACATTTTAGGAGAATGGACTGGATGTGGTTTTTGTACAACCACAGCACCCAAGTCTATAAAATGAACCATGAGATCTTGGTTTGCACTCTTGGCCTAACCTGGGGAAGACAGCTTTTAGAACACGTATTATTCATCATTCAGAAGCTGCTAAATAATAAAGTGGAGCTGGATTTAAGGAAGACAATTTCCCAGAGTGTCTATGGCAGTGCCACTCAAAGTGTGGTCCATGGACCTACAGCATCAGCCTCACCTGGAAAGTTATTAGAAATGCAGATTCTTGGGGCCACCAAGAATCTCTGAAGTCCAAGTATCTGGCTTCAACAAGGTTTCCAAGGGATTGTTATGCATACCAAAGAGAACAAACTAGGCTGTTTTCCTTCTCTCAGTCCTGTGGAACCAGCATTGGTGACAAAGGTTGCATGGCCCCCGAGGCGCCTTGCCTGGCAGTGATGGGGCAGATGGTCGGCTGAGCTCAGGGCCGGGCACAGAGCAGCGCTGTGGAATGAATGCACCTGGCACAGCCCTGGGTACCTTCTGCATCTCCTCGTACCCTATAAACTTCCTGTTAACTGTTAGGGGCTGAGTTGTGTTCCCCAAAATTCATATCTTGAAATCCTAATCCCCAGTACCTCAGAATGGAATCCTTTTTGGAAATAGGGTCTTTAAAGAGGTAATTAAGTTAAAATGAAGTTATTAGGGTGGGCTCCTAATCCAATGCCTAGGTCCCTACAAGAAGAGGAGATTAGGAGACAGGCAGACACGGAGAAAAGATCAAGTGAAGACAGAGGGAGAAGGTAGCCATCTACGATCTGAGGAGGGAGGCCAGAAAAAACCGCTCCTGTCAACACCTTGATCTTGGACTTCTAGATTCCAGAACTGTGAGCAATTGACTTCTGTTTTGAAGCTTCCAGTCTGTGGTACTGGGTTATGGAAGCCCTAGCACATGACCACCCTCCCCGTCTCTGCCCTCAAGTGCCTGAAGTGCTTCACGCAGAGTTCAGCCCAGAGTGATGGCTAGTTCCTGCAGCAGCACAACACTGGCCTTTGCAGTGGGGATGTTCACCAGATTTTCTGCAATGGGCCATTTGTGCAGAGCACCTGAGCCCAGTTCTGCCTCTGGTGAGAATGTAATCACCTGGGTCCTGATGTCCAACCAGGCCTAACACTCAAGAGCCCAGGCTTCTAGTGTTTACCACTAGCTACAGGTGTGTCTATGGGAAAGGCTCTCACTCTGGGTTTCTTTATATATAAAATGGAGACATTAGTGACCTTAAGGTTGACAAGTCTCTTTCTCACCCCTATAGAAAAGATCAAATGAAGCAGCATACATAAAGCATGAAAATGCACTGTAAATGGAAGGTGGGGTCATGGACTATTGTTTTCACTTTACCATTAGGGCTGTGATTAGAAAACCTTTTCTAGGTCTGCATCTTGGACAGAACAGCAGCTGGGAGCCCAGAAGGGACATCTGCTTCATGCGGCTCAGTCACCTGGTAGAACTGAAGGGCCCTCAGCTTCAACCGGGCAGCCATTCCTTTGGAAACTTGCCAAAAAGTCCTGTAAACACGTTTCTATTTTTGTAATCCGTTTGTCACTAGACATCTTCATCTCCACTTCAGGGCATGTGAGTGAGAGACACAGAGACAGAGGAGTATGTGTGTGTTCCAACTCTTAGCAGATTGTCTAGAATTTGGGCTCCATCTTGCCTGTCTCCTTAGTTTAAACATCACATTCCCTCCTGCTCTCATTAAAGAATGCCTATATCTTGGATCAATATGGGTACAATTAGATTAAAAATAAAGGCCTCCTTATTTCTGGGTTTAAGACATCAGAACAAAGAAGTCATACCAAGGGCTCTGTTCATCCAGGAAACGCAGCAGATTGAGGGCTAAATGACACCAGACAAAACAAGGGAATGTTTTGAGAGCTCACTGGTGGGGTTTAGACTCAAAGACTTCTATTTAATTCAAACCACATAACAAATAGTGATGATATCATTAAAATAAATATCCCACATGGGCCATCCTTTCCCTCCCATATCACAGCACTGACATCATTTTTGCATATTCTATCCATGCCATTTTCCATATTCTGCTGAAAGGTCACAATTCTGTCAGTAATGAGATTCAGCCCCCAGTCAAGCCGTTCCAAGACACCACCGCCCATTTCCAAAACAATTTTGAGGGCGGCTTCCCAGCAGTATGAGTTCCAGAGAGCAGATGTCTCCCTGGGTGTGAGCTGCAAGTTGAACTGGAGCAGCACCACGGCCATCGATGCTGTGGCCAGGCCACCTAGGAGGACCACAGTAGCACACGATATCCAGGAGGTGAGAGCTGCCACAGAGCAGGTGGAGGGGGGCCAAAAGGGGCCCAGTGGCACCATCTCTCTGGGGCCAACCCTGGAGTCCATGCTAGTGCAGCCACAATTGTCAAACAATAAATCCCTGAAACAAGACTAGGAGTCAGTTTGTCTAAAGATTTAAAAGCTCTTTGGAGTTAAGTAGTACTGGGACAGGGCCCTGGTTCTGTTTTCTGTGTAGCTGTGTGGCTTTAAGTAAATTGCTTAGGATCTCTGAGCCTCAGTTTCCCGAACTGTAAGACAAGAATGATAACGATCCCTTCCTCATAGGCTTATTGTGAGAATTATGAGGTAATGCATATAAAGTACCTAGCACAGCAGCCAGAACATCGTGAGCCCCCCATATACGCTGACTGCTATTTTTACTGTTAATGAGGATCTTAGGATTATGCTGAACTTGGATATCTGTCGCAATAGGGACTTACCACCTCTCTTGTTGTGGCTGGGATATAAGGTTCATTTGACACTTGAGGAATGTGGTGATTCTCAGAACAGAAAGGGAGAGAAGTACGTATCTGTGAGTGTATCCTGGAATCCTCAGAGGCTATGTCATCAGGTACACATCTTTTTTTCCATGTAAAATGTGGATCTGTGCATGGGCTCATTCTTGAGCTCATTTACTGAGTCAGGAAGGCTTGTTTCCTTTCCCCATTCTGCTGTGGCTACTCACTTTTTGCCTTTATATTAACAAACCCCCTTCACCTCCCCCCAGAATCCAGTAACCTTCCCATTCTCACCTGAGTCAGATGGAAAGGGCTGTCTTAGGCCACTAACATTTTAGTGTGGATTAATACAACATGTTAGCCTTCCTGGGGGTGTTTACCTTTCAAAAGAGAATGCATGGGAGAGAAACAGAATCTTTTGATTACTGTATCAGGAGAATGATATACACATAGATTATCTGGATTTCAGCAGTGCAGTTGACAAAAGCTCTCACAATATCCATGTGAAAGAGATGGAGAAATATAGACCGGAAAGAGCCCAGTTCTGCTTATGATCAGTTCAATGCCCTTGACCAAAAAATACTTATTAACAAAATAAAGGTGCAAGGGAGTAATGTCCTTGGAAAGGGGCACTGGGTCACATCCTGGTCAACACTTTTATCAGTAACATGAATGAAAACACAGATGGCATGCTGAACCAGCTCACAGATGGTGGATTCGTAGCTGGTACATTTTGATGATCAAGACTATTCCATGCTCTTATTTGACGTAAGAGTGCGGTTTAATGGGCCAAATCATTCCGTGATTGAGTTCCCACTCAGTCCAGGTGATGTGCCAGGCAATTTGCACACATTCTCTCTAAAGAGATAGATTATTGAGATAGATTATTGCCTTCATATTATGAACAAGGAAATTGATGTTCATCCTGGTTAGAAAAACTTGAAGGGTGCCAGGCATGGTGTCTCACGCCTGTAATCCCAGCACTTTGGGAGGCCATGGCAGGCAGATAGGTCAGGAAATTGAGACCATCCTGGCCAACATGGTGAAGCCCCGTCTCCACTAAAAATACAAAAATTAGCCAGACATGGTGGCAGGCGCCTGTAATCCCAGCTACTCAGGAGGCCGAGGCAGGAGAATCCCTTGAACCTGGGAGGCAGAGGTTGAAGTGAGCCGAGATCGCGCCACTGCACTCCAGCTTGGGCGACAAGAGTGAGACTCAGTCTCAAAACAAAAACAAAAACTTGAAAGGATCCTACAGCTAAAAGGAAGGACACATCATTACATATTGTATGCTTGTATCAAAATATCACATGTACCCCATAAATATGGACAACTATTATGTACCCATAATAACTAAAAACAAAGAAAAAACTTTAAGCAAATCAAATCAAAGACACACTGAGACTGGAATTGAGATCCTTCAGATCTACATAACTCCAAAGTATGGACTCTTTCATGACCTCACACAGCTTATGTGTTAGTTCTGTACTTCCCTTTAAAGTGTACATGTTATATAATGGAGGGAAACGATGTCTAACACAGTTTCTGGCACATGTAGATGCAGAAATACTTGTGGGAATTCAAAGAGGAGCGAGTGGGAGGGAGGAAGAGCAGGAGGACAATATCTGCTTTAATCTGTGCTAGTAATCTTGACCAATGAGAAACAGCTGAAGATATTTAGTTTGGCAAATGGTGACACACTAGTTCTCTTCAAATATTTAAAAAACTGTTATGTGGAAGAAGTATTAGATGCAACCCAGGGAGGTGGATTTTAATTCAATCATCGCTGGAACTTTCTGAAATAAGGAGCGAGCATTGTTGATTCGTGCAGCAGGCTGCCTCCTGGGGTGGCATCCTGTCCTTGAAGGTCTTCAGGCCATATGGGGTCACCACTCACTGGAGGTGATACAGAAGGGACCCTAAGCAGGAGCAGTGGGATCAACAACCTCTGCTTTACAAAAATTTTCTGGGAGGATTTCAGATGCATTAGCCTCTGGGTGGGACTCTTGTTTGTGGAGGGAGTGCTCTCTAACCTTGAAGTATACCTCATGGGTTTCTGCTTCCCCACTGGACATGCAAAAATTATAAGTATCAAATAGACATCGCCCCTTGTTATGCCAAATGCCAGCTAAACAGTGGTCTAATTTGAAGGAAAGGCTAAAGGTCCCTAAAGCAGGCGTCTGGGGAAAAGAAAAACCCTCGAAAGTACAGCAGGGGTGCTCTGGGAAGCACAAAATCGTCTTTGTTCTGTTGCTGCAAGCCTGTGCCAACCAAGCAGTGAGCAAATGGAAAACCATCCTGCCAGCCCGCGTTGATCACCCAGGCCATCTTGCTTTATTCACAGATTCTTATGGCCCTTCTCGCTGGGACGCTTATGCTGATGAGTTTGAGCTGTATGGAGAGTTGCTAGTCTTTTTCTTTTAATTTTCAAGACAGTAAACCGGGAAGAGCTTTAGACATCCTCCCAGTAACTGGAATACTAACAATAAAACACACCAAGACCACAGCCTGCTTGATTATTTCCTAATTTTCTCTTTATGCTGGTTCCAGCCTGGAGACCCTGCCAGACGCAGAAAGCTTCCTTCATGGCAGCACAAATAGTTTCCATTTCCCAGCTGAGAGCCAACATCCAAGAGGATCTTCTGATGTGAAACTGAATGAAACAAAAGATGGCCCAGAACCCAGCTGCAGCCAGGAAACAGAGGTTCAGAAGCCAGAAAACCTCTGCAATGTCCCAGAAATCCCCACAGAGCATAGAGAGGGCACATTGGCTGCTCTATGCAAGGAAGCATGCTTGCAGCACAGCCTCCAGCTACTTGTCTAACAAAGATGTTTTCAAGTTCTTCATGAACTTTTGTAAAAATACATTTCACATGATGCTTCTAATAGTGAGCCCTCAGTCCTATTCTGTTTTTGTTTGTCTACACAGGGTTCCATAAATTCATCCATCTGTCATTTTTTCATTTGTTGTTTTATTCATTTAGCAAACATATATTGAACATCTCATAATTCATTCATTTCCTCAATATGTTTTGAGCACCTATCACAAGCCAGAATAGGGTTGGGTTAAAGAGGTCAATATAATTGGTTTCTGCTCAGTATCATTGCCCCTATTCACTGAGCTCTGCACTTTCTTTTTCTTTTCCCTTTCCTTTTGTTTTTTTGGAGACAAATCTCACTCTGTCACCCAGGCTGGAGTGCAGTAGCATGATCACTGCTCACTGCAGCCTGAAACCTTCCACATTCAAGTGATCCTCCAACCTCAGACCTCAATCTCCTGAGTAGTTGGGAGCACAGGCATGTACCACCATGCCTGGCTACTTTTTTAAAAAAAATTTTTTTTAGAGATGGGGTCTCCCTTGTTGCCCCGTCTGATCTTGTGCTCCTAGCCTCATACAGTCCTCCTGCCTCAGCCTTCCAAAGTGCTGGGATTACAGGCATGAGCCAGCAACCCAGCCAGAGCTCTGCACTTTCAAAGAGCTTTCACCCACAGGCAAAATGCTCTCAACTATTTATCTCCAACTCTGTTTTCCAGAGCCTTCAGCCAGACATCAATGCACCGGCTGGATCCAGCCTCTTCTGAACGTCCCACTGACCTTGAAACATCAACACAGTGAGAACTGAACTCATGTCCTACCCCTCTCAGCCTTCTGAGTCCTCCCCATCGCTTCCCATTTCTCCTTTTCTCATTTTTCATTTTCTCAGTACCTGAGCTCAGGCTCAAAGATACCTTTGATGTTCCTTTCTCCTTTACTCAAGACAATAGCAATGTTCACCTCCAATATGTCAAACAATTGCTTTCTTCCATTTATGCTGCTACCATCCAAGGACAGGACAGGAGCCCAGCAGTTCTAACCTGGACTTTAGAAACAGCCTCTCAACTGTTCTTCTGGCCTTCACGTCACCACACTCTGGTTCATCCTGAACTTTGCCACCAGAATAACCTCCCTAATTCACATTCTCACGATGTCACTTTCCTACCTATTACCTACAAGACATTACTCTAGGATGGCATTCACAATCCTCTGCCATATACCTTATCCTCTACTACTCCCCAGATGTTCCATGTGCCCCTCAAAACTGGAAAATCCCCTTTGCCAGATCTCTCTAGGCTTTCCTGCTTCCATGCCTTTTCTTATGCTATTCCCTTTGTCTGGTGCCCCCTTTCCAATTTCTGCCTTCAGCAATCCTCCCAGACCTAGCCTTCTAGCCCAGGCCCTCCATGAAACCTTTTTACCAACTCTCTGATGATGAATGCCTTCTTCCCTGAACTCTAGTCACACTGATTGCATCTCTCATGTTCATGCAACACTTACTCATACCTCATCTTTCCTTTCAGTGCCTGAGCTTCCTGAGGTCAGCAATCTGCCATGTCAATCATTGAGAGGGACTGCCTACTCAAGTTCCATATTATTTTGCACAGGGAAATGAATGGACAAAAGCTTTTTCATGAAAAGGAATGAGTGGATAATGAAAGATTAAAGGTACAGAAAAGGAAATAGAAGGGAAAAATCTTATAAAATAGAAAGGGAAAGAATCAAGGCAAAGGGCATGGGTCCATTTTAGACTCGTGGTGAAATCTCTCTTTTTTTCTGACTTTCCAGGGAAGGATGGAGAGCAGAGGAAATACTAAGGAGGTGACATGCCTGGTGCTTTCAGAAATCCAGAATGAGGCAGTGCTTCTGCTATGGTGAGGGAGGGCACAGCAAAGTCGACAAATGCCTCACTCTGTGACTTGGGCAAGTCACCCTCCAACCCTGGTTCTTCATTTGTAAAACTGGGGAAAGGACAGCCCCTGCCATGCATTTGTTTAATGCATATGAAATAATATAAGCAAAAGGTTTAGCAAAACACCAGGCCCCCATCACATTAATTGATATGGGTGCTTCCTGTGGGTGGCTGCAAAGGGGAGGAGCTGAAAGTCTTGGAGTCTAGAAATGGCAGGAAGTGTGAGAGAGACAAGACGTAAGCAACAAGCTGTTGAAGCAGATGTTAAAATTGAGAAGAGATAAGATCACAAACAGGAGGAGGCCTGATTAGGTGGCAAAATAAGTGATGAATTAAGAGCTTTTATCAGGATCTTAAAAATAGGGATTGGCTATCTGTAACACTTACCTAAGATCATAGAGGAAGTTTGGGTAGGCATCAGTAACTGGCTATAATAAGAACCTGTTATAGAGAATGGTATAAAAGTGAAATGCTTCTTCCCTCCTAAATGCAGTTCCCTTCACTGCATCATCAGTAAACCTCATTTTAATTCATTCCTTCCTAGGACTCATCTCTATCCTCTTCAGACTCTAATACTGTCCCAGGACTTCAAAGTAGGTGAGGGACAAACCTCAATGGTCAGAGCTCCCCAGCCCCCTGAACTACTTCTCCAACATCTCACATGGGGGCTCACACGTCTCTATGGCATAGTGATTTGTGGAATGAGGAAAGGAATTAAGGACAACTGCCCACCCAGAGGAGCATATTAAACTAATTTTAATTAGAAACAAGAATACGAGGGCATCTATATAGAGTTATTTAAATAGCCCTGGAAGAAATCCCTCTCTCAGTTTACACCTGGTCTCCTTGTTGGGAAGATTTTTAGTGTCTCTATTATGCTAGGGGTTCTTCAGTTGGTTTTCCCATCTATCTTAGCACATACAACTGTGATTGCAGGTAAATGCTCTAAACCTGAGACTGTCCCAGAGACCTAATTAGTGTCTCCAACTGAACTGATGCATTGTCAGTGACCTGAGAAGCCAGCATTCCTGGATGACACTCTTTGCCTTAGTGGGTGATTCAATACAGGATTCATTTTCTAGTTCTGACTCCCATATCAAAAGTGGAAAATTAACTCCAGGCAATCACCTCTCCATATGTATTTTGGTTAACTGGCATTATTAGATGCTAGATTTCACTTGGAAAGGCCAAGAGTAGAACCTTTCAACTGAAGCAGGTGGCTGAATTAGGACTGCAGGTTGCTAAACAGAAGGCATAGTAGGTTCATTATTTTGCCTTTATATTTCCTGGCTATGGAAAGAATAGTAAATTTTCACTTTACTAGTAAATCTGCACTTTAACCCAGAACTCCTAGGAGGTATTCCAAATAGTATATTCTTCTTCTCTTGGTTTTACTTTCTTTCAATAAGTGCCTAATTATTTTGTTGAAAGATCAAATTGAAGTTCAGGAGCAAAGAGCTAATAATCATTTATCTTTCATACTTGCTTGTCTGTTTTTAAAAACAGGTGTATTAGTCTTCGCAGACTGCTATAACAAAATACCACAGACTGCGTGGATTAATCAACAGAAATTTGTTTTCAAATAGGTCTATAGACCAGGAAGTCCAAGATCAGGGTCCCAGCATGGTCAGGTTCTGGTGAGGGCTCTCTTCCTAGCTTGCAGACAGCCATCTTACTATGTCCTCACAGGGTGAAGAAAGAGAGAGAGTGAGGGCCCTCTGGTGTTTCTTAAAAGGACACTAATCCTATCAAAGTAGGGCCCCACCCATATGGCCTCACTTAACATTAATTACTTCTATAAAACCATGCCTCCAAATATAGTATTTGGGAGTTAGGGCTTCAATACATGAATTTGGAGTGGAGGCACAAGCATTCAGTCCATAACAAAATTTATATATAGAATATATATGTGTATATGTATCATTATGAGTTAGAAATGTCAACAGCATCAGGTTTAAGGGTAAGCCCATTGCTTGGGCTCCTAATGTGGTTTCATTTTTATCTCTAACTGCTAGATGAAGATAAAAATGAATGTGTTAGATGAATACAGGTCCTAGTCTCACAAAATTTTTCTTCCTTGGTTTTAATGTGATTCTTTGTTCTTTTTACAATAAGTAGAACTTATTTTATTCAATAATGTCTGCTTGAAAACAATATAAATGCTAATTTTAAAAAATTATTTCTTTTTACCTTACTTCACTCCAAACAAAAGTGCTTGAGGTGGTTGGCAGAAATGCAGACAGGACAATAGAAATTTTCAGTGAGATGAGGGAAAGGAAAAACAATTCTAGAAAAAGAAGATGAAGCCAAGAGCGAGGTTGGAACACAAAAATTTGCCATAAATGCCCAGGCAACGGCCTATGATAGCGCCCAAATTTGAGGTTAAGCTCCCTAGTAGCAAAAGCAATAAGAAAATCAGGAACATAGGTTTTCTATGTTAATGGTTAATAGCAAGTCCATGTTCTTTGAAGGTTGACCAAGGGAGAGGGAAGAGGGAAGAAAAATAGTTGGCATGTTCTTAGGGAAATTAAGAAATCCAATTAGAAGACAGAATAACCATAGGTGTGCTGAAACCATACCTATGGGTAAGCTCAAGATTTTTCTGAAAAGACTCTTTTGGACATAGATCAGGAGTTCTAGAACTTTAGCATGCAAAAGAATTGCCCAACAGATGCCGGATCCATCTCCTGGTTTAGAGAGCCTAAGGTGGGACCTAGGAATCTGCATTTTTAGCAAGCTTTCCAGGTGATGCTCATCCTAGTAGTCCACAGACCACACTCTGAAAAACACGACCACAGAGTATGGCTGTGATAACTTTGCCAAGAAAATTTTTCAGAGCAAAGCCTACCAGTTGCTCACTGTGCATAGATGTGTATGTATGTGTGTGTGTGTGTATATATATATATATATACACACACACAAAGGGTCCATAGAAATCTAATTTTAAGCAATGCTACTTCCTGGTTAACCCTCAAACATAAACTAGTTGTAAAATGTGTCCATCGGAAGCTAAGTAAGTTGATTTGCTGTACATGGATTTTGGATAGAAGCCAATTAAAACTCTCAGGTCTTTTTGACATAAACTGCACTTGAGTTATTGATTTTCTTTTTTTGCAGCTCAAACACAGGACTTTACATTTATTCCTGTTTCCACCCATGGTTCCATTTGAGTGGCTGGCTGGAGTCCATGAAGCTGGCCTCACTTGCCCTATGCTCTCAACAGCTGAATTCATAAGGGACAACCCTGCATTTAAGCTTGTAGAATGTTTATCAAAGTCAGTCGATTTTCTTGAATTGACAATGAACAACGTATTCTATTTAAAGTTTTTCACTTTCTTCCTAAGTTTAATTTCTTATTTGGCAGTTAACTTAAAAAAAAAATGACTTAATGCTTCTTGAAGTCTTTCAGTACCTAAAGGGCAATAGCTATGTTCCATTCATCTTTAGGTGACACCAGTTCTTAACGATAAAGGGTAGCAAATGATTGCTGAATGAGGGAATGAGTGAATTCAGCAGTTTATAAATTAGTTTAGAATTTAAACCAAAGTTTCCAATGAAACAAGATTTTAACTGATGGTTAAATGTTCATGCTAGCACCAAAAACCAATTAAGTAATTGATTAATGTAGATCAGCTGTTCTCAAGTGTGGTTTTCTCCCGCAAACAGCAGCAATAGCATCACCTGGAAACTTGTTAGAAATGCAATTAGGGAGCCCCCGCCCCAGATCGACTGAATTGGAAATGCTGGGAGTGGGCCCAGCGATCTATGGTTTAACCTGGCCTCCAGGTGATCCAGGTGCACTAAACTTTAAGAACCTCTAAGATAGTGTTGGCCCTTCAGAGGCCATACACATTGCTGGCTCAATAAAGTGTTTTGCTCTATACATGTAATTTGTGATTCAAAACATTTCATTAAGCCCTTACTGTATACTAGGAACTGAGCTAAACATTCAGGATAAAGACAATAAAGATGAACTGATATTTTACCATATTATATTTTTCTTCAGCATCAACATAATATATATTCATGGTAAAAATTTTAAAGTTTAAAAATAAGTACCTAAGCAGGAGGTGGGGAAACTCACATAATCCCATCACCCAGAGGTGACCTCTGTAATTCCAGTGAAGTCTAAAGAGTAGTACCAAGAATGACCCTGAGTCCTGTGTCTGAGCCTGGTTTGGGAAGGTTCCAGAGCTTGGGCAGCCTCACAAGCAGCAGCACAGAAGGCCCTGGAGATGCCAGGGGTTGAAGCAGCCAATTGGTACATGCTGCTGTATTTTCAGCCAGTGTTAGCGTGACCAGCTGTCCTTGTTTGCCTAGTGTTTGGACATAGGACTTGAAGTGCCCAGTGTTAGCACCTCCTGGGGAACCCCTCAGTCCCCAGCAAATCAGGACAGACAGTTGGTGACCCTAAGCAGATGTTTCTTCCTGTTATGAAGAAAAAAGGTCCGAGGACTTCGGATGGCTGCGATGTGATAGAAGTAATGCTCGAGTCAGAAGTCCTGAGTCCAAGCCAAGATCTGCCACTTACTAGGTGAGCCTGGCAATTTATGGAACTTCCCAGAGGCTGTGAACATTAAATAACCTCAATTTGCTTCCCATGTAGCTCAGAGCCAAAGCCAAAGTATTTACAGTGGCCTCCACGATCCGTCAGAGCCCACCCTTTCTCTACCCTCTCAGCTCTCCTCTACTGTTCCCATGGCACACTCCATTCTAGCTCCACTAGCCTTCTTGCTATTCCCCAGACACATGAGGTGTTTCCACCCCAGGTCCTTTGCACTGGCTCCTCTCTGCCTGGAACAGCAACTCTTCATCTAGACATCCACAGTCTTGCTCCCACACTTCTTCAGGTCATCCAAGAGCCACCTTACCATTGAGGTTTTCCCCAGCCACCCAATATAAAACAGCAATGACCCTCCCCCTTCCCTCCTGGCCTTACCCCTACCCCTCTCACACTCAGCAGTCGCTATCCCTTTCCCTGCTTTATCTTTCATAGCACTCATCACCAGCTGACCTGCAGTTTATTTTTTGCTGGTGTATTTTCTGTCATCTCCAACTAGACCATGGGCCCTATCTCAGCAGAGATGTCTGTAACCTTGGTGACTCAAATAGTGCCAAGCACTGTGAGCAATGAATGCTTGATGGAAGAATAAATGAATGAATGGTGGAAATATCATTTGTGAAAGTGCAGTAGAAAAGGTGAAAAGCATCAACAAAAACAAGCTCTATAAATATGTGGCAGACTGGGAGATGTTATTTGCAACACATATAATAGAAAAAAAATAGTATCTATACTATATTTTTTAAAAATCCAACATAGCAATAAGAAAAAGATCAGCAACACAATAGAATAAATGGGTAATGGACAATAATAGGAAATTTACAGCAGAGAGAATCTGAATGGTCAATGACGTTGGGCAGTTAATTGACTTCAGTGTCTAGTTTTCCTATATATTGTATAATGAGCTAAGACAAGTTAGCTGCTTGAAACAGCAGATAGCATAGGAAGTGCTACACAAATGCTAGCAAGTATCATTATCGGTGGTAATCAGAGAAATAGAACTTAAAAATACCACTTTTCATCCTTCAGATTGGTAAACAAGTTTAAGTCTGAAAACAGAAAACATTAAGGATATGGAAAAAATGTCTATTATACAATGCTGGTGTGGTGATTCAGTGGAACAGTGCCTTCAGAGAACAATGAGGTATTATCTAGTAAAACTGAGTATGTGCCCAGCCTATGATCAAACAATTCCACTTTTGAGTATATAACCTAAGGCAGCCCTTCCAAAACCTCCTTGACTAAAAGAACACCTGGAATGGTGGTGAAACACACAGATGCCCGCAGACCCCTAGATTCCCTGACTCAGATGCTCCCGGGAAAAGGCCTGGGAATCTGAATATTTAACCAGTCCTACAATACTTCAAGTGATTCTTATTATCGGACAAATTTTGGAAACACTGAAGTAAAGAAATTGTTGGCCCTTAATTCAAGACTTGTAAAAGGAGACTAAATACAGCATTCTTAGCAAAAATTAAATGAGGGAAACAACCTAATGTGTATTAATAGATGAATTAATTAATAAAATGTGATGTATACATATAATGGAATAGTCATAGTGGTTTAGAGTCATAGCTCTATATGCCAATATGAATGGGTTATTTTAAAAACTGAGTGAAAGAAACAAGATGCAGACCTATATATGGTACTGTTTCATATTATAAGCACTGTGCGGTGCTCTTCAGCACATTTCAGAAACAATACAAACTTGTGGAAATAAAAATTGGCATTAGCACATTGTAAAATGGTTTGGCAAGTCTTACTGAAGCTCATTATAATCATATCAGATGACCTAGCAATTCCACTCCTTGTTATGTACCCAATAGAAACATATGTGCACACCAAAACATATGCTCAAGAATGTTCATAGCAGCACTATTCATAATAAACAGAAACTCTGGAAATTGGGAAACATCCCAAATGTTCACCTATGGAAGAATGGTTAAATAAACTGTAGTATGTTAATGTTATTGAATACTGTTAAATTAAGTTTAGCGTAAAGCTGCCTCCTTACATATTTTAAGTTCAGGATAAAAGTTTCTCCATACAAAGTGAACTGTAACCTGACTGCATGCATAAGCAGACTGTAACCTACTCTTGTACCAATCACTGAGTTTCAGGTAATCAAAGGTGGCCAACGGTTCAAACTGTGCTGTAACCAGCCCAGCAATTTCCACACCTCCCTTTCCTTTTACTGTCCATAAATCCTCTCTGACCACACAGCAGGAATCAGTTTGAACCTATTCTGGTTGGGAGGTGGAGGACTGCCCAGTTCTTCAATCTTTCTTTTCTCAATTCAACTCGGTTAAATATGATTTGTCTAAAGTTTTTCTTTTAACAATACTATACAGCAATGAAAATGAATGAACTACAGCTATATGCGAAAGCATGTTTGAATTTCACTTAAGTGTTGAGCAAAAGAAGCCAGACACGAAAGATTACATTACACAGTATAGAATTCAAAATTAAGCAAAATTAACATACAAAGTTACAATATAAAGGTGGAGTGCTGGTAATAACTCTGTTTTTTTTTTTATATGGGTGTTTGGTTCATAGATATGCTTACTGTATAGTTATTTACTGAGCTGTAACTTTTGAATATGTATGCCTTTTACATACACATTTTGCTTCAATAAAAAGCAAAACACACATATAAATGTACTCTGTATTTCATGGGTATGTATTACATGTAAAATATGGAAATGGTCTTAAATTATACACACCAAACTCATCACACTCATAGTATAATTGCATAGTTGGTGTGAGGGACCATAGGTGGTGGGAGGGACCAAGGTTGGTGAGATCAAGGATGAAGTGAACTTAAGCTACCTCTGTGATGCTTTAGTTATTTAAAATAGAGGGAAAAAAGGCTAGAAGCAAATATATTAAAAATTAAGTTGATATTTCTGGGCGATAGAAATATACACAGGGTATTATACTATTCATTGTTTTTAGGACTCAAAATGTTTTTTAAAAATAAGAAATATTCTAAAGGTCAAAATTTTAACATCAAAGAACTGCTAAATTTGAGAGAAATATTCATGTATTATAGATGAGCCCTAAGAAAAAGAAGTAATTTTTCTGAGTTGTTTTAATAAGAGTAACATTTCTTTAAAATCTTCATGCAACAACTGAATTTGGAGAATAAAACGAAGCAGTCATGTTAGTTACACCCGTCACCCCCTCCACCCACTGTTACTAGATGCCACAAAAATTCCCTGGACATTCACAATGTCATTTGTTCTATTGTTAGTAACAAAACTGAGAAAATCTTGTTTGCTTGCAGGGGCACAAATGTCAGCATCCACCCACTTCTGGCTAAGAGAGCCACAGAAACAGAGGCAGATTAAAAGGATATGGAATAAGATGAAGCTTAATCTTCTCATCTGAAGAACAAAACTAATATTTTACAAACAAGATGGAAGCGTTGTGAGCCATCTGGGCCCCTCAAACATGGACATTGACAAAAGCCTGAGCTGGCCCTGGGCAAGTAGTGCACGAGGTGCCAGAGGCTAAGTGGGGCTGTCTGCAGCTCTGAACGAAGCTTGGCCAGGAGGATGCTCTGGCCAACACAATTGACTTCCTGGTCTCTGCATGAGATAAAGCCATCCTCAAGGAAGAAAGCCAAAAATAGGACATCTTAGAATACAAAGGAAACAAACATTGTTTTTTCCTGACATTGATCCTCTTGACGTGGGCCGCCAAAAGATAACTTAGCCCCCTTAAGAGAGCATCTCCCTCCCAATAGAAAGAAGGGAAAAAAATACAGTTCCATCTTGAGCCATCTGATTATCAGATGGGACATTTCTGAGGCTCAGAGGCAGCTTTTCCACCATGGTCAAAAGCTACCAAGCTGCTGGATTTCAGGCATCAGCACATTTTCCGGTGTCTCCAAACACCTCCAAGGCAGCTTTTCACGTCAGTAATTTACAACCAATAACTAAGTTCTTACTTGTTATTCTTTTCCTGTGTCTTTGTTTAGCAGTGAAAATTGTGTGTCTAGTTGTTTATTTCACCTGCCCAGACCTGATGGAGGGTGAACTAAAAGCGAACAGGCAGACTCAACCAGTGGATGAGCAGATTGGTGATCTGGCCCAGAAAATGTCCATTCTGAAGACAAAGTCCCAGCATAAGGGGTGAAACGTGTTATGGTGGTTTGCTGCATGTTTGTTGCCTCATGCTTTGTCCAGGATTCTCTTCTTTCCCTTTGGTCTGGAAGTTGCTTTTTGCAGGCATCTTACCAGTAGAGAGAATGGTCTTCCGGGAGCTACCTCCTAATGCTCTAAGGATTTGATTTCTTGCTCTCAGACAGTCAGTTTCACGCACATTTTGCAAAACATGGAAATAGATGCATCGGTCTGCTTCTGGAAGTGCTGCCCCTTGTGAGGGAGCTGGGCGGGCCCTTCAGTCCTGTTCTAAGCATGGACTTTAGTTACATGCCTACATCTGTGGAACTCGTATCTATGACCCTCTTGTCTGTGTCCAGGCAGCTGGCCAGGAGGGAGAGAGACTAAAGGAGAAACAAGAGGGAGGGAGGAAGAGGAAAGGGAGGGAGGAAGAGGAAAGGGAGGGAGGAGGGGGCTGGGTGGACTGAGGAGCATGAAGTCACTAGAGGTGAAAGAGAGGAAGACCAATAGAGTGTGTCTGTGACTGGAATGTCAGGAACTAGTTTTCCGTGTGGCTGGAAAGTAGCCCTGAACACAATCCCTGGGGAAAGTTTTGGTAAACTAAACTTCGAACTGGTGTTTTGGTTGGAGGAAGAATGTCATGACATTAGAAGAATGACTCCTCTTCAATCCTTGCATCTCCTTGACAAGTAGAAAATATACAGCCCTGGCCAAAGTTACGGGTAGGAGTTTCGGTGCAGGAACTGTGGCAGGAATGAAGAGAGCCTTGATTCTGTGGCTTCGAGCTCAAGGGCCACACCACATGCCTTTGACTGTAGTTCCAACCGAAATCAAAATCTGAAGCCCCTTAACAATGGGGCATCCCAGTCAGGTGAAAGATCAAAAGCTGGACTATTTGGTGTTTGACAAGAAGGCATAGCCAGGTATCGTGACAGGGAGGTCCCCAGAAAGGCCCACAGTTCTACCTCTGTTGCCTGAAGCACATTGAGAGTGAAAAATGGTGGGCAGCTAGCACAGGCCCAGTAGAATTCTTCAAAGGTGCCTGTCCGAGTCAGTTCAAATCAGCCTTCCTGAATTCCCCGAGTCAATGTTGCAGGTGTCACACCCAACCAACACATCTAGTCCTAACTTTTCTCCCAGTCAAGGCTCTTCTAGAGAGTGGCTATCTTGGGAGGAATAAACTGGACACAGGTCAGATAAGAGCCACAATGGTATCTGCCAGTACAAACAAGTTTCCTATGACAGCAATACCTGATCATGAGTCAAACAGTTAGGCATTTGGCCATCTACCAGGATAAAGAAGTATTCTGTGAAAGACACATTGTAAACATACATGACCAAATTCCCTAGAGCCCTGTCAGGGCAGGGCTAGTTTATAGCCGTTCTCCCAAGATAGACCTCAAGACCAAATTAAAGAAAAATACAGAGGCCAAGGTGGGCGGATCACAAGGTCAGGAGATCCATACCATTGTGGCTAACACGGTGAAAGCCCGTTTCTACTAAAAATACAAAAAATTATCTGGGTGTGGTGGCGGGTGCTACTCAGGAGGCTGAGGCAGGAGAAAGGTGTGAACCTGGGAGGTGGAGTTTGCAGTGAGCTGAGATTGTACCACTGCACTCCAGCCTGGGCGACTCCATCTCAAAAAAAAAAAAAAAAGGAAAAATACAACAAACATATTTGCAAAAATTCCTTACACAACATTAGCACATCAATTCCCTACAATATGAAAATAATAATATATCATGACCAACTGAGATTTATTCCAGAGAATGCAAAGTTGGTTTAACATTTAAAAATCAAGGTAAGTTACCATAGTAACAGAATAAAGGAAAAAATCATATGATCAACAAATAGATGCAGCAAAATGATTTCACACAATGCAATGCCTACTCATAGTCTTAAAAAATTAAGCAAAGCAGAAATAGAAGGAAACTTCCTCAACCTGATATAGAAAAAAAGCTTGCAATTGCCATCAAATGTAATGGTAGAAACCTGAATACTTCCATCCTATTACTAAGAACAAAGTCAATATGTCTGCTCTCACAGCTGCTATTCAACATTGTACTAGATATTCTAGCCACTGCTGTAAGGCAAGACAAAGAAAGAAAAGTCAATTAGATTGAAAAGAAAAAATTTTAACCTTTTTTTCAAAGATGATACAGAAAATCTTATTAAACCTATAAATAAATAACTAATAAGGGAATTTCAAAAGGTCATATGAGATATAGTTACTATATCCAGAAAATTGTATTTCTATATTATAGCAACAAACAATTGGGAAATATAATTTAAAAAGCAATACCATTGAGTGCAGTGGTTCACGTCTGTAATCCTAGCACTTTGGGAGGCCAAGGTGGGAGGATCACTGGAGCCCAGGAGTCCAAGACCAGTCTGGGCAACATGGCAAAAACCCATCTCTACAAAAAATACAAAAATTAAGCAGAAAATACAAAAATTAGGTGGGTGAGGTGGCATGTGCCTGTAGTCCCAGCTGCTTGGGAGACTGAGCTGGGAGGATTGTTTGAGCCCAAGAGCTTGAGGCTGCAGTGAGCTGTAATTGTGCCACCACTGCACTTCAGCCTGGGTGACAGAAGGAGAGCCTGTCTCAAAATAAAGCAATACCAGAAAATAGAATACTTCAGGATACATTTAACAAAATATGAACAAGACCTGTGCATTGTTAACTACAACACTTTGCAGAGAGAAATTTTAGAAGACCTAATAGGTAGAGAAATATATTCATGATTGAAAGTTTTAATATTTTAACCTATTGGTTCTCCTCAAATTAATTTATACATTTAACATTATTGCTTCCAAAATTCCAGCAAAGTTTTTGTAAAATTTATAGGCTCAATCTGAAATGTATATGGAAATGCAAAGGACCTAGAATAAACAAAACATTTTGAAAAACAGAAACATAGGTAGTGGAATTATAATAATGGGTTTTCAAAATTTACCATTAAGCCACAGTAATCAAAGCCATAAACAATTCTGGCATAAGAACAAATAGATCAATGGAATACAGTAGAGAGTGTAGGAATATCACACACGCATATGTAATGTCAGTTCATTTTTGACAATTCTACTGAGGGAATCCAATGAGGAAAAAAAAAGTCTTCTCCACAAATGGTGCTGGAAAACCTGAATATTCACAAAGGGGAAAAAATAAATTCTGACACATGTTTCACACCATACACAAAAATTAATTTGAAATGGATTATAGATCTAAGAGCTAAACTTCTAAAATTCTAGAATAAAACAGAAAAAAATCATTATGTTAAGGAAAGATTTCTTACACAGGACACAAAAACATGAACATAAAAGAAAAAAGAATAATAAATTGGACTTAATAAAAATTTAAAACTTTTGACTATCCAAATGCATGGTTAAGAAGATAAAAATTCAAGACACAACCAGGTGCGGTAGCTTATGCCTGTAATTCTAGCATTTTGGAAGGCCGAGGTGGATGGATTGCCTGAGCTGAGGAGTTCAAGACCAGCCTGGGCAACATGGCGAGACCCTGTCTCTACTAAAAATACAAAAAATTAGCTGGGTGTGGTGGCACACACCTGTGGTCCCAGCTACTTGGGAGGCTGAGGCATGACAATCTCTTAAGCCTGGGAGGCAAAGGTTGCAGTGAAGCGAGATAGTGTAACTGCACTCCAGCCTCAGCAACAGAGTGAGACCCTGTCTCAAAAAAAAAAAAAAAAAAAATTCAAGATAGACTGGAAAAAAACATTGCAAGGCATGTATCTGATACAAGACTTGTATCCAGAATATGTAAATGACTCTTATAACTCAATAAGAAGAAGATAACCTGGTTTTTAAAAAGGGGACAGAAAATTTGATTAACACGTCACAAAGAAGATAAGCAGATAGCAAATAAGCACATGAAAAGATAAATATTTTTTATCTTTTCACTGGAAAAATGAAAATTAAAAGCACAATGAGATACTATTATATAGCTGGTAAAATGGCTAAAATTTAAAAGGAACACAATACCAAATGTTGGCAAGTATATGAAAGAATTAGGACTTTCATACATTGCTGCTGGTGAGTGCAAGGTGGCACAATCACTTTTGAAAGCAGTTGGTGGTTTCTTAGAAAGTTGAACATACACTTACATTATACCATAAATCCCATTAGGCATTTACCCAAGATAAATGAAAGCCATGTCTACAACAATACTTGGACATGAATATTAATACAAGCCTTGTTTGTAATTTCTAAGAAGTGGAAGCAACCCAAATGTCCATGAACAGATGAATAAGAAAACAATATATGATATATTCGTACACTAGAACACTATTCAGCAATAGAAAACAATAAAATATTGATAGATGCAACAACTTGTATTAGTCTTGCAAACATTGTACTGAGCAAAAGAAGCTAGCCACAGGTGAGTATATACTCTGATTTTACTTTGTGACAACCTTGGACAGGCAAAACTAAGTTATAGAGAGAGAAAGCGGATCAGTGTTTGCCTGGCATCAAAAATGGGAAGAATTCACTGTGAGGGGATCCAAAAGCAAACAAACAAATGAACAAACTTTGAGGTGATGGAAATATTCTACATCACATCATCATTGATTAAGGGGTGGTTACACAGGTATATACATTTTGAAACACATGGAACTGAAAATTGGTACATTTTATTGTCGGTAGATTGCAACTCAATAAAGTTGGATTAAAAGGAAGAAAAATACCCAGTGAGATATTGCTACACAACTACTTGAATGGCTAAAATTAAAAGCACTGACACTACCTACTGTTAGCAAGAAAGGATCCTATCCTCTTGCTGATCAGTGTATACATTGATAAAAATCACTCTGAAAAGCCATTTGGCATTATTGATCATATGTGTAACCTTTGACACAGAAATTCCTTTTTAAAGTATATACCTAACAGAAATGTGTCCATATGTTCACCAAAAGAATGTTCACAGCGGCATCATGTACAATAGCTAAAATCTGGAAGCAACCAAATTGCCCACAAATAGTAGAATGAATTGATAACTGGTAATATATTCATATATTAGAATACAGCAATGAAAATGAATGCTTCTATGTGCAAGAAACATGGGTGAGTCTCACAAATCTTAAATTGAGCAAAAGAAAGCAGACACAAAAGTCTACATACTGTATGATTACATTTGTATAAAAATTTAAAATATGGAAAACTAATCCATGGTGTTAGAAGTCAAGAGAGAAGAAGAGGGAGGGTTGGAGCTAGGAAAGGGGCATGAAAGGAGCTTCTGGGAGGCTGGGAACTTTCTATTTCATGATCCCTGTTGCTACCAGAGTGTGGTCACTTTGCAATGGCTCATTGAGTGATTCACTTCCGGTTTGTGCATTTTTTTTTTGTATGTATGCTTTATGCATGTATATAAAACCTTTTTTTAAAATAACAAGGGATTTATGAGTAAATGGACATCAAGGAAGTAGAAGAAGCCTAGAGCTTTCTGTTAGTAAGTTTGCTGTTGAATGGAAAAATGCAAAAAGAAAGAAAGCATGTGATGTAGTACTACCACTGAAAGACATTTTTTGGATTAGAAAAGATTTGAGCATGCTCATATTCTGATTTTTCAAGCCAGTGAAAAAGAATAACAACACTATAGGAAATAAATTATTAAAATGATGAATACTGTTTTTAAAAAACTATGAAGCAGGGGGCCAGAGATGGTGGCTCATGCTTGTAATCCCAACACTTTGGGAGGCTGAGGCAGATGGATCACCTGAGGCCAGGAGTTTGAGACCAGCCCGGCCAATATGCTGAAACCCCGTCTCAACTAAAAATACAAAAATTAGCCAGACGTGGTGGCACGTGCCTGTAATCCCAGCTACTCAGGAGGCTGAGGCAGGAGAATCGCTTGAACCCGGGAGGCAGGTTGCAGTGAGCTAAGATCACCCCACTGCACTCCAGCCTAGGCGACAGAGCAAAACTCCGTTTCAAAAAAAAGAAAAACAAAACAAAACTGTGAAGCAGGGGCTCAGATGGGAAAGGAGGAGGGCTTTCGTGGACGTCCGAATCTTATACAAGATTGGCTTTTTTTTCCTCTAAGTCTCAAAAAAAAGAACATAATGGTGGGAGCCACATAGGAAACCGATGAAAACATGAAGGAAGAGTGGGACATTTTAAGAAAAAATGCCGAGGGAGTTTGTGGTCTGATACAAAGCACAGCCACATGCCGAGAGGCTGTGGATCAGGTTTGGAATCTTAAGAAAAGAGTGGCCAAAGGAGGCACATTAACCACAGGAAAGTGAGGGGCAGCTGCTTACAGATAAATGAAAGAAAAATTCAGTCCTATTGAAGGTTCAACTAAATGTGGAAACTACACATTTCTTACCGTGTTCATTGGCGCGATCATTCTCCCAGATACCTGAGCATGAGAATTTGAAGTCACTGTTTTATGACCGTGTTTTATTCCTCCTCTTACCATCTTCACATACCTAACACTCCTTCCCTTTCTGTCTTCTGTAATGGAGGCCCTAGAGGAGAAAATATAACTCCTGGAACATCTTCCCAGTGGGGTCTCTGCCTCTGGTTTCTTCTTTTTATTTCTGTCTCCCTAATAGAACACTTAGATATTGTCATGCCTGTGTTCAATGACTTTCAGTGGCTGCTGGTATTGATTTCCAGTTAAACTAAAAAGCTTAGTTAGCTGAGTTCACCTCTCATTTCAGCCCGGGACGGAATCAAGAGCACATGACACCTTCATAGACCAGACATGAGCTCAGCAGCCCTAGCCCATCCCACAGTCAGGCTCTCACCCGGGCAAGTATAAACTAATCAGAGCTGGCCGGTATTGAGCACTTATTATGTATGAGGCATTGTTCTAAGCACCTGGTGTGTGTTAGCCCATTTGAGTCTCACAACAATATCTGGGGTAGGTTTTCATTTTTTCATTTGATAGGCAGGAAAAATGAGACCTGGAGAGGCCAAGTAAGTCACCCCACTTAGAGTTGGAGAGTGAGCACACCAGGATGCACATCCAGGTAATTGGGCTCCAAAACCACATTTGCAACCATTACCCTAAGAACAGGCATTGGCTTGGCTTCCAACATCTCTGTCTTTGAAAGTTTTCCTGTCCAAGTTCAAAATCTTACTTTTGCAAGCCACCTTCAGCATGGCCTGGGATGCTGTGAATGTTGATTTTTCTTCTGGCTCCAGGTGCTACATGCTGTCTGGAAACAGAATTCTCCCCTCCCCTCAATCTGTTGGTTGGGATCCAACTTCCTGCAACAGCTCCTTGTCCATGAGTCAACCTTGATGCTCCAAACTTGGAAGCTCAATGGTATGCCAATGTTTCTGTCCCTCCTACTCAGTCTGGAGAAGTGGTTAATCATTGTTAAATGCTGTGAATAAGTATTAGGAAGTTTAAAAAATGGAGAGCAAATTCCATTTTTATAAATAAGTGTTCTCCTGAAATATTATTTTCATCTTCCTCCAGGCTCTATAGTTCTGGTTTTAACACAAAACTATCTTCATGTTTTTTACCCTGTTCTGTTGGATTGCTGTATTTTACCTTTGTGTATCTTATCTTGTTCTGTTGGATTGATTCTCATTTGCACAAAAAGACTTGTTCTTTTTTACCCCTTGCTTTTCTTAAGAAATTCATCATCTGAGGAAAGAAATGTTTAAAGAATTGATTTTCCTGCCCCAGAAGGTTTGTTTTCCCTTTCTAAAGAGTTATTTCCCTTTTTCTTCTGAAAACATTTTTTCCAGGATTTTTTTTTAAAAACAAATTAGAGGTTACAACAACCTTTTCTATGCGATCAAGGGGCACTCTCAAGATTCCACTGTAGACATAATCCTTATCAGTTTGAATAGTGTTGACCATGTAGGAGAATTTGCCTGTCCGAGTTCAAAATCTTAGATCAAAGATTAATATACTATCTTTAGTCACAGATTTGTGCTAATATACTACAAACTAAAATGCTGCAGTCCTTTGAAAGTTGTTTTATAGGCACTGCTCTGTCACTTAATGTACTTCTTTCTTCTCACAAGACAGAGCTTAAAGGCTTGTCATGAATAGCATGAAATCTCAACTTCCCACGCCTCAGTGTGGAAGCCCTATCATAAAAACATAGTACATTACCCTTAAAACAAATTTCTCTCTGACTTCAGTGACACTGAAATGGACTGCAAACAATGGTACTGGCAGAGTTCCAGGGTTTCTGAACACTGCTTCTTAACATAAAGTGAGTTCACAAAGGCTGGGGTTGCATTTCTGAGGATAACGGATCCTTTAAATACTGCACACTTTTGTGTCTACACATACAAAGTAACGCAGTGAATTGGGGCAATTATCCTTGTAATTCAAGTGCGCCCTTTCCTCCCCACATACATATTTTGGTTTCAATTATCTGAGCATTTCAAACAAAAGGTATCTTTTTCCCCCTTGGATAATTGCTTCATTTCTCTGCTTTATCTTGTGTATGTAAATTCATATTATTCCCAAATCTGTACGTATAGGTGAGAGAAACTTTTGCAAATAAATCCTTTTGGAACCAGCACTTCTCTGTTTTTTAATGGAGGGCCATATAGCACTGCACATATCAACGAGCAAAAGGGCAGAGTCCTATTCAGGCAGGGACATCCTGCCCCCCCCATCTTGCAGCCTGTGGATCAGGGATGATGGCAGAGGCCTTCCCCCCTTGGAGACTTGACAGAAGCTGTCATCCAGTAGGCAGGCACACAATTCACCTGTGGCCTGTTCATTATCATCAGACATGTTGACAGGCATGGGGCCTGGGAAGGAGGCACAGCAGTCTTTCCATGCCAGCTGGTGAAAGGATGGGAGGCTCCATCTCACAGCAGGAGTGAGACATGGTGCCAGCCTCATAGACAGGCATAAGTATTCCAAGTCATGGACAGGAAGTCCCTCAATACCTGTGGACTCCTTTGCGGGGCTTCCTTGTGTGGGGAGGGACTTGCAGAATGGGATTAGAAATTGTAGACTGGTCTCTAGCGTTGGACTGAAATATGATGTGATTAGCTGGTGACCCGAAGTCCCAGAGGAATCAGGCATCTTAATGAGCTCACATCAGTTTAAGGAAAAAAGTCTATGGTTCTGTAGGTAAGCAGTGCAATCCATATTTTTGTTGTCGTTTGTCCTTCTTACTAAGCCATGAAAGGAATGTGTGGCTTTCTTTCAAAACGTGTATGGCTGGGCATGCCAGCTCACACCTGTGATCCCAGCATTTTGAGAGGCCATGGCTGGAGAATCACTTGAGGCCAGGAGTTTGAGACCAGCCTGGACAACATGGCGAGACCTGTCTCTACACATACACAAACATTAGCCAGGCTTGCTGGGGCACGCGTACAGTCCTAGCAACTAGTGAGGCTGAGGCGCGAGGATTGTTTGAGCCCAGGAGTTCAAGGTTACAGTGAGCTATGATCATGCCACTGCACTCCAGCCTGGGTAACAGAGCAAGACTCTGCCTTAAAAACAAGCAAACAAAAATGTGTAGACATACATATGCACTTCATCTCAGGAATCCTTCGTTGACTACAACTGAGTAAAAGGAACGTATGTTTAAGATACAATAAAGTCCATTCTCAGAACACTTACTGATATGCCAGAATCTCTGAAAATCATGGATTTTTCATGTTGTGAAACATAGATCGGGGAGGGCATCCCTAAAAGACCTCACATAACCATAGGGAAAAACTGTATGGTTTTTGGTGTATTGTGGTTATAGTTTCAAGGTTTTAGACTGCAAGACTCTAAAATGTGATTGCTTCACTTAGCATTGAGCAGGAGAGCTTGTTGATTCCAAATCAACACAGAGTGAGTGTGCGTGGGTATATTCTGCTCGGAAGTCAATTCCTTTGTTCATCAGCTGATAATGAAAACAAAATGCTTTGTTTCTGGAAGTGGGGGGATCTATGGAGCCATATATCCAAGAGATGTCAAGAGGCCCCGGTTCATTAAAATTATGAGGAATGAGGTGCCAGAATGAGGCTGGAACCATTTAAGATTAGTGGCTGGGATCAAAGGTCTGTGATGAAGTCCTGGGAACTGTCAGCAGCTGATGTAGGCACAAGGATGAGAGAAAGATTATTTCATGATGCTAAGGTTTTCATTTTCTGGTTATAAGTCAGTATTTGTCTATGTCAGTTTACCTTAACTGGAACGTTAAGTCACATAAGATATTTTAATATAATTTATTACTGCCCCAAGTCGAAAGCACCAAGAGATACAAGACCCTGCAGGGAAGGAATCCCTGCTTAGAGTGCAGATGGCCAGTTCCATGCTCAGGACTGCCAGCTGCTCCTGGATGCCTCCAGTCTTTTCTTCTCTTTCTCTGTTGATACGTTTAGGGATCCCAAAAGGCGATCCCTTGCTTAAACTTATATCCCTAGCTACTTGCCTTCTTTCCTGCTCTGTCGTTTTCTTGCTCAAGTCTTCAAGCCTGTGTTTGAAGACCCCACTCTTTCACCCATTTATTCCCTTCTTCAATCCCTGAAATTCCCACCTCCACCTCTGGATGAGACCTGCACTTTCAAAAGCTTCTCTGATCTCCTTCTCTCTCCTCTTCTTCCTCTTCTCTCTCTCTCTCTCACTTCCCCCAACTTTCTCCCCTCTACTCTTTGCCTGCCCTCTCTCCCCAATTCAAATTCAGTGGTTTGATTGACATCTCATTCTTTCCAGCCCTTGTTTGATCTTGGACATTTTTTTTTTAGACAGAGTTTTGCTGGTGCTGCCCAGGCTGGAGTGCAATGGCGTGATCTCGGCTCACCGCAACTCCACCTCCCAGGTTCAAGTGATTCTCCTCTCTCAGCCTCCCGAGTAGCTAGATTTGCAGTCATGCGCCACCATGCCTGGCTAATTTTGTATTTTTAGTAGAGACGGGGTTTCTCCATGTTGGTCAGACTGGTCTCGAACTCCTGACCTCAGGTGATCCGCCCACCTCAGCCTCCCAAAGCTCTGGGATTACAGGCGTGAGCCACCGCACCTGGCCCTCATGTCTCTGTCTTTAGCTCTCTTGCCTCTCCCCCATCTTCTTTGCAGACCCTTCATTACTCTATGACGCCATCTAAATCGTCATCTCCAGGATTACTTTCTTATGTGACTACAGTCAATTCAGCTAAACTCAACACAGATTGGGCGCCAAGCCCTGTGCCCAGCTGCTTATGAGATCGCTCTCACTATCTGTCCTGGTGGTGCTGTAGGCTGCAAATGCCCAGTACTTGGTATCTTCCCTCCTAAATGACCTCCCTTCCCATCGGTCCCCTATCTGTTATCACCCATCCTGCTTCCTGTCTTTGAAATGAAAAACCCTACCATTTGATTGTTTCCTATTCCTCAGTTATAATATCCAAGCTGTCAGGTTTCTGACTTCAACAGCCCTCTTTGGTATAGCCTTTCTTTGCCCCCTCCCCAACTGCGATATTCATTTGGTTTCTTTCCTTTTGGCAGAGATTTCCATGTCTCCTGTAACAGTGCTCCTTCTACTGCTTCTTCCTGCACCAGGGCAGTCTTTCATCTCCCACACCTATCCCTCACTCCTAGCATTGCAGCAGCCTGTAGCAGTAGCTCTAAGCTCCCCAGAGAACTCACAAGTCTTCCTGTCCAGGCTGCAGGATACAGCAGGGTCCGAGTGGCCAGGATTTGAAGCCTAATTCTGTGTCACAGTTTACCGAAGGCTTGCATGTGTATTCCTATCACATTGTCCTCCTAATAGCCCTGTGCGATATAACGAGCAAAGGAACAGATGAATTAACCACAGATAATGAAACTAGAGTTTAGGCTGGTTCAATGCTTGCCCAAGGTTTAAGAGCTGATGACTGGTAGAAGCAGGACTCACATCACTCAAGTCTCAGGGGCAGAGCCCAGAGTTCCCTTGTATCTTTCAGAAACTAAACAATGATCATCTTGTTTTGCTGAAATCTCCCAGTGGACCCTCACTGTCAGTGAAACCGAGTCTAATTTTATTAACCTGGCTCTCAAGATGGAACCTTCATGGTCTGGTTCCAAGTTACTTCTCTAGATTTATTTCCTGGAAAAACAAACTTATGTACTGGATTCACGTACCACACTCCAGGAAAAGGTACCCCCTATAACTCTTAGCTGATCCCCAGCTTCAACCTATTTTATAGTCAATTCTCCTTGCAGCAGTGAGAGTTGTCCTTCAGTAATGTGAATGAGCTCGTGCTTTGCTCTACATTCGCAAGATAAAATCCCAAGTCATTACTGTGGTGCCCCATATGATCTGGCCCTGAGGTTCTCTTTAAGCCCATCTCTATAATTCACCTGCTTGGTAACTTGCCACGTTGGGTCATTTGTGTTCATTGGATACACTCTGCTGTTCTCTCTGCAGGCCCTTTAAGAGTGCTAGTCCCTCCACCTGTGGTGCTACATCCCCAACACCTGCATGGTGGCCCCTGTCACTTTCAGAAGATTTTTGTTTGTTAGAAGGGCTTCCCTGATGACCCTCTTAAAAATATATCTTTTGTCACTCTCTGCCCCTTATCCTGCTTTTATTTATTTGTTTATTTGGGTTTTTTGTTTTTTGTTTTTTTTGTTTGTTTGTTTGTTTGTTTTTTTGTTTTTTTTTTGAGACACAGTCTCACTCTGCTGCCCAGGCTGGAGTGCAGTGGCATGATCTCAGCTCACTACAACCTCCACCTCCTGGGTTCAAGCAACTCTCATGCCTCAACTTCCCAAGTAGCTGGGATTACAGGCGTGCACCACCACACCTGGCTAACTTTTATATTTTTAGTAGAGATAGGGTTTCATCATGTTGGTCAGGATGATCCAGAACTCCTGGACTCAAGTGATCTGCGTGCTTTGGTCTCCCAAAGTGCTAGAATTACAGGCGTGAGCCACTGCACCTGGCCAGCTTTAATTTTATTTTCAGTGCCTAACACCACCTGGCGTATTATAGTTTTATTTGTTTAGTGTCCTTCTCCTGCTACTAAAGCACAATCTCCTTGAGGGCAGGGATTTTGTGTGCTCAGTTTATTCCTGGATCCCTAACACTGAGAACCATGCCTGCTGCACAGTAGCAAACATTTCCCAAACGAATCAGTTCATCAGTAAAAACAAGGCTGCTTGTTGTTTGCTGTCTCTACATTATTACTTATGCTGCCCTTTCTGCCTGGAATTTGTGGAACGTCCACTTTGCACCAGATCCTGCAAAAGACCGCAATGCTATACTCTCTCTGCCTATTACTACCCACTTCATTGCACAGCTAAATGTCATATTTTCCTGACCATCTCTGATCACTTCACCTGCTAGTGGTCTACTCTTGTCGACACCCCAATAGCAATGTCTTTGTATCCCTTTTATGACATTTATTGCCCCCTATCTGTAGTGAGGTTATTTGTGTACCAGATCCAGTTCTCATTGTATTTGGGACAGTGCCTGGCACAGACTTTAACACATAGTATTTGAATAGAGTAGTATTTAGAGATACACTATGAGAGCATAATTGTGTATTCAATTCAATGTATAAATAGAAAAGTAAATATAAGTGGAAAAAGCCTAGAATAGGTGCAAGAGTGTAAGTAACAAAAGGAAGAGAAAAATGGAGGAAAAACCCAAGAGGAGCAGAGATTTATTATCCTTCCAGAAAACATACATCCTTCTTTACGTTAATCCCTTTCCTTGAGAAAATGGCCTGGAGAAGATGACTGGTTAATTTCAGACGCCCTCGACTTCCATTTGTCTATTGGAAGTCAGCTGGATGGCTGTGTGGGAGCTGGAGGGGCGGAGATAAGGACAGATGGCTATCACTTGCATCTCCGAGGGAGGAGATGGTGCTGCCTGTGCCCACGGTTGTCAGCACTTTTCCCCCGCTGGCCCTGCTGACACTGTTCTGACACCCTGTGCACCACCAGAAAGTTCACTGACCCTTCACAAGCAGGGGTCATAGGTCCATTTCCCAGCGTCATCAGGAATCACTCCAGGCTGTGCGCTGACCCAGCTCAGGGAGCAGTGGCCAGCGATGTCAGCCAGCAGGAGCAGGGCAGGGCAGGGCCCCAGGCAGGGGGGCTGGGGGCAATCTCGGAGCAAATCGAAACCTTTATTGCAAAGTCCTGGGTGGTGGCTTCTGAGGAGAACATAAGAAGCAGGAGGAGGGAGCAGTGGTAGAGGGGCCTCTCTGCAAGGGGTGCCGGAGGCAACAGCAGTGAGGTGTTTCCTGGTGAGTGGGTCAGATCAGCTCACACAGTGGGGATGAGCTCACAGAGAGTGGGCTGAGAGCAGACCAGGAGTGCACAGGTGGCTGCCCTGTCAGCCTTTTCCGGGAGGGGTGGTGGCGCTTGCGGCAACTGCTCTGGCTTTGTCCCCTGCTGACCCAGTGCCAGCAGTCTTCCGCATTTACCCCAAGTTCATCTGCACCCCTTTCTTCCCCACCCTTACCCCTCACTCCCTTCCATGAGAGGCAGTATGAATAGGCACTAAGTGTGGCATCCAAAAAGCCTCAAGTTCTGAAGAAGAGCCATATAACCCCCCTGCACCTTGATTTCTCCACCTGTAGAATGAGTAGGAGAATACTTAACTGCTCTATGCCTCAAATGAAATGCTTACGAAAAATTGCTACTGAACCATCATGCATACGGTACTCATGTTAGTTTTCTTTAGCCTCCCAGCCTCTTTGCTTACCTGCCCCTTTACAAATCTGCTGTAATATGGGCAAATCATATTTGTAAAAATGCAATTAAGCCAAACATAAAGGTTCAACCCCTGAAAAGAGACAGCTTTGTGCTTATGTGTATAAACCAAAACCAAAACCTTATTTTTGTTCAAAATTTCAGGATATTACAGATATTTTCTTTAGTACATAAAAATATTACTTACAACTGATTGAAACAGGTCACACTAATTTTGTGTCAGATCACCTTTGTTGGGTGCAGGAAATGATGTTTCTTCAACAGATCTAAGCACCATGGGCGGCTTTTACAAAAATGGGGTCCCAGGTTGCTTTGTGAGGTGATTCTAAGTGCGAGTGGGAATTGTTCTAGACCAGCTTTACACCTCCTGGCCCCAAATTTTTCTCCCTTGCCTACTTGTGATCCCTAAAATGTCACCATCAATTAAATAAGGCAAGAGTACCAGGCTAGAATGACAAGCTATGTTCACTCATGGACATGATTTAACTCTAGCTCACGTCCAACTTGGAACAACTTTCTAGAAGATAGTAGAGAAGAGAACAACTATTTAGGCATCTGACACAGAAGAGGGAGTGGTTAAGGGACTTTTGTGAACAAAAAGAGGAAGGAAGCAGTTAGACACTGCTTCTGGCCTCAAAGAGTTTCTGAGGTTTGAAGGGGCTTGCTTGCTCATGCTTACTCCAGAGTCGGGCTTCTGTCTGGTGAGGGCTTCCCTGGACAGGTACAGAAAGAGTGCCTTACCTAGCCAGCCAAGAAGACAACAGAGGGTGCTGGACACCTGCGTGGGGGAGATGGGTGGGAGAGGTGGAGTCACCTCAAAGGAGGAGAAAGCACTGCCGAGTAAGGCGGGATGTTCTCTAATGCTATCACCACGTATGGCTGAACTTGGTCTGTATGTATTAGACAAGTAGGAGGTGCCATCTCCTATTTATTGTGTCCTACTCTAATAAAAAAAACAGGCTGGGCACGGTGGCTCACGCCTGTAATCACAACACTTTGGGAGGTTGAGGCAGGCAGATCACCTGAGGTCAGGAGTTCGAGACCAGCCTGGCCAACATGGTGAAACCCTATCTCTATTAAAAATACAAAAATTAGCCAGGCATGGTGGTGCATGCCTGTAATCCCAGCTACTCAGAAGGCTGAGGTGGGAGAATCAGCCTTGAATTTGGGAGGCAGAGGTTGCAGTGAGCCAAGATCACGCCATTGCACTCCAGCGTGGACAACAGAGTGAGACTCTGACTCAAAAACAGAACAACAACAACAAAAAAACCCAGTTACCTTTGCTCGGATACGTACTCTGTGTCAAGTACTATTCAAAGTCCTTTACATTTAAGCCTTACAGCAACTCTTTGAGGGAGGTCTAGTTGCTCTTCCCATTTCACAGATGAGAAAACAGAAGCCTGGAGCCATTAAATTAGCTGCTGCAGGGCTCTCAGCCAGTAGATAACAGAACCAAGATTTGAATCCAGGCCCTCGGACTCCAGGGGTTTACTCTCTTAGCCAGAAGCTGAGTCCCCTGTGCAGTGGTTTACATAAGGCCCACAGAAGGGCCCCTCTTCTCGGACACTGACACAGCCAGAACTACATCCTGACCCATCTTGCGCTCACCTGCCAGTCCCCAGGGTACGGCATGGCTGCAGCTCATTTCTCTTTCATTCTCTGAAAGGCCACAGATGTTTTCAGGAGTGCCCACAGCAAGGAGCTGGCCAGGGGAGACTGGCTTCTCCACTCCCCTCCACCCTGAGATAGGAGCAGTCCATAAAGCCACCAATGGGGAAGGGCCAGCAGGACCCAGTGGCCCTGTCGCCAGAGCCAGGCCCTTCTGACCCTCCCAGGGAGGCACACAGGGTGACAATTCATCGCACTGAGGCTTTCCAACAGCTGCTTCTCTTCAGACATATGCACCTGTGCACATACACACACGTGCGCCCACATGCAGACATGCACACACACACAAACACACATGCACACACCCTGACTCAGCCTCTCCCCAGTGTCCACACAAGGAAGATGGAAGGTGTTTCTTTCTGCTGATGTGACCGAACCACCCATCTCTGTGTAATTTATGGGCCTCCGTTCCCTCTTGCACTGGAAAGGTAGGCTCCCCTCCCACCTTCTACCCAGTGCCCTGGCGCTGTGGAGAATGAGGCTTCCTCTCAGTTTTGAGATACAGTGAATGCAAAGAAGAGGCTGGGCTTGCGTGCTCCTCAAGATGCTCAGGTAGGTAGAAGCTGTCAACCTGGGGGCTAGGCGCCCACAGTCCTTCCCCGACTTTGGTAATTATCTGAGTCCCTAAAATGAGCTCCAGGAGAATAGAGGCAATCTTTTGTCCATTTTTACATCTCCAAATCCTAGAATAAGGGCTGGTGTATGGGAAGGAGGAAGGATGGATGGATGAGTCACGCACCATCCTGCCTTCACGGGGCTTACACTCTCTCCGGGAGGAGGAGACAAGGGCACTTCTCACGAGACATGGGGGGCCCTCAGGTGGTGAGGGGGGTTGGACGACAAAGAAAGGACATCTGGTGGGCAGACTGAGGGAGACTAAACATTCTTGGAGACAGCATTAGAGGTGGCCGTGCAGGACTGGTAGGATTACCTTAGGCAGAGGAACAGGCGTGAACAAGACCTGCTGCAGGAAAGCATGCGAATGTTCCGGAAACAGGAGGAACTTTCCTTTGGCTGGAGCATGAGGTGCACACAGAAGAACGACAGGACCCGGAGAAAGTGCAGTGTTGGGGCTGGGCTGGGAGGAGGGTGTGGCCAGGCTGGCGAGGGAAGCAGGAAGGCCGGGGTGAAGGGGGCTCCCTGCCTTCTGTGTTTTCCCTCCTGCCTTTCTCCTCTGGTTCCGAGAATCAGTTCCTCTGTGCGAAGTGGATGAGGGGACTTTCCTAGCCTCCGATATGCACTTGCAACTAGACTGAGTGGAGCCTAGGACAATGGCTTTCCGCTCAGAACCAGAAATCAGGCTCTGGGAAGGCACTCTCCTAGAGGAGGGAGAGAAGGTATTGTTACCTATTTGTGGAAAGACTCCGTGGGGATTGTTACCATCCTAATTACATCGAACTTCAGTGGGCTGCTCTCTTTCGTTAATAGCATAATCCTTTGCTCAGAACACACACACTGCACCCCCAGAACCTGAATGATTCAACTGGATGCGTAAGTGGGAAATGCGAAGTGTAAGAATCACTGGCAAGCCCGCAGAGGATTCTGGGAATAAGGCCATTGAGTACAAACTATCCGCCAAGTAAAATATTAAAATGTTACAAATAAGGCTAAAGTCCCCTTTGACAGACCCCTCCTCCAGCTTCCGCCCTTCCCGCATCCTCGGCCCTTCCCGCATCCTCTCCCATCCTCTCTGTCGAGTGGACCTTCAATATCAGTCTGTCATCTATATTTCCAGAATTTATTTCTATATATTTACAAATTCAGAAAATGCATACTTGCGGCTGGGCGTGGTGGCTCACGCCTGTAATCCCAGCACTTTGGAAGGCCAAGGCCAGCGGATCACTTGAGGTCAGGAATTCGAGACCAGCCTAGCCAACATGGTGAAACCCCCATCTCTACAAAAAATACAAAAATTAGCCGGGCATGGTGGTGCATGCCTGTAATCCCAGCTACTCAGGATGCTGAGGCAGGAGGATCAGGAGTATCTGCACCCTGGAGGTGGAGGTTGCAGTAAGCTGAGATCACATCACTCCACTCCAGCATTGCACTTGTATTTTTGTATACCTAAATGTATTGCTTATGTGGTTTTGAACTCGTTCTAAAAGCCGGAGGACAGAAAATGAAGAGAATACAGTGTACCTGATGAAGTGGAAATAAGAAGCTCTTGTTTGTATTTTCCTTCCAAGCTCAGGAAGATGTGGAAAGAGAAAGTTACACTTTTATTTTCCTGCTTGGATGCCTTAGCGCCTTCTGGAAATCTCTGCTAGATCACCCTCCTCACACAATCATTCGCAAGTCTACCAGGAATACATAGACGGAGAAATGCAAGCATGGCAGGCTGTCATCCATTCTGCTCAGCCAGAGGTGGACACCCACTACCCCCTCATACTGCCAGAAGGACACTGGCTACCGGGGCCTCCTGACACTTGCATCTACCATTTCAATTAAAAAAACACGAAATTGTATCCCTCAACCCAAGGATGCAGGAATTCATCCCATAGCTTGCTCAGATCTCCAGTTTGATAGACATTGTGCAAGTTCTCTTGCCTTCTTTTAACTCAAAATTCCAGGAAACACAGAGCCTTGCAGATAGAGGCTTTCCACTGAGAAAGAGACAAGCAAGCTGCTTAGATAATTCATAGACTGGAAAAGTCAAGGTGAATTATTAATAAACTTAGCAATAAAGAAGATTTCTGGCTGGGCACGGTGGCTCACGCCTGTAACCCTAGCACTTTGGGATGCCAAGGCGGGTGGATCGCTTTAGGTCAGGAGTTCAAGACCTGCCTGGCCAACATGGCAAAACCCTGTCTCTACTAAAAATACAAAAATTAGCCAGATGCGGTGGTGCACACCTGTAATCCTAGCTACTTGGGAGGCTGGGGCAGGAGAATCGCTTGAACCTGGGAGGCAGAGGTTGCAGTGAGCCGAGATCACGCCACTGAACTCCAGCCTGGGTGACAAAGCTCAACTCCATCACAAAAAAAAAAAAAAAAAAAAGGTTTGTTCTCTCAGATGATAAAGCATAACTTTTGAGCAGATAAAGTCTTAAGTGTTAACTCCCATGCTGTGAAACTTAGAAAGTTAGACTGGATTTTCATGTCACCTGTTACCAAGGATCAGCTGTCACTCTGGGTGAATTAACTACTGATTCTTTTTCTGCTTCCTAAAGTGACACAACTGATTTAACCTAATAAGTGATCATTTCATTAGGGTAAACTAAGGCCATGTCATCCTCCTCTGATAATTTGTCTTCCTTTTTATTTCCATGTGGCACTTAGAGGCCATGTTGGTCATTATCAAACATTGCAAAAATTTCTTCTGCCTTCATTGTAAAGACAAATTATAAATTGCTTTGGGGTCAGGTTTTATGAAGATGATGAACGCCTCTAATGGGTTCCAGGTGCTTCTTTTCCACTAGCCATGAGGCCGTCCACAGGTTACTGCACAGATATTACCACGGCTTGGTAATATTGATAGGACAGCTGTGCCTAATGTTTTCCTTCTACCACCTCTTTTTTCGGTTTTTTTTTTTTAAGCTAGTCTCACTCTGTCTCCCAGAGTGGAGTGCAGTGGTGCAATCTTGGATCACTGCAACTTCAGCCTCCTGGGTTCAAGCAATTCTCCTGCCTCAGCCTCCTGAGTAGCTGGGACTACAGGCACATGCCACCATGCCCAGCTAATTTTTTGTATTTTTCATAGAGACAGGGTTTCACCGTGTTAGCCAGGCTGGTCTCGAACTCCTGACTTCGTGATCTACCTGCCTCGGCCTCCCAAAGTGTTGGGAGTATAGGCAGTAGCCTCCATGCCCGGCCCTCTACCACCTCTTTTAAAGGATTTCCATTGACATCTGGAGGTCTTAGATGCTGAGATTTTCTATATGAAAGAAAAATGAATTTGCCTTCCAACTTTCCTCAAATATTTTATTTCTGGAATGATTTTTATAATCCTCAAGAGCAATTTTCTCCACTGTCTTTCTATGCCACGAAGTGACGCATCTCTGCCTGCCACCAAGCATGGTTCCTCAGCAATATATTGGGTCATGTCTGGTGACAGTATCCCCGAGGCCTGCCAAAGGCACCATTGGCTTTGGACACCAGACGGCCCTTGGCTCCTGGAGCTGCTCTTTTACATGCGAGTGAGTGCAAGGCAGCACTTCAGACACAGGATTCTGAGGTCTGATCTAACATGCAGCATCAAGAAAATATATTGTAAAACAGAGGACATAGTGCTACACTAAAATAGCATATTCTGTGACTCCAGTCTTGCACGTGACAACGTACCAATTACATTCAACTACAGCTTTGCTTACTTTTTAAAGTTTCATGTTAAAATGGTAAAGATTTACATGGAAACAGTTCTCTCCAGTGGACTGTAAGTCCCATGAGTGAAGGAAATGGGCTTGGTGTTCCCTTGATGACGCCTCAGAGTGCATCATAAGCACACCCAGCACAGCCTTGGGAGTGTTCTGGAATGCACCAACAGTGGAACTCTGTGCTGACCCCAGCTGTCATTCTCGGAGCACCAAGAAAGGGCAGTGTGGCAGTGCCTCCAGGCACATCCTCCTCACCCTTGGGTTCTACAGCTCCTTCCTAGGCAGCACAGCCTGCCTTGCCTTGCCTGGCTGAAGGGAAGCATGAGCAACCTGTTCCCAGCAGCTTCCCCTAAGTGGCTGCCTGACAGCCCTTATTCAAGTGCCTACAGCCAGGGGTGACAGGGCCTGTGCAGTCACACCCCATCAGGAGCTGGGGGCCCACCCAAGCCCCACCCAAGGGTCTCTGTGTGTCACCTATCCATCTGGTGAGGGTTTCCCACTCCGAAGAAAAGGCCTTTCAGTCCGTTCAGCTTGCCTCTTAAGCACAGCTTCCGTCATACCAAGAAGCTATTAGATGCCATTATGTTACATACCATGACATAGCACCTAAGTCACAGGCGTGATGACATCAGTGTCAAGTAGAACTGCGCTCAAATTTAGTCTCCAGCTAGCTGGACAGGACTGTTCAAATTTCCCAATTTCTCTAGTCCCTCATTTTGTACATCAGTAAAACAGAGGAGGTGATGATGATGATGGTATTATTTTCATAGGGCCCTTTACTGTATTAAATGAAATAATACTAGCAAGCCACTTAATACTATCTAGCAACACAGAATCTCTCAATACATAGTAGCTGTTATGAAGTTTCCTCTCTACCTCCCATGTTCTCTTACATATCCTGTAGTACAGAGTATGTACTTTTGTGCATTTTTCAAATTATGAAAATGTGCTAATAGCATGTTAGAGCACATGTCAATCATTCAGATACTAAACAGGTTAATCAGTTAAATAGATTAATTCTAGGTATTCCATTAGTGCAGAAAGCAATAAACTAAAAGAAAATAACCTAACAGAGCAGCAGTATATTTTTAAAAGTGGCTTCCATGTTGAGGCTTGAGTGTCCATCCAGTCTACACTCAACATGATCACCCTCCACATTACACAGTAAGAATTCATTAATACTCAGAAAGACTAACCTGAGCTACTACAAGGTCTGTATTGGTGAGAAAAAGACCCAATTTTTTTTTTTTTTTTTTTTTTTGAGACGGAGTTTCACTCTCGTTGCCCAGGCTGGAGTGCAATGGTGCAATCTCAGCTTACTGCAACCTCCACCTCCCAGGTTCAAGTGATTCTCCTGCCTCAGCCTCCCGAGTAGCTGGGATTATAGGCATGTGCCACCACGCCCAGCTAATTTTGTATGTTTAGTAGAGACGAGGTTTCTCCATGTTGGTCAGGCTGGTCTCGTACTCCTGACCTCAGGTGATTTGCCTGCCTCAGCCTTCCAAAGTTCTGGGATTACAGGCATGAGTCACTGCACTTGGCCAAGACCCCATTATTTCAAGAAGACCTTTTAAGGTACAAATATTCTTGATGCTTTTCTATATGATATATTGCAAAGGAAAGGGGATGCTAGTGACCCCAAAATTCAGCAAGCCAAAATGCCCTATTTTGCAAGGTTTTATTTTATCCAGACTTGATTGAATTGAGTGAGTGAAGAGCGTCTGTGGATTGGAAGATTTCTGGCTATGTGTGGTTGAACTGGCATCCATCACAATTCTTTTTCCTGTGTCCTCCTTCAAGACCATGTCATTAGTCATTATTTATGGTTTAGGCCTCAGAGTAGGGAACATAAAATATATAATCACAAGATAACATGCTCCACTAACAGCATTTTTTCATACTATTACATTAGCCCTGAAAATACTTCTATGAAGCAAACATTAATATGCAGAACTTACTAACTTCCTTTGATTGCTGGAGAAATGAGGAGCAGTAAGTAGCTGAAGGGCCACTGAAATTTACAACATGAGCTACTCCTCTGTCATTAATACCAGAATTTGGGTCTGTGGATGCCTCATCGCTTCTTTGCTATCACATTGCCTTTGAAGGTTTGCAAAGAGCTGCAGTTCTGACTTCCCCTTAAGCTGAATATAACTGACTTAGGGGAGAATGACCATTTCAGGGAGGGTGTGCTCCATCTCCCAGGGGGAAAGCACAGTAGCCCATTCACTGTGCTGATTCCTGAGTGACTCATAACGCAGCTGCTTAGATAGATTTATGGCCAGTTGATGGATTTAAGGGCTGTTAGCTCTTTTGTTTAATTCATATTAATAAAGAAGCGGGCTGTATAAAAATTTACTGTTGCATGGAGAGAATCTATGAAGCATCACAGCACAAGGATTATTATGTCTTGACAGCTGAAGAAGTAGAGTAGAACCATGCTTTCTTTCATCAGGTTTTGCAGTCTTAAAAGCAAGCACGCTTCGATGGAATTTACCCATAAAATTTGCAGGACAAACTAAACTCCAGCAATTATATTAAAGCCCTGTTCTCTTCTTACCCACCACCACCACCAAGAAATTACTTTTACAGCCAAGACATAATGTGTGTGTGTGTGTGTGTGTGTGTGTGTGTGTGTGTGTGTGTGTGT
>NW_026652303.1:3027757-3075139 GCF_009828535.3 Hylobates moloch | reverse complement strand
TGTGTGTGTGTGTGTGTGTGTGTGTGTGTGTGTGTGTGTGTGTGTGTGTGATGTGGCTTCTTTCTTTTTTTTTTTTGTTTTAGATCGGACATAAACACTCCAAGGCTGAATTCTGGCAAGTTCTTTTGTCCAAGTTCTTAATTTATGCTTTCATACAGTGTGCATACATCAGTTTACAGCTACTATGGAGAAATCAAATCCTGATGATGTAATATAGTGGCATAAAATTCTTAAAGAACATCTGAACTTGCAAGGGACGGGATTCATTCTTATTTTCTACAGAAGCTCTCTTCAAGTATTAGGGACTAGCTGGGTTCTCAATGCATAACACTGAATATGAGATGCACAGGAAAGGCATCTCATTTGCTACATATTTGCCATGTTTTAGGTACAATGTCTATCTTATTTTACTTATCAACACAATGATGGTTCAAGGTATGATTAATGAGGAAACTAAGACCAAGAGAGGTTAAGTAACAATCTCATCAAGGTCACCTTGAGCAATTGTGGTAGGCAGAATTCTGAAAATGACTCCAAAGATTTCATGCTTTAATCCACAGAACTTGTGAATCTAATGCAATATCACTCCCATGATTAGATCATATGGCTCAGTTGACCTTAAAATAAAGAGGCTATCCATGGCTCTAATTTAATCACATATATTCTTAAAAGCAGAAAGCGTTCTCTGCCTGCTACTCAAGAAGTCAGGGAGATTCAAAGCACGAAATGGTTTGATGGACGTCCCTTGCTGGCTCCAGGATAAAGGGTAAAAGGTCTATGTGCAAGAATAGGAGATAGGCCTCTAGGAACTGAAAATGAACCCAAGCAAGGAAACAGGGACCTCACTCCTACAACCAAAGAAACTGCATTCTGCCAACCACCTGAACGAGCTTGGAAGTAGATTCTTTCCCAGAGCTACAGAGAGTCAACTCCTTGAGCATGAGGTTGTTGGCAGAGAACCCAGCTGGGCCACACCGGACTTCTGACCTATGGCAATCGTGAGATAGAAAGGGGTGTTTTTTGTTTGTTTTTTTGTTTGTTTGTTTTGTTTTTGTTTTTTTTGAGATGGAGTTTCACTCTTGTCACCCAGGCTGGAGTGCAATGGCATGATCTTGGCTCGCTGCCACCTCTGCCTCCCGGGTTCAAGTGATTCTCCTGCCTCAGCTTCCCGAGTAGCTGGGATTACAGGCACGCGCCACTGTGCCTGGCTAATTTTGTATTTTTAGTAGGGACGGGGTTTCTCCATATTTGTCAGGCTGGTTTCGAACTCGCGACTTCAGGTGATCTGCCCACCTCGGCCTCCCAAAGTGCTGGGATTACAGGCGTGAGCCACCGCGCCCGGCCAGGAGTGTTGTTTTAAACCACTAAATTTGTGGGGATTTGTCATGCAGCAATAGAAAAGGAATATAGCAAGGAAGTGGAAGAGCTGAAATCCAAATGCAGCTCCACGTGGCTTCAACCAAGTGAACAAGAAAACTTCCAGCCTAATCACAAAACTGACATAAATAGGTTAATACAGAATAAAGAACTAAATCATTTCCAAAGCAGAATAGCAAAATGAGCTCTTGGTTTGGTATTTACCTCCACCCCAATCCTTGACTTCATCCTCTGGAACAGCCGTGCTTCTGCTGTTGAACCTCTACTCACCACGACTGCATTCCTGTTATTACTGTTACCTTCGTTAGGTCATGCTTCCCAGCTTTTCAAAACATTTTCAGGTTTGTTATCTCATTTTCTCTTCACAACAACTCTGCAAAGCAGACTAGACAGGAATAATTATCCTTGCTCTCTGGTTGAAAAAGGTAAAGAGTAAGGCATCAACTAATTTTTCTAATAGTCACCAATTTAGTGAATAGGATAGCCAGGAACCAACTCTGGCTTTCCTCCAAGTACAACCTTTCCCTTGAGATTATTAAGAAACCAGACTGGGCGTGGTGGCTCATGCTTGTAATCCCAGCACTTTGAGAGGCTGAGGTGAGAGAAAGTGAGATCCTGTCTCTACAAAAAATTTAAAAATTAGCTGGATGTGGTGGTGTACACCTGTAGTCCCAGCTACTTGGGAGGCTGAGGCAGGAGGATTGCTGGAGCCCGGGAGGTTGTGGCTGCAGTGAACTGTGATCTTGTCCTCCAGCCTGGGTGACACGGCAAGACCCTTTCTCAAGCAAACAAAAAAAAAGAGGCCAAAGCTCAGAGGAATGGAACAGCATGCAGTGGGTCATGTACCTACTGGCCTCACAGTTCCTGGTTTCCCCACACACCGACCTGGAATTCCTCTGTGTCATCTGACCCCACCTTCTCTTCTCCCTGGAGCCCACGGCTCAACTCCAGCACCACAGCCTTCTTCCAAGCACCAGCCCTCTGGCTGGGATCCCTCTTCACACAAGCCCCCAGCCGCATGAACCGTCTTCGCAGGAGCTTTGCCCTCCCGCCTCAGGGCCTCTGACTGGCTGCAAATGTTCTCTGCCTGGAACACTCTGCCTCCTCCCCTTTCTCTTTGCCATCTTAACTCCTACTCATTCTTCTGATCCCAGACCAAAGGACGGTTTTAGAGACAACTCTTCCGAACCCCTAGACTAGCTGAATACTCTTACACACATTCCCGCAGTATCCTTTCCTTCACACAGTTGGCAAATTACACAGTCAAACAATGTTTCAGTCAACAATGAACCGCATATGTGACAATGGTCCCATAAGATTATAATGGAGCTAGAAAATTCCTATCGCCCAGTGACATCCTAGCCATGGTAAGGTCACAGCACAATGCATTACTCGTGTGTTTGTGGTGATGCTGGTGTAAACAAACCTATTGTGTTACTAGTCATATCAAAGTCTAGCATATACAATGATGTACAGTACCCAATACTTGATAATAATAAAAGACTGTGTTACTGGTTTTTGTATTTCCTATACTATTTTATTTTATTTTATTTTATTTTATGAGACGGAGTCTCCCTTTCTCACCCAGGCAAAAGTGCTGTGGCATGACCTCAGCTCACTGCAATCACCACCTCCCAGGTTCAAGTGATTATCCTGCCTCAGCCTCCTGAGTAGCTGGGATTACAGGTACCCACCACCATGCCTGGCTAATTTTTATATTTTTAGTAGAAAGGGAGTTTCACCATGTTGGCCAGGCTGGTCTCAAACTCCTGACCTCAAGTGATCTGCCCACCTCTGCTTCCCCAAGTGCTGGGATTACAGGCATGAACTACTGGGCCTGGCCTATTATTTTAGAGTGTACTCCTTCTAATATATATATAATATTATATATATATTTAGTGTTGCTGTTTAAAGGTATCTGTAAAACAGCCTCAGGCAGGTCCTGCAGAAAGTTTTCAGGAAAAGGCCTTGTGATCACAGGAGATGACAGCTCCATGCATGTTATTGCCCCTGAAGACCCTCCAGTGGGACAAGATGTGGAGGTGGAAGACAGTGATATTGATGATGCTGACCCTGGGTAGGCCAAGTCTCATGTGTATGTTTGTGCCTTAGTTTTTAACAAAATAAATTAAAAATAAAATAATTAAAAATTTTAATAATAGAAAAGCTTATAGAATAAGGATATAAAGAAATAAAATATTTTTGTAGAGCCGTACAATGTGTGTTTACAATGTGACTACGAAAGTCAAAAGTTTAAAAAAAATTAAAAGTTGATAAAATTAAAGGGTTACAGTAAGCGATTAATTTATTATTGAAAAGAGAAAAAGATTCGTATAAATTTAGTGTAGCCAAAGTGTCCAGTGTTGACAGTCTACAGCGGTGTACAGTCATGTCCCAGGCCTTCCCATTCACTCCTCACTCACTCAGTCACTCACTCACCCAGAGCAGCTTCCAGTCCTGCAAGCTCCATTCATGGTGAGTGCCCTATAAAGGTGCACCATGTTTTATCTTTTATATCATATTTTTACTGTAATTTTTCTATGTTTAGAAACACAAATACTTACCATTATGTTACAGTTGCCTATGGCATTCAATGCAGTAGCATGCTGTAGCCTAGGAGCTAGAAGGCTGTACCATATAGCCTGGGTGTGTGGTAGGCTATGTCATCTAGGTTTGTGTAAGTGGACTCTGTGATGTTCACACAGTGATGAAATTGCATGTACCCCCACCGCTAAGCAACGCACAACTGTACTGATTTGTGCATTATGTCACGGACACTGATTTCCTCCATTATGTGGCAATTCCATGAGGACTGAATCAGTGTTTCTTTGTTCACACTGTGTTCCCTGTGCCTTGCATGGCCTGGCCCATACGTGGGACCCGGCAAATAATGGATGACTTAATGAATGCACTCAGCTGGGTGTGGTGGCTCACGCCTATGATCCCAGCACTTTGAGAGGCCAAGGCGGGTGGATCACCCGAGGTCAGGAGTTCAAGACCAGCCTGACCAACATGGTGAAACCCCATCTCCACTAAAAATACAAGAGTTAGCTGGGCGTGGTGGTGCACGCCTGTAATCCCAGCTACTCTGGAGGGTGAAGCAGGAGAATCGCTTGAACCTGGGAGGCAGAGGTTGCAATGAGCCGAGATCATGCCATGCACTCCAGCCTGGATGACAGAGCAAAACTCCATCTCAAAGAAAAAAAAAAAAATATATATATATATATATATATGAATGCACTCATGCATTGCAGTATAGCTAGTCTTCTGGTAGGCCGGCCATTACATCAAGGACAGCCTCTCCAAGTGGCCAGCTTGTGGGGGTTCTTTTGGCAATACTAGACCTCCTCTTTCTACCTCCACCATCCCTACACCAAACCCACGAAGTGAGAGCAGGACCTTTCCAGAAAAACGTAACATCCCCAGTCCCTTAAGATCCCTTTACAGGCCTGACTGGAATGCACCGTGCACCACCAGAACACTTCTCCTTTCCGCGGACTGGCACAGATGCTATTTCTCACCTCCTCCCACTAATAGCTCTGTTGCCAGATCTGCTGATGAAGAGCCTCTCCCCTTCCCAGGCGGCTGTAACCAAGACACCCCATGGAAGCTACTGTGCAGACGCTGCTCCAGTGGCTGAGTCCATCTCCTTCTCACTGCAGAACTCAGTCATAGCAACTGTGCCATGTGTTAGCCACTCATGAATAAATTGGCATTTTTATTTTCCTTTCTTGACAAGCGCCATTTACAAAACTGTTTGAAAGTTGCTCTAGGCAGCCTGAGTTCCTTTCCAGTTCTGAAAAATTTTGTCGGTCTGAGATTTGCTGGTTTTGCACTTCAGACGTAGAAAGTAATGCACCGAAGTTCCCTTTAATCTAGTTTCAGCTCATTTATTCCTTACACTTCTGCCAAGAACTTAGCAGTCCATTAAGAAATACTATAGCAGAGAGGCTGTGACTTTAAAGAGCCTGCCAATGAATCATTTTGTTATATGAATAATTACCTTCAATTATATCAGTTTTGTTTGCTGACATTAAAAAAAAAGCATGTTCACACCCATTTGACCGTTATGAAATTCAATATATCACACTGACCCTATTCTATCTTCACCAAAAGTCACACTTTGAGTGCACACTCGGTAAAGTATTTTGGTCCTTGTTGGAGTTGGGGCAGAAGAGGACAGATAGACAATGTGTGGTTTTAGACATTCTGAGGAGGGACATATCCCAGGGATGTTTGGGGTACACCTAACATAGGAAGTGGTGCTGGAATTTCTCCTTGGAGGAAGGGTACATCTCAAAGAACACAGGAAAGCACATTCCTGCCACAGACACAGACATTCACATAATAGGCTTGGGGAATACTACTTATTGGTAGATTGGGCTAACTGAAAGGTTTGGGTGGAATAAAAATCATGGTGGTGATGGTGATGATGATGATGATGATGGAAGCCAAGGTGGTCAGAGAGGGGCTAGATGAACAGGTCTTGAAGTCAGGCTAAGGAGTTTGAACTTAATTATACACTGGGGAATCAATGAAGTGTGTTCAAGGGATGGCTGATGTGTGTATACATGAGGTACAGTCAGGGCTTCTTCTGTGAAGGCCAGGTGTTCTTTACCTTTTCTGCACACTCTGAGTATCAAGTTGAGAGTGAGGTGCCACTGATTCCAGTATATTTCTTTAACAATTCTGAGAGATTGAGCACATTATTTTGTGAAGTCAACTAACAAGAAATTAATTGAAAATTAATATATCCACCTTATGGGATGACCTATACATAATTTTTAAAGCAATAAATATAATTAAATATATATATATAAACTTTGGCCAGGCATGGTGGCTCACGCCTGTAATCTCAGCACTTTGGGAGGCCAAGGCAGGCAAATCACCTGAGGTCAGGGGTTCAAGACCAGCCTGGTCAATACGGTGAAACCTCGTCTCTACTAAAAAATGCAAAAATTAGCTGGGCATGGTGATGAGTGCCTGTAATTCCAGCTACTTGGGAGGCTAAGGCAGGAGAATCACTTGAACACAAGAGGTGGAGGTTGCAGTGAGCCGAGATCCACCACTACACCCCAGTCTAGGTGACAAGAGCAAAGCTCTGTCTCAAACAAACAAACAGAAACAAAAAAAAAACTTTAAATAGTATGCAGATATTCCAATAAACGTTGAGCCCTTCTTACTTAGAAATTTGTGAAACAAATAAGACTAACTGGTATTGTCAGGACTCACATCCGTCACCCTTTTTTAAGGGAAATATTTTTGTCCCAGGCCTATCAAACTCTTCTCCTTTCATTTTTCTAATTTAGGATAACTTGGTGATCCTTATAGGTATCTAACTGATCCACATTCCATGCTAATCCACGATGGATTGATTGTTTCCTTGCATTGGAGGTAAAACAAGAAAAAATTCAGAGAAGCAATTCCCATTCAAGCTTGCAATTTCTCAAAATTGAGTGTGTAAGTAAAGAGTCTTCCTCAACTACAATCCTAAACTCTAGCCACATTGTTTCCACTTAGCCCCTGAGCAAGTCTGGACAAAGCTGACATTTAATTAGATGTGTTCTCCTCCAATGTGCACCGTGCAAAACCACCTGCTCCAGTTCCCTGTGGCTGCCTAAGGACCAGCCTGCTTTCTGGACAGCACCGCAGCAGTGGGAAGGGTTATATACGTCAGGGCTCTGGAGAGCAGGGACCAGGAGTTAGCTGGAGGGAGGATGTGCAGGTTGCAGGCCTCTTGCCCAGTCGCCTCACTACTCATAAGTCTTTGATTCTTCGCTTACTTTCTAGATCACAGTCACAAAATTCTCTCTGGCCACACAGCTTGGTTGCACTTTTAGCCATTTAGGCGTCCTTTGTGTGCTGTTAGCTATGCAAACAGTATCCCACTGAGCCCAGGCTGGTAACAGCACTATGTAGAATGCATAAGAGCCTGAAAGTGGACATATCCCAGGCAGAGGCTTAAGTGAGGAGGACTTGAACTATAAAGCCAGAGTAGATGAACAGGAAGGAAGGAAATAGACTGTAGTACCTCTAGAAGGTATATGGTCATTTCATCTTTATGTATTATATTTTTCGTTGTAAGATTACAGGAGATGTTTGTTCATTTAATTAGCCCATATCAAGGCTATCTTCTTTTTTAAATTTTGTTTATTTATTTATTTATTTACCTGAGACAGAGTCTTGCTCTGTCACCCAGGCTGGAATACAGTGGAGTGATCTCGGCTCACTACAACCTCTGCCTCCCAGGTTCAAGAGATACTCCTGCCTCCGCCTCCAAAGTAGCTGGGATTACAGGCGTCCTCCACCACGTCCAGCTAAGTTTTGTATTTTTAGTAGAGAAGGGGTTTCACCATGTTGGCCAGGGTGGTCTCAAACTCCGGACCTCAGATGATCTGCCCACCTCGGCCTCCCAAAATTCTGGGATTTACAGGTGTGAGTCACAGCGCCTGGCCTATCTTCTTTTTTTTTTTTTTAACTTGATGAGAAGTTTTAAAAGATCCCTTCTGTTTCTGAAAGTTGGAAGGATAAGTTTCCTAAAAGAAATAGGAGCTCAAAACATCTTGCTGAGAATGTGGGCGTCAACTCTCAGGAAGGTATTTGGTTGCTGGAAAGTGACCATGAAGTTGGTTTCTTCCTGGTTGAAGTCCTTCTGTAATTACAGAAAAAGTTACTTTGAAACCAGTATACTGAGTGTGTCTGAAGTTAATCACATTACAAAGGACTCCAATCTACACAGGCTGTTGAGTCCCTGTGATTTGTGGAGCTTCAATCTTCTCTCATATTTCTGTCTAGATATTTGGTAGGCAGTTTTTATCTATACATAAGTCATTTGTTCAACCATGGTGAATAAGTTGAAGGGGAATAACAAAAACGAAGGCATCAATTTTTAGAAGAAAGATTTTTGAAGAGACATTTAGAAAAAAAGGATGACATTTATTTTGGCTCTGATTTAATTTAATTCTATTGCAAAATTCCAAAGAAATGTGGAGCTTGGAATTCATATGTAATGTATTGATATTACATAATCAGGTTTTACTGAATTAGGCTGGAAGGAAAATGATAATAGGAACAAGGACTTTGATAATGTGAGTTTTGATAAAGTTGAGTTTTTTGGAGGGAAGGTGACTCGGAAATTAAAAAGAAAAAAAAAGGAAAGCTAGGATAGACCTGTACAGAGACAGGAATACGTACGCAAATGTGATTGTGATGAGGAAGTGGATTTTATTTCTGTTATGAAGAGAGCGATACACCCAGGTAGAGGAGGTGATCTCATCAGTCTTTGATGCAAAACATGATTCTAAATATTTAGGGTGTATTCACTGAGCAAACACTGAGGAATTAATATCTATTACACACATTTCACTTATTCTTTTTTTCCCATTTATTCTTAATAACTTCTAAGTTTATCCAGAATATTTTAATAGAGTCTGGGTGCTAAAGGTAATGAATAAAATTTCCTTGAGTTTAGTAACAATGAATTTGGAGAAAAAAATGGGTTTAAGGTATTTTATTATAAATTGGCACATAGGAAAAAAAAATCAGTTTCCCATAATATTTTAGCAAGTCAGAAAGTTTGATCATGCTAACTTGAAGAAAGTATGTTGGGATCATAATGATGTCACCCTCAGTTCTCGCTTCAGGGACCTCCAGAGACAAAGTAGAAATTCAGTTCTCTGAGGGATTTTCTCCATTCCCTGCTCATTTCCCCTCTGCTCCCCAATATTGTCACATTGTTTTTCCAGGACTGAGTTTATGATACTGCCGATAACTGCCTCCTTCGTTATTATAATAAACTCTGCTTAAGGTTCAGGTCTTCAGATATTAAAATATCAATGTGTCTCCATCCAACATGAATTTTTATTTTTATTTGTGAGAATTGTATGAGATTTCTTTTTTTTTAAAGTTAGCATTTTTCTTACAGGTTGAACTGTATGAAACTATACTTCAAAGTTCATGTTTTAACTTGTTAAACACGTAATGTGAAAACCCAGGTCTAGATCATTTCATGCCCAATTCCAAACATTTTAGACAACATTTTGCAGTTGATGAGAGAATAACCTTTAAAGCCTGACTTCATTGCAACCTTTCCTTTTGGAGTTTTTTGCTTGAAATAAGGCATTTTTTATTTTTCGTGAAACATAGCCTGCCACCATTTGAAATGGAAATGGAAAAGAAAGAGCGCTGACCATCGCACAGCTCCAAATTTGCCAGCAGCTCCCGAAGAGTTGCTATAGATACCTTAGTGATGGCCCTCGGTAATTATTTCTAAGATGATGTCATGTCTGAAAGAACACTGCCAGTTTGCAGTCTCACAGACCTTTATTCGGCATTAATGAATGAGGATAACCGTGGGGCTTTTTTCCTTTCCCCTGATTGCTTTGTTCTCACTCATGATTCAGTCCTCACTTTACTGCTTTTGATCCCATCCTGAATGTAAACTTTCTTTCCTCGCAGGTAGAAAGCCTTATGTGAAGATGCAGAGAAGAAAGGAGAACTAGACAATCACAAAACTTCATCAGACGGTAGCCACATACAAGGGGGAGGGTTTCTGTGGACTAAAACTCTTGTTCCCTCCAATTTGTATTTGTTCCTGCACTGATCAAGCCTGCCCTGCACTCTTCCTTCAGCCCCTGCACTCCAGCTGACGAATAAGGTCCACGCATCTTACCAGGGTTGCGTGGGAGCCCCAGATCCCTGTGGTTGGACCACTGAAGGTGGCACCATTCACTGGTCCTTTTCTCTGCCTCTGCCCAACATTCCCAAGTGCCTGTGGTTCCAGTATCCTTTGGAGAACCGTCTTTGCACAGTAAAGCTTTAATCTTATTATTTTTCATGTCTTCCTTTAAAAGTGGGGGCTGGAAATTCACATCTCAGTCTTTCTTCCTCACAACTCTTGTAAAACTGGGATCATGCCCATCATGGCAGCAAAAATTTTATGCAACACCCAATTCTAAGAAGAGGACTCGGACGGAGAGTCTAAGGCAATGCCACAGGTCCTATTTTTATTGATGTATCTATAACACATACCTTGAATCCATAGCTCCTCATTCTATCCAAATGCCTACACTGCTCCTTACTAATTATCAGACTTTGGCCACATTACCTAAACTCTGTAAGCCTTAGTTTCCTGATAAGCTTAAATGCATCAAACAGTCTTGTTCTGGCACTCATGCAATTACCCTCAGGACAAACAGATAAAAGTCTATAAAAAGTGCTTTGCGCGTCAGTGAAACCAAGCTGACAATTGCTCTTTCTCTGCTGTAGACCCTCCCTTAGCATTAATCAGCTCGAGACCTGGCCCTTCCAACTTGCTGGGAAGGGTAAATAGGAAGAGCTCACAATATAATATTTTAAATAAGCATCTGGGGTGGACTTAGGGGAACTGGACACAAGTCCCTGATTTGGAGTGTTTGCCAATTTCTGTGGTGTAAATATCTCCACCATGGCTGATTTCAAGCCACCAATGTGATGTCAGTTAGTTACAAAAGTTCAAAAATGTGAACAACCAGCTCTTAAAAACTAGTACAAGCCAGCAGCAACACAGCACTGCTTCTTACCATTCAGAAAACATAATTTTGATAGTATCCGTTCAGTACAGCATGGGGTCTTTCAAATTTCAGATTCATAATTCCTAATTCATACTTTATGGGTTTTTTGAAGGGGGATTTTAGAAAGGCCATACAGTGCATATATCACATATTATGCAAAAGTCCTGCAGGAGTCTGGGCCAATACCCCGAAATCGAATACCTTAATATTTCTGCATTTAAATTAGTGGAGACTCAACTAACTAAGATTTTTTTCAAACTATAAATAGTCTCAAATCATTGCAGGTGTGGCTTTATTGCCAAATGAATTCAGGTCAGGGCAGGCTTTGCCACAAACAATTTAAAAAAAACAACTTCCCATTTGCAGGGTTGTTGGACTTTAGAATTCAGGATAGAAGACTGTGGATTATTGTATAGAGTATCTTACCAGAGCACATGTGTGCATTTTCCCACGAACTATTGTTCAAAAGAACTCAGGTGGTCATGCAGTCAAAGAAGAAGGTGACCAGGAGAGATGAAGACGGCTGGTTAATGTAGAATCTCACTGTGTACCGAGAAACCTCAATGGCACACGGCACCTGAGGGGACAGTTTGGGGTCACAGAATTGGTTCCAAATTCCTGCATTGCCCCTTACATACTATAAAACCTTACCTTGGCCACATTACCTAAACTGTCTAACCCTTAGTAGCCTTATTTATAAAATGGAGAAAAAACATCTACTTGTTAAGATTAAATAAATAATGCATGCAGAGCATGTAATGTAGAGTTGGGTTATGGTAGGTATTCAAAAACCAGTAGCAATCATTATGTCTACTAACTCGTAAATATACATGTCCCTCCATATCCATGGGGAATTGGTTCCCCAGAGAACCCCTTCCTGACCAGGATACCAAAATCCTCCAGCCCCTAATATAAAATGGCATAGTATTTGCATATACTACATACATTTTGTGTATACTTTAAATCATCTCTAGATTAGTTATAATACAATGTAAATGCTATGTGAATAGTTGTCATACCAGGCCATGCGCGGTGACTCATGCCTATAATCTCAGTACTTTGGGAGGCCAAGGTGGGAGGATTGCTTGAGGCCAGGAGTTCAAAACCAGCCTGCGTAACATGGCAAAAATCTGACTCTACAAAAATAAGTAAATAAATAAATACAAGAAATTAGCCAGGTGTGGTAGTGTGTGCCTATAGTTCCAGCTACTCAGGAGGCTAAGGTTGGAGGATCACTGGGGCCTGGTAAGTCAAGGTTGCAGTGAGCCATGATCATGCCACTGCACTCCCTATCTCAAAAAAAAAAAAAAATGGTGGTTATACTGTATTGTTTAGGGAATAATGACAAGAAAAGAAATGTACACGTTTAGTACAGATTCCACTGCTTTCTTCGAATATTTTTTATCCAGTGTTGGTTGAATACCTGGATGTGGAACCCATGGATGCAGAGGGCCAACTGTATTTGTTTTACATCATTAAAACTGGAAGAGAGAAGAAATACAGAAGAAGAATAAAGGAACATGCTTGAGGCCTCTGCCACCAGTTTATTGCTTAATATTTTTAACAGTTAGTTTAATTTTTCATGGGTAAAATAGTCCTTTTTACCTCCTGGTTATTTTATTACTTTAATTCTAGCATTCATGACATTGAATTTTAAGGGAGGGGAAAAGTATTTTCTATCCATCTTTACTCACACAGCTGACTACAAAAGAAGGGGGAAGAGAAAGAGCAGGGCGTAGTGATTCCTTCTTTCATTTTTGTCTGAAAGTTATCCAAAAGCAATTGGGAGTGAAAGAGGAGCAAGCTGGAAACCCACAAGAAGAATCTGGCTTCAGGGAATATTTGTATTTGGCAAAAACAGTGTTTAAGAAAATTTGAATTCATAGGCCTTCAGGTGTGTACCACATCCTGACAACTTGGAACTGCTGACCAAATTATTTTACTGGCCTGGCCTCTGAAAGCGTTTAAATTTGAGATACCCCATCTAAAGGCACTACTCACAGTGTGCACTTAAGGAGATGCTACTGGCATTTAGGTTGGGACAACTTGTTGTTGTACAAGACTGCAGAACAAGTGCATTGCAGAAAGTTTAGCCCCCCTAGTACTCCACCACGAAATACCAGTAGGCTCCCCCTTCCACAGTGACAATCAACACCCTCCTCATCACCTCCATCACACACACACATTTCCTAATGATTCTACTACTTCTGGGGATAACTTCTAAACATAACGTTTCTGAGAAATAAAGTTGGAAGTTGCTCTTCCCTGCAGCACATCCAACATAAAGAAAACGGCTGAAAAATCACACTAAATTTCAAAAGCATCCAAAGGTATACGCTGTTATCAACTTGAGCATCCAAAAGTATACTCTATTATCAACTTGAAAATAAAGTTAATTTTGAAGCAGAAGTATAAACTGGCCCAGTGTTGCCTTGTATTTTAGTAGAATACAATTAAAGATGTGCTCAGTTACCAAGATGTCCAGGCTGTCTGCCTAATATTGGATTTTGTTTGTCTCTAAGATGTATTGCCCCCAAGTTTAAAAGTTTCAAGTTCTAGAATTTTTATTTTTGCACATATCAATATTTGTAAAGCAGTTACACACACAGCTTACTTTACTATATTGGTCAAAATTAAGGTGACATAGGCAGTTAGAGTAATAGGTAAAATGATGATGTTGACCATGAGCTATTTACACTTATTTCACATGCCTGTTACCTGGCTACATTTCCTTTTTCCATCTCTTGGTCCCTTTGCTCTTTCTTGCCCTGGCCGACACTTGGTGTCCTCCTCCTATGCCAGGGCCTCCTTTGCAGGTGCCGAGGGAGCTGTGCTTTTTAAGAAGATCTGATGCGCTTACTATGCTAGTCTGATAATGCGTAAGATAATCCTTCACTATATTATCTTTGACGGATAATGAATTTGCACTTGCCTCCTGCAGATCAGGCCTTAACCTTCTAAGTCACTAGTGATGAAGATTTTAGGGACTCTTGTTCAAGCAAGCAATGTGGATACTCTGAATGTCAGGATTTCCAGAAGTCCTCAAATTCTTCTACCTACTTTTAGGCCCAACTCAACTAGACACTAATACTCATGAACAGTCCTTATTGTATCTTTGACTCTTTCGGCTTAGTACAGCTTCTTGATTTTTAAATCTTCTAGCTAATCGGAGGATTGAGAGAAACAGCAGCACCAATGTAGATTTTGATGGCCACTCCCGGCTCCAGAGAATTTGAAGGCACATGTCATCCTATATGCACTTACTTATGCTCTTGGGCTTTCATTTTCCCTACATGAGACTTTTTCCTACATGAGTCCCTTCTCTTACCGTAATCCCTCTAATAAGGTCAGGACATTCTAGAGAGTATTTTTTAAGCCTCACACATCCAAATTTGAAATTGAAATAGCTTCCCCATCCCCTGCCAAAAAAGGGATAAATGCTACCTATTTTTTTTCCCTCAAGTTCTCCTACAATCCAGTGGACATATTTCTGACCTTGTGTAATAATAACTGTAGTATAGTCACTATTCGCATCATAAAAGTTATCACTATATGTCATAAAGTTAAGGCAGGGTGTGATCGAGCCTTTTAACTCTGTAAGCTTTGCAAACATTAGCTCCCATATGTGCGTGGATTGGTGACCCTGAAATATGATACTGCACAAAACTGTGCAATTGTGCTGCCTTCCAGGACAAACAGCTGAGTTCGTGAGATGAGCATAAGAACTGGAAGGCAGAGCTGTCTGCATTCTGCTCTGTCTTGCATAGCTGTGTGGCCTTGAGCAAGTCACCAAACTTTCCTGAACAGCTGTGACCTTATGCATAATTCAGGGATTACAGTATCTACTTTACTGAATCTATATGAGGAAGAAATAAGACACCATAGGAGGCATTTAATAATCTTTTTAAAGTAAAAGTTGTACAGTTTGTTACATAGGTAAATGTGTGCCATGGTGGTTTGTTTCACCATCAACCCATCACTTAGGACGTTCAGTCATCTTAAAAAGCAAGAACTTCTCTTCTACAGAAATCTAATTGATAGACCCACTTTTACTTGAGAAGGAAAAGGTATAATTTGAGAGTGGGCTAAGCCTGGGCCTGTTGCCCTCAGCCTCTTCTTGTCCTTTTCACACTCAGAATCACAGGGTTATGGGGATGGGTGGGGGAACACCCCTTCAGGCTGTGTCTTCTGAATTCCTCTGTCTAGGAGTGGTAGTGACTTTCTGCTGTTGTTAATTTCTGGGCTGCCTCACTGTCTCTTTTTGGATTCTTGATTCTTCCATCACTTGTAGAGCCAATTTCCTGCATTAAAGTCCCTCTTTTATGAATACTTGAACTGGGTTCTGTTCCCTTTGTTTGACATTGACTGATAGAGCAGTGTTAGAAAGACCACTCGCCAAAAGAATTTTCCAGATACTGGATGCACCATTAGAAAGCCATTCCATTGGGTCCTTTTCCTTAAAGTGGGAGAGTAGACTATTACTAACAGGGAATGCTACAGCATCTTCACAACTCTTATCTTGTCCATTCATCCATCCATCAACCCACACACTGAATATTGTATACCTATTGTATGTTAGGAACTGAACTAGGTGCTGGGCACTCAAACTAGACCCACAATGTGTCAGGCCAGGTGATTTCAAGGAGCTCAAATTCTAAAGATCTAAAGGGCAGAGCTCATTTTCCTGGAAATCAGGAATGATCACAGGAGTTAAGTGCTTAGTGCTGTACTTGGCATACAGTCTCAACAAAAGATATTTCTTGTTCCTGTTTCCACTTTCTACCTTCCACCTCATTAATAAACTGAGGTGAAGTGAGTGGGCTGGCCAGGAAATATTATAACCATCTCATAAGCACAGTACCCAATTCAGAAGAGCTACCTGCCTAAGGGTGAGTGCTCTTGAGCAGCAGCATCTGCAGCTGATCCAGTCTTTTCATCAGATCATAGTGCTTCATTGACTGCTTCATTCTAAGCATTTGTGCTAAGAAATGTGTAACTGAGGCCAGGCATGGTGGCTCACTCCTGTAATCCCAGTGTTTTGGGAGGCAGAGGCTGGAGGATTGCCTGAGGCCAGAAGTTCGAGACCAGCCTGGGTAACATAGCGTGACCCCTGTCTCTACAAAAAAAATAGTAAGCCCGGCATGGTGGTGCATACCTGTAGTTCCAGCAACCCAGGAGGCTGAGGCCAGAGGATTTCTTGAGCCCAGGAGTTCTAGGCTACATTGAGCTATGATTGGTGCCACTGCATTCCAGCCTGGGTAACAGAGCAAGATCCTGTCTCAATCAATCAATCAATCAATCAATCAATAAAAGGAGACAGCAGAGAATAGGAATCCCCAGTTCTCCTCCCTTCCTTTCCAAGTTGTCAGAAACCCTTATCTCTCAGCCACAGACACACTCATCAATGAGCTTCTTTGAATCCTAGATGCTTTGAGTGTCAAATAAAGGCTGGCACCTACCTCACAGTGTTGATGGAAACCATTAATGTACTATTTCACAAACATACTGCACCCTTCTATCACAAATCACAACATAGAGAGATGGGGTAACAGGTATGGTTTTGTGTGGGCTCCAGAAGCTGGGCAGGGTCTTAATTAAGCTCAGTCTCCTGTCTGTGAAAGGCGACTAGCACCTGTCCTGTCAACCTCACAAGGTTATTGCAAGGCCAACTGAAACAATGCTTTGAACATGGCAAATGTCTGTTTTAGTCCCATTGCAAATCTACCGTGGTAAATGTATTCCAAGCATAACCCAGTCCCATAGTTTTAGGTAATACAGGTCGGTTGTGGAGACTCAAATATTTATAATTTATTTATTTTATAAATAAATTATAAAACAGAACATAAACTCCACGTGGTAGAGAACTGTGATGTTGTGTGGCCTTACTGCAGAAACCTTGTTTTGTTCCCAGTCTTTATTATAATTTCCATAATCATGTATATACACAAAAGCAGAGAAAAGGCAAAAATCAACAAGAATAGCTAACATTTATTCAGGCTTTAGAGCATGTGCCAGACAGTCTCCTAAGCCCTTCACGCACATTCTCTTATTTAAATCACATACAGCAACTCTATGAGGTAGGCACTATCATCATCATCATCATCTCCATTTTACAGACGAGGAAACAGACACAGAACACAGAGAGGTTAAAGAGTTCTCTCAAGGCCACACAGCTAGCAAGTGGTAAGGCTGAAGGTCTGTTAGCAACTAAGAGTGCAATCAAATCCACCACCAAACATAAGGGGGTCCACAGGCGAATCTGATACGTCCGACTTTGGCGGGAGATTAGTGTTAAGAAATGACTTCACATGCCTTTAACTGTCGCTGCAGGCACCTTTGATTGGAGTCATAACTTTACTGCAGAGCCGGTGCCTTTAAACACCTCTCTGGCTGTCACTGGTTATTCTTTACCTCCTTTTCCACTTTTACTTTCTCTAGGCAAAGGTCGTTTGGTGCTTCAACCGAGGTGATTAGGGTAATGACGCCTGAAGAACACCGGGCTTCCCCCTCTTTTTACCTGATTACCGGCAAAGCTTCTGTGTAAAACTAGAATGTTCACTAAAACCATGATTTTGGGTATTATTTTAAAGGACTCACATAGGAAATTATTACGTCCAAAGGAAAGCTAAACCTGAAGAGCTCGGAAAATGAAGAAAAGTGATGTGTCTGCGAAAACAGTAGCAGAATTTTTTTTAAAAAAAACTTTATTCCCCCCGAGGCTGTAATCTGACTGTTCTCTTTGGCAAGGCTCCAGAGACAAAGCCAAGTGCCTAATTTCTCTTTCTCTTCGCCCCCCTCCTCTCCACCTTTTTCGCCCTCAGGGCAGAAGGGAGGCGGGACGAGCGATCCGCTGCTCGGGTCGCCGAAGCCGGCGTCGGGGCGCGGGGAGGGGCGGGCCGGGGCGCGGCCCAGCAGTGGGGCCGAGCCCGAGGAAGAGGAAGTCGGAGCCGGAGCCCGAGCCGGAGCCCGAGCCCGAGCCCGAGCCCGACGGCGGCTGCAGGGCGCTCCGGCAGCCCGAGCCGGCGCAGCGCAGCCCGCACCTTCCCCGTCCGGGCATGCGAAGCCGCTCCTCCCTCTCCGGGTAAGCGCCGGTCGGGCCTGGACGCCCCGGGGACTTTTCCAGGGGTTGGGGGGACCCGGGGACCTCCGGCCGGAGCCCCACATCCGCAGGTGGGGCCGGGCGGAGCGTGGTACCCGGGCCCCGCCGGCCCCCTGCTCGCCTCTCCGCAGTGGGGACGGAGGGCCTTGGGGGGCGCCGAGCTGTGGGGACAGAGGGCTCTGGGGGCACCGCGCCGTGGGGACGGAGGGCGCTGGGGGGCGCCGCGTCTCGGGGGTCGGGGTCGGGTCGGGGATGCTGCCCGCCGCCGCCCCGCTCGGGGTTCCGCGCCCCCAAGTTCCCGGTGCTCCCGCCCCTCGCCCCAGCCACAGCGGCTGCAACATCAGCGCGCAGAGGAGTTTCTGCGAGCACCCGGGAGTTGTAGCCACCGCTCCCCCACCCCCGACTCAGCAGGACAGCCCCAGAACGGGACCCCACAGCCAGCCAGCTGGGTCAGCTCCCCAGCAGCGAAGCCGGGAGCCCGAGGACCCGGGGACGCGCGGTGGGGGCGGCGGCCGAGCAGCTGCGGCGCTCAGGGCTTGGGGGCGCCGCCGTTCTGCAGACGCGCTTTTCAGGGGGTGGGGAGTCGAGAGCCTGTGGCTCTTCCGTCACGGGGTAAACGGCAACACCTGGGCGGCCGCGACCCTGCGAGCGTTCTGGCCTCGGTGGGCGGCGGGGATCCGCAGTGATGCCCGAGCTCGCCCCTTTTGTGTCCTCGCGGTGAGCCTGGTTCCGAAGCCGGAAGCTTGGGGACGCTCTAACTGGGAGAACGGCGCTCAGCTGGTCAATTCATTCCGCTCCTCGGAAACAATGAGCTGGATCCTTGAGTTGAATGTGCTGGCGGAGCGGGGTTTGTAAGCCGGAGTTTCATCCAGCTCTGGTCCTCAAGGCGCCCTTTGTACCACCCGCAGGTGGCCGAGGCTACTGCACGTATTTTCGAAATCACCGAGTGTGGGTGTTTGGGGCAGGCATCACCTTGCGAGGACCATCTCAGACTGAGAGTTGGTTTAGGAGTTTTGAACAGATTGGATACAGAACTATATTGTGTTTTGTATTTAGACCGGGGGAAAGACTAGGATGTTAACTCTAAGTCCAGTTTGTCATCTAACAGAATTCCGGGCCTAGGTAGGTCCTGTAATGCGGTACAGTAACAACCAGGTGTTAAAACCGGCATCTTCTGGATTCTCAGATTCTGTAGACAGCATACTTCTAAAAAATGTAGAGATTTTGGATTTTGATTAAATTGCTGTAAAAACATTTCCAAGCCCATCATTTCGGGAGATCAGAAAATTTTCGAACTTTAATTTTGCCCTGTGGGACCCTGGGCAAGATACTCGCCTCTGGTCGTCTTGGCTGCCTCCCTTATAAAGCAGTGCACATGAACCAGATAGCTTCTACGGCCTCCTGCTCACTCCTCGTCCCCCTCCCAAACCCCTACCCCCTGTAATTTGGTCTACAATATTTAAGACAGAGAGAAAAGTAACGGGTTGATATTTGACTCTCGTAGCATTTTGAGTCTGGCTTCCCAATTGCTGACTTGACTTTTTGTCTCATTTGAGGTCCCAATTCTAAGCCACCAAACCACCTGACTAAAGACATTTTTTCTTCAGAGTTCTCCCACCTCCCTGGCTTCATCCTCAAATAGGTCATCAGTAGCAGTCCACAGTCAACAGCAATGGCTGCACGACCTTCCCCATCCTTGTGTAGCAGCCCCCCAAGTCCTCTTCTAAAGGGCAAAGCAAAGTGAGAAACAGTTACCTGGCGATCAGATGCCAGATAACTGCCCCAATTCTGCTTGTCCTTGGTGGCATTTTCCTGCTTCCTCTACCCTAAATGGGCACCCTGAATTAGGGGCACCAGCTTCCTTCAGCGCCTTTAATATAGATGACTGTCACCGAATACAGGCTTAAATATTTCAGTGGGGGATTCAGGCTGTAGTTCAAAGAGGTTAAATGATCATTTTTAAAACAATAGGAAGTGGCAACATAATTTTTAAAAACCAAGAATAACCAGTCCTATGTTGTGTTCCCCCTTCTCGGATATGATTTTTCAGTGATTTAATTAAGATCGAATGGTTCATACTCTGTCCCATAAATATGGGAGATGCTTTAGTCGCACTAAATCTCTTGAGCCCTTCGTCAACCAAAAGCAATTCCTGAAGCTATTATCTTAATGGCGGCCGTTCACTTTTTTGCAGATTTATTTTCCTCTCCACTCCTTTTATTGCTGGTGGTTGGTCTTTCGAGCAATTGTCATCTTTTAATCCTCCTGCAGCATGATTAGGTCCCTGGAATATTAAACCCAGAAGGGCTCTTGGATGACCTAGTCCAGCCCTACATCTTAAAGATTTAGGAAGTCTGGTTAAGATCCAGTGATCTAGAATTAGCCCACTTGCATGATGCTCACGTCTGTGTCTCTGTAGCTTTGAGACCTTCACTTCTTTAAGGAAATTACTTAGATGTGGATTATTTCATAACCAGGCCAAGTAAAAATCACAGCTGGTGTCTCTCAGTTTTCTCACCTTTCCTCATTTTCACACCTTTCCTCCTTTCTTCTCTGCCCTTGTCTCAAGTTATGCCAAGGATTAAATGAAATGATTCGTATCAGTGTTTGGCACATGTGGTGTGCTTCGAAGATGATTGTTGTTGATAAACCAAGTCCCAGGAGTGTATGATTTTGCAGAAGTTTATACATAGCTCTGGACTGTCAGAACTGTGATTTAACCAAGGTTCTCTTCTCTCTCCCCTGCCCCTCTTGAACTGCACTGCCTAAGAAATGTTGGTTGCATGGAGACATATTTTTAATGAAATGTAATGGTTCAGTTTTTAAGAAAAAATAATAATCACTTGTCTCTTTTGGCTTAGGAAAAATATGGTTTCTAATGCGAAATGTTGGTGTATTCAGGCAGGGATGGGAAGGAAAACATTTTCTAGACGAAGACTCTGTAAGCAACCTCATGCTTGTGTGTGGCAAGGCATCTCAGATATTAATGTTTCATCACAGGCTTGCGTCAATCTTGCTTGATAAAATTAAAAGCTGACCCCAATCCATTCGGTCATTCAGAGTCATGGGCAGTCTGTGCCAAGTAGAATTTACTGACAGAAGAGTCAGCTTTCAAGTGATTAAGAGATGACTGCATCTTCAGCTTTATATTGTCTATGCTGATGAAAAGCAATAAATGCTTTAGCTGAGAAGATAGAAGTATATGGCTAATCACCTAGCGATGGGGTCCAGGTTTGCTACGGAATACCTGGGCCATAGCGTATCTAATGCTGCAAAACAGCTTCAGGTATGTCTGGGTGATTTCCAGTCTAGTGATTAGGAGTTGACTGTGTATCTAGAATAGTCTTCATGTTTGAGTCTGAGTATCTTTTCAATATGTAAACCTAAGGTTACAAAAAAAAAAAACCCAAAACAACACCAAAAACACTTTTTCTGATGAGATACAAGCCAAAGTAAAAATTTCCACATCTAAACATCCTTCTTTGGTAAATATTGAATTACCGTTTGATGGAAAGCTAAATCCTGCTGGATTCGTGGATCCGCAAATCCAGAACTCTCCTCTTCTTTTCCCCTCCCCTCGTGGTCCTAGAGGAAAGGCAATTTGAAGAGTGTTAATGGTAGGCTAAGTTTTTTAAAAATTCCATCTACACCCACTTGTAATAACCTGATGGGAGGAGAGTCAGGGCTTTCACTAGGTCTTTAATTAAGAAAGTTGTTTTGGTAAGCTTTAAATACCAGGGTGTTGTAGAGGCCTCTTAGCACCAGCACTAGGAAGGGCAAACCCTTTGCCGTTATAGCATTTGGCCAAAAGCTAGCAAGCCCGTTTATGTGTAAGAAGGATATTTTTTTAAATCATCAAAGAAAAATTTAAGATAAGCATGAGTCTAATAATAGCTAAAACTTTAGTATTCTCATAAGAGGAATTATTAATCCATAAATCATCATAGTATTAAAAGCTCTAATATTTGAAGTGGTGAGTAGATCTAGTTCTCTGGGTCTAGTCACATTGAGCACCAATTTAAGTGGCCTGTGACTGTCTAGACATTGAAAAGGACATGTAAAGTCCTAGGTGGGGGGATGGCAAGCCTTTTCCTGTAAAAATCCAGGTAGCATTTTAGGCTCCACATGTCTCTGTCATATACTCTTTGATTTGGGATGAGGGTTGTTTATTTGTTTATAACCCTTTAAAAATGTAAAAACCAATCTTTGCTCACAGGCCATACAAAAACAGGCTGGATGTAGCCTGCAGCTATAGTTTGCTGGCTCTGTTTTAAATGAACTATTCTGTTTTGTAGTGTCCTTCAGTATTTTCGTTGAGACCCAAGATGACAAGTTTCATTGGCTCTATCTATGTTGACTCATCATAGACGGACTTATAATCAAGATCACTTCGTCACTCGGTTTCCTAGTCACCTTTTTATATTTTCTCTTTGCCCTGGGGCTAGACGTCTCTGTTAAACATAGCCATCAGTTGACATAGAAATGGCAGTGCCAGACGTCAACATTCTGCTCTGAGTTAGATGCTGAATGTGGTAGAGAAGTTGGACTGGATTGGGATAAAGTCCATGTTGGCACAGACCACAGATGACTCCTATGAAATGAGGCCCAAACCTCTGAGCAAGGCACCCATGGCCCTTGTACCTACTCTTCTCCTGATACCTCTTCATGTATACCCTGTGTCCTTGCCATTCAAGATAACTTGCAGAGCCCTGGGTGGGCCGCACTCTGTCTCACCAGTGGTGGGGTCGTTCCACACAAAGTTTAAATATCTGTCTCTTCCCTGGAGCCCTTCCTCATTTACTGGACAGAGATGCCGGCACCTCCATCTCTATGTTTGCACAGGAGTTTATAAATGAAGCACTTAGAGGTCTAGAGAAATGTGGTGATTCCCCATTGGCAAATATTACCTTTCAAAAGTGGGGGAACAGTTGTATTCTTCTTTGTATAATAACTTCATCTTGCCTTACATCTCTAAACCAGCCAGAGAATCAAGCACAAAACAATTCCAGGGCCTTGGATGCGACACACAGTGTAGCACAGTAAATACGTGTATGGGCTTTGAAGTCAGGCTGAGCTGAGCTCTAGTTCTTTGCTTTCCCACTTACCTGCTACAAGTTCCCCATCTGTAAAGTAGGGAGTAAGAATTACCTTTCAATTGTTAGGAATAAATGTGATTTCCCTCTGTAAAGCATTTAGTTCAGAGTCTGACATGTAGTAATTGCTCGATAAGTGGTAACTTTTATTCATTCCAGAGCATTTATCGAGAACCTACTATGCTTAAGATAATTCCTGACCAATACAAGAGAGACAGTCTCCATGGAGATGTGATCGGTAAGGTGGTGGAGACTCAGAGTGATGAATGGGCTCCCTTTGATTGGTGGTCCAGGAAGCCTCTAGGAGGAGGAGGTGGCAACATTTAAACTGAGACCTTAATGATATTGATGAGTTCCTGTTTCATCAGATCTAAGATACCTTTGAAATATTTCAATTTTTAATGAAATATACAATTTTAAAATGTTCCACTTTAAAATGTACCACAAAGAAAGAAAAACTACTGTCAATAAAATTGGCACCATCTACTGTAAGTTGCATCCATAAGTTGTGAAAAGTGTGTTTTAGCATCAGTGACGTGTATTCATTGTATTTGTGCTCAATAAATACCCATTGAATAAATGAGTGTTACTCTTTGATTGCACACAACATTCTGCTACCAAACTGTGATTGAATTTCTTTCCTCTGTTTCTTAGCTCTGGGGTGTCGACTTAGACCTGAGAAAAATAATAATATAGTACATAAAAGTATTGCAAGCCATTTATGATCTAATGTATTTTTAAAAATAGTTTAAAACATTTACTTTGGTGAAACCTTCACTTTGATTGCCAAAGTGTGTCAGGGAATCCTGTTTACGTGAAATTGGCCTACACATAACTTGTGTAGGAGTGCAGTTGAGCAGCTCTTGCAGCCGGATAATTCCTTTTGGCAGCTGTCTGCAGAGATGTGTGAAACCTTAATGCACATAAATGCCATCCGAAGGGCAACAAAGGCATTAGCTCCAGTCTTCCGTCTGTTTTGTAGATTTAATTTAACATAAATACTCCTATCCCACGGGCTGACGTCCCTCTGACCCAGTAGGTCCTTTGGGACAGTGAAATGGAGGAGACTCCATTTAGATCCAACCCCATTCCCAGCTCTGGCAAGCCTCCAGCTTTTCACACTCCAAGCTGGGTTCTCTTCCAATATGTCCCCACCCTCCTCCCTGTTTAGAGAGTAAAATACTGCTGAAGTCTTTGCTTTTTCTGACCACCCTCTCAACTCTGAATCCTAGTCAAGACCTGTTTTCTGCGCTCACTTTAGAGCCTGTTGACCCTCTCTAGCATTTCTCTTCCTATCCAAGTTCCCTTTAACTCCTCAGTTTCTGGATGATTCAGTGGAAGTCTTGACAAAACTTGGCTATTTCTGGCTGTAATCAAGTATGCATTCATGCTGTTTTGATTTTCAGTTCAACATGTCACCCAAGCCCCTGGCACTCAGCAGCACTCGGGCATGCTGGCTCACATGGTGATTGGGCCCTTCTGGAATCTCTTCATTTGGGGCATTCTTCAGCTCCTCCCACCCTCTCCCAACTCTGCTAGTGAAGCCAGAGCAAAGTCCCCTTCCTGCACCCTGTCTGATAGGGAGGGTCAGTCAGCACTTGGCCAAGAAAGAAGGAAGCAAAGCGTGGACCTGTTTTCCTTCCTGAGCTACCCCCTTGCCTTCCCTCCAACTTCTCGTGTGATTAAAGGCCCTTGTGTTTTAAGAGTTCTTCAGAACGGACACCAACTCTGGCTGAAATTGGAGTCTTTGGAAACAAGTAGAAGCAAAGGAGAAGTCATTTGTAAGCATTCCAGGGATCCTGGACCATGGTCCAGCTTTAGCCAGGATGATTTAAGGCTGTCTCTGACCTGTGACTAGCAAGCTGGTTGCAGCAGAGGGAGAATGGGGAAGAAGTGAGGCCCCATGGAAGAGCTGGTGAGGCTGATACCTCGGCCATCACGGAGCTCAGCTTTCCATGGCTGTGTGATTACAGACAGGCCTCAGACACTGACATCTGCACTTCTCTGATGTGCTGCAGAGAGAGGAAAAGCTGTAATCTGAGGCATAAATATATGATCCTGTGTGTTCCCTTTAGCCATGTAACCTGCTATTAGTTTAAGCATCTATGTTGTGCTAAAGTATTAGAGCTGCATCAAAGGAGGATATGGTGGTTGTTCTGAAACAGCTTACAGTTTCAATATCAGATGTCTCCCACTTTTTAAAGTTGGAAACAAGTAAAGGTGAACGATGCCGTGTGAAGGTCAGAGTCAAGGATCTGGGATTACTGAGTGGGTGGTAGGGGGGATATTAGAGGAGATGCAGCCTTTAAAGGTTTATTTTTTAAAGGAAAAGCTTTTCCTTACATTATGCCTTTCCCAACATATGTGAGAGTTTTTAGGGAATTTCTTGATGAGGAATCGCGAGGGTGGGGCTGTCAGGGTAATGAGATGGTCAGGGAGCAGATGGGAAATGGGTGCATGGATGGGCTGATTAGTATTGGCTCTCTTGAGGAAAGCACTTTGGGAAATATTTGGAAGCTTTGGGAACATAGTTCATGGAGGAAAACCTTGGTGGTCTTGGCTTTTCTCCATTTTTTTTAGCTGTCTATATAAGATAAATGCTATTTCCCCCTTTGAGAGTTGCTTAGATTCAACTCACAGGAACATCATTTCATCACAATACTTAGTGATATCTGACCTTGAAGCTGAACCAGCAAGGAAAGAAATATGAAGATAATGATTTTGTACACGTGGAATCCTCATGGTCCACAGGTGTGTCCCATCCCAATGAAGCATTACCTTTAGCCACTTAGAATTCAGATGGCTTCTAAAAAGCATCCTTATTATGAAACACTCTTATTTTTCTTTGTTTCTTTTTAGAACTTATCTGAAAATGGAAGCAAATATTATGAAGTTCTGAGAACTGAGCTGTGATGAGTTCCCTCACAGCAATGACTTTCGAAATCCAGAAAGCCCCTGAGGAACAGAAGGAGACTGGTTTTGCCTTATGATCTGTCATGTATCAGAATGTGATACTGTCCAATACTATAGTTTAAGACATTTTTAACTAGGGAGTGAACAGGTATTTATTCTTCTTACAGAAATAAAGAAGAGAATACATTTCTGTACTACCTAAAGTCATAGCAGCTAGCAATAACTATTCTAAAAATCTCCCTGGTTTTGGATTACTAATATATGCAGAAGATATGCTTGGCAAATGTTCAGAAACTATATGCCATATCTTTAATGAGAAAATTATTACTTGATGCTTCAGTATGCATAATACAGACAGCAATTGAATCTAATATTTTCTTTATTTGCTTACCTATTATAGTACTAGTTCAAGTTGGTTTCTGGGATATTATAAAAAAAATTGTGTGCATGGAAGATAAGTTTGTTTTTCTAAGATCTGAATACTCAGTCGAAATGCGGAAATAGTGTAGAAATTAGGCAGTCTCTGTGTGTTATTTGGAAGTTACTTGAAAATGCCTTCTAAAATAGGGATAAGATGATACAGTAAAGATGTTATGAGGTTTAACTGCATAATATATGTATGGCATCTAGTACATAGGAAGCCTTTGATACATAGTGGGTATCTTATTATGTTTACTGGTTGTCACACGTAAGTTTTATTCTGTTACTAGATGGCTGGAATAATAAACCAACATGAAAATAACTGGGAAAAACCGTCTAGGTGTTAGAAGAAGGGCGTTGTTTCCTGAGGCAAAAGTCAATGGTGAGAGGGGGCAAATGGAACACATTTTTGCTTGACTGTAGTAGAGACCCAATATTCATTACACTTGGGAATTGAGATTAGAATTAGTTTATTCAACGAATGTCCCTTTCTGAGTTCTAGAGATTCAATGTTGAACAAAACAGACCAAACCTAGAATGAAGAGGAAACCCTACATAAAACAACTACTTTGAAGAAAATTACACAGGGAAATGGGGTGGGGCACTGTATTTGCTTGGGTGGTCAGAAAGGGCTATCTGGAGAAGTAACATTTCAGCCAAGGTTTAAATCATAAGGAGTGATCTTGAGAAGATCCGAGGGAAGAACATGCTAGACTGTGGAAGAGAGTTAAGTAGGGCAGGCCTTAGAGAGAAATAAGCTCCATGAGTTCTAGAAAAAGCAAGGCAGCCAGTGTGTGTGCGCAGAGAGGAGCAGTAAGCAGGAGATGAGGTGGGAGAGGCAGGCATGACTGGGCTATGCAGGTCTTTATAACATCAAAGACCTTTGCCACAGCTTGGCAGTGCGATGCAAAGCTACGGGAGGGTTTGAAGCAGGGGAGTGACATAACCTGATGGATGCATAATTACTGCTCTGCCTGCTGTGCAGGAAAAGAGCTGTCATGGAAAGTTCTGGAAGCAGGTACAGCTGTTGGGAATCCATGCAGTGGTACAGAGAAGGAGGATGGTAGCAGAGGAGGTGGTGAAAAATGCATTGGTTCAGAACTGGCATGTCGGCCAAGACAAGGCAGCCACAGGAGAAAGAACGTGTGGGGCTTGGACAGCGTAGCTACTGTTGCTGGCTCTGCCCCACCTGTTCACGGTCGCCGTTTCCCACGTCCGGCATCCTCTCCCGTTTAGTTCCCCAATAAAAGTACCCAAAGCAGCTCATGGCTCTGGGTGATGCTGTGAAGCGATGCTGGGTGAACTCCCCTCCCCACACATACCTACGAAGCAGGTATGCCTTCCTTTCAGCTCCCTGGCATCCTGGGTACCTCTATTCTAGCTCTTTCCTTCTTTCTTTCTTTTTTTCTCTCACTCTGTCACCCAGGCTGGAGTGCAGTGGTGCGATCTCAGCTCGCTGCAACCTCTGCCTCCTGGGTTCAAGCGATTTTCCTGCCTCAGCCTCCCGAGTAGCTGGGATTACAGGCACCTGCCACCATGCTTGGCTAATTTTTGTATTTTCAGTGGAGATGGGGTTTCACCATATTGGCCAGGCTGGTCCCAAACTCCTGACCTTAAGTGATCCACCTGCTTCGGCCTCCCGAAGTGTTGGGATTACAGGCGTGAGCCACTGCATCTGACCTATTCTAGCACTTTCTATGTGGTATTTTTGGTAACCATTTCGTTGTCCACCTTCCTTCACTAGACTACAAGCTCCTTGATAGCAAGCATTGAAACAAAATAATTTTTCTTTTTACTAGTTGAAATTAGCTTTAAGAAATTTGAGTTTTAAAAAATCACAGATTAATTGAGGAATAGCAATTCTGAGTAGGTAGCTAAATATTTAAATAGGAAAGAAGAGGAAGGAAAAAAAGAGAAGGAAAAGGAAGGAAAGCAAAGAAAAACCCATTAGAGCAATCCAACAGAGCCCTGGGTTAACTCTTTACAAAGCTGTCTTTAGAAATTGTTTTTGTTTGAATGATTTTCTGTAATGGGAGTCGAGTAGCTCCATTGGACTAAAGGCTTTACAGGTCTATAATAAATGTGGGGCTCTGTAATATGTATGTTTCTTCCCTTTCACTGGTTTATTGTAGAGTTGCAAACTCAACAGGGATTGTGTTTATTCTGGAACAGACACAGCTATCAGATAAATGGTAGAGGTAAGAAGTCTCTAATATTCCAAACCATTTGAGTATTAGGCATTTCCAAATAGGGTATCAGCCCTATTTCAAGCCTGCAAACGTACCTTCTGATATATGGGGAGGGCATCATAGACCTTTTGGTAAGGTGGGAATCACCTGGGCATATAGATCATGCCATACTCATCCTTCTGTTCCCACTAGAGAGCATGGTAACTGGCACACCATTGACCTTTAATCAGTTGTTTGACTTGAATTTTGGTCCACTTCTTTATGTCTACTGTATAGTGGAATTTGCAGATCTGATATTCAATGCTAATTGTGTGGGTTCTGAATGAAAACCTTACTTCTGGTTTACCAGCTTAGAAATGAAAAAACAAGTCTGAGAAGTCTGTGTTTGTTATTCTCATATTCAGAATGTAGCACTCTTCTTGGCAAAAAGACCCAAAACAAACATATAAACAAAAAAAATAGCTAAACTGCATTGTAGAATGTTAAGTGGTACAACAATTGCTCTGTGATTGTAAATCCAGTTTATTGAGACAGATCTCCAAAGAGCCCCTTCTTATTAAAAAGGGATGGATTCTGATGGCCTACTTTTAGTTACTGTGCCTATTAGAAAATAATCAAATGGTGGCCGGGCGAGGTGGCTCACACCTGTAATCCCAGCACTTTGGGAGGCCGAGGCAGGTGGATTACCTGAGGTCAGGAGTTCAAGACCAGCCTGGCCAACATGGTGAAACCCTGTCTGTATTAAAAATACAAAAATTAGCCAGGCATGGTGGCGGGCGCCTGTAGTCCCAGCTACTTGGGAGGCTAAGGCAGGAGAGTCGCTTCAATTCGGTAGAGGGAGGTTGCAGTGAGTTGAAATTGCACCACTGCACTCCAGCCTGGGTGACAGAGCGAGACTCCGTCTCAAAAAAAAAAAAAAAAAAAAAAAGAAAATAATGACATTTCTCATAGAATATGCTGATTTAACATTTCTGCTCAAATAGTGAGGCCCTATTGTGTTTCAGGATAAGTCAAGAGAAAAACTCTGAAATGGGGTTGGAGATTTATCTTTTTGGCTTTTGCACAATTGACTCAAAGTCACCACCCATAACTGGACTCATAATCTCTATTTCCAGACCTACTTTCAGCTTCCTGGTTTGTTTCTCCCCCCCCCTCCTTTTCTAGTTCTTAGTTAATAGCACCACAATTCAGTGGTCACAGCAAGCCGTTTTCCTTCCCTTTCCTGCCTTGTCCAGTCAGTTAGCAGTAACTGCTTGAATAGTTCTCAATCCGTGTTCGCTTATTCAAGTCCTCTTCCCAGCCTTTTAGACTCTTATCTCTTGCCTGGACTTTTGGAACAGCTGCTAAGCCAGCGTTGATTGATATATTAATAACTAGAACACGAACCTGACATTGAATGTGTGTGTTTTTTGTGGGGTTTTGTTTGTTTTGTTTTGTTTTTGAGATAGAGTCTCTCTCTATTGCCCAGGCTGGAGTGCAGTGGCATGATCTCGGCTCCTTGTAACCTCTGCCTCCCAGATTCAGGCGATTCTCCTGCCTCAGCCTCCCGAATAGCTGGGATTACAGGTGCCTGCCATCACACTTGGCTAATTTTTGTGTTTTTAGTAGAGACGGGGTTTTGCCATGTTGTCCAGGCTGGTCTCAAACTCCTGACCTCAGGTGGTTCACCCACCTCAGCTTCCCAAAGTGTTGGGATTACAGGCTTAAGCCACCACACCCCTGAATGTGTTTTAATGAAGACTTCTTCTAATGGCTCAACCCAAAGGGAAGGGTGAGGGTGGAATTTAAGGCAGAGATCAAAGTCCCTTTAGGGCTTCCCTGGTCACATTTGTTTCTCATACCTCAGGTCCAATCCACAGAAAACCTCATAGGGTCTACCGCCAGCATCCAGATTTACACAACTTCTCATGGTCCTCGATCTATGCTCCCTCTTGGTCCAGTCCACTGTCTTCTTTTCCTGGTTTATTGCAGTAGGCTCCTAACTGGTCTCCTTGCTTAGACCTCGCCTCCTACCAGCCAGAGCAATCCTTTCATATGTCAGTTAGCTCAATCCACTCTACTGGTTTCTCTTCTCAGAGTCAGAAGCAAGTCCATGGGGTAGCGTGTGAGACCCTCCCCAGTCAGGCCCCTGCACTGCTCTCTTGCTCTCTCTGATCTCATCTCTTGCCCCTCTCCTGATACGCACTCTGCATCAGCCCACTGGCCTCTCTGTGGTTCCCGAGTACTCCAAACAAGCCCCAGCAGGAGAGTGTTCTTATTACCTCTGCCTGGAATGTTCTTTCCCAGATATCAGAGTCTTGCTGTCTCACTTCTTTCAGTTCCCTGCCCAGGTGTCCCCTTATCAAAGAAGTCCTACTGGCCATACTTTATAACACGCAAATGCCTGCACCTTGCAAGTCAGATCCTTCTTAACCCACTCATTTTTATGTATAGCATGTATCAACAGCTAACTTGGGATACATTTGCTTAGTGAAAACAGAGACTTTGTGTGGCTATGATATTTCCAGTGCCTTAAAATAGTGTCCAGTGCAGAGAAACGCTGAAACACTTGTTGACTAAATATCACTTTGGCAATTGCCCTCTCATGCCTCTGAGTAAGTTCTGATTGTCTGATTCTGTGATACCAAGTTCCAGAACAGAGAGCAGCAGCCTAAGTGCTGTGGGTGCGAGGGGAAGCGGTAGAGAACATCCACTTTCTTCCTCCATCCTTGCCCGCACTCTCCTGGCTTCTGAAGAGGCTTCCATAGGAGGGCCGCCTGGCTTCTTGGCCTCAGTGTCCGCTCTCCAGCGCCGTCCTACCCAGAAAGCCTTACTCATCGCTCTACCCCCATCTGCCCTCCACTCCATTCAGGTTACTCCTTCTTACTGTGCCTTATTCCCCTCTAGTATCCTCCAGCACCAAACAGCATCTCACAAATGGCAGACATCGGAAAACATCAAGCCACTGGTTTATTTAGGTCTGCTTTTTTTCTCATTTATCCAAATGCTACTTATCCATCACAGTAGGCAGCGTGGTTTGATAGTTAAACGTTTAGACTCTGGAGCCAGACTAGGTGGATTCAAGTCAGCTTCCAGCACTTAAGGTTCTCATGACCATGGGCAAGTTATTTAATCTCTCCAACCCTAGGAGCATCATCTTACAGATGATGGAAACAACCCAGCTTTCTGCGGTTATAATGAGGATTGAATCCAATCATTCTTTAACATGCTTGCAGAACCTAGTCCTAACTAACATATAGAAAAAGTTAGGTACGTGTTAGCCATTATTTTCATCAAAGTTTCTTTAAAACTCACATCTTGTATGAAGCTAAAATTACTCTTTTCCTTCTTAGAAAATTATGTATCCTTTAATTACCATTTTATTTGGTTACATGTATATTAATTCCTTATCTAACATAGGTTAACCCATCTGTGCCCCATCTTTATATATAAAATAAATATTACATGCACATAGAAAGATCGTATTTATCCACCACCTCTTGGCCTTGTCCACCTCTCTTTCCTGGTCTATTTTTCTGCATAGCACTTATGTCTGTCTGATTGACATGCCATAAATTACTGTTTGTTCAATATCTTTCTAAGCTCCTTGAAGGAAGGAATTCATCTTCCAGTGAAGGAAATTTCCAAATCAGCGTAAGTAGAGAAAATAGCATAATGAACCCCCACATACCAATCTTCCATATTCAACAGTTGTAGCCATCTTACCAATCTTGTTTCATTGGTTTCCCCACTCACCCTCCTCTTCTGGTTTGGAGAATTAAAAGCAAAAAATCCCAGGTGCCACGTAATTTTGCCCACAAATACTTCAACATGTATTTCCAACTGAGAAATCTTCTTTATAACTACCACACAATTAACACCTCTAATAAAAATAAGTTAGTTATATAGTACAGTAGTTCCTAATATCAACTCTTACCCTGTCTATAGTCAGATTTCCCTGTTAAAGCAGAGGGTTTTGGTCTATTTTGTTCACTACCACACCCAAAATGCATAATAGGCACTGTAATATTTAAATGGATGAATGAATGGGTTGTATTTGGAAAGTTATTTTTGGAAGTCAGCACCACAAAAAATATTACAAATGCTGATTGTGATCTTGGGCTCATGAAGGAAAACCTACTTGACTCACAGGATGGCAGAGATGTATGATAGCTCTAATGTTTATGAGTGCTGTAGAGCTAACACCTTTAGAGCTCTAACTTGGCCTAGGCTATCTTTGAACCTGACTCTGTTGCCCCAGAAGGGTCTGAAATCCCACCTCTCCTCCCCTTCTTGAACAGGCAATGAAGGTCACGTAGTTCACACTCACAGAGTTGGATGGACTCTTTTGACTAGGAACTGTACTCTTTACTAGCTAGTTTTTCATGCATAAAATGGGGGATAATTATAAGTACTGTACAGGATCATGATTAACATGTAATAATGAGAAAGTGTTACACAGTGCTTGGCCTTTAGCAGCTGTTTTATGGACAGTGGTGGTCTTTCCACTGTCACCAAGCCACTGTTGTTGGCAACCAAAGCAAGAGTTCCCAAGATAGAGGGGAAGGTCCCTGACAGCTGGTTGGGTCAAAGGGCTACCAAGCAGAAGCTGGCCCTCAACAGTGTCATCTCCCCAGGCCTCCCAGGCCCTCCGTCCACACTCCTGGCTCTCCCTCACTCTCCCTCACTCTCTCTCATTCACTCTTTAGGGTTGACTCTGCAGGGTTCCTCACTTTTGCTATGGTCTCCTGCAGAATGGAAAAGTCGTGTTACAGTCTTACTTCTGGTCAGTGCACCACCCTTCTGAGAGTTTTTACTGGATAGTTTTTACTGCTATTGAGGAGACTTAAACACTTATATATTCTCTTTTGAGTAAACACTAGGGAAAATTAGTCACGTGAAAATCAAATTTTGTGCTATCCTGTAAGTTTGGAGGATTGTATCACCTCTCTAAAATTAGAGCTGTATTCCTAAAAACCTCTGAATGAATGACCAAATTACCCTTTAGATTCATATCCAGGTGAAATTGTTGTCAGGCACATTGGGCTCCTTAATAAAATTTTGAGGTCACAAGTAGTCATCAGTAACACATTGGCAAATCATTTCTCTAAATCAGTTTAGACAGGTTTGTTTTTCCTCTCTGGCATTCATCTGATGCTTGGAAATGCCTTTGTGACTTCATGGTTTGAAGAAGTTGCCGTGTATTTCCAGGACCACACCTTGATCTGAGGCAGATTATCTGGTATTTGAGATGAATAAAGCTCTGGATAACCTATAACCTCAGCAGAGCTCAGTCCCCCTCTATAGTACAGAGGGATTCAAAGCATTTAACCAACTCTGATAACTTTCTACTGGAACGTACACCATTGAGCTTTCTTCTCTGGTATGTCTTGGCCCTACCCTCAGATGCACCCCAAAGCCAGAGTTCTCTGTTAACTCTCTCTTGGCCTTCTTTACTCCTCCAAAAGCTGGCACCTAGTTTATTTCTCATTTTCCTGCATTGCAGCCCCTTCATCTTTCTAAATCTCCCCAATATAAATCTTATAACATGTATTGATTTAAATTCTCATAACAGAAAATACCATACAGATATAAAATCACATAGGCTAGAATTTCCTGCGAGAAGAATCAGACTGAGGAGGGATTTCAGTGGCTGAGTCTACTATAAAGAGTAGAATGGAAATTCTACCGAGGAATAAACAGATCGGATATGAGGACAATGAGGGCAATAGAGAGGGAAGGAGGTGGTTAGGAAGCTTTACCTCTGGTTCCCATTGGCCTCCTGCCTTGCAGTTTTCTGTTGTACCAAGAAGTAGCAGATGCTGGACTGATTGGTACAGTGGTGATGATAGCTTACGTTGACTGAGCACTTACTAGTCCAAGTGATGTTCCAGAGGCTTGGCATATGTTTACTACTTTCATGCTCACAAGAACTTTGAATATATGCAGTTATTTCCACTTCACAGATGAGGAAACTGAGGCAAGCAAAAGATGAGGTAACTTGCCCAAAGACACCCAGCTAATCAATGGCAGTGTTGGGATCGGTGCCCAACAGACTGGCCCCAGATCCGAAGCTCATAGTATGCTTGGTGTTATGAGCTAGGACTGCAAGTGAGGAAAAAAACAAACAGTGGTTGAGAAGAGAAATTCACTTTTTTGCCCCACAGATCTTAGTCGCTCCAGGGCTAGTATAGGTGGCTGTCTGCAATTAGAGGCCAAGTTCTCTTATCTTATTGCCCTGAGGCATGCCATCTTTGTTATAGGCAGCTACATACCTAGTTAAAATTGAGGATAGTATTGTCGTAGAAGGAAAGAGTAGCTAGTTGGCAGACCACTCGGGAAGAGAAAAGGAAGGTACCATTAGAAGACGTGGCAGTTGGAGGGAGGCAAGGATGCCTTTGGCCAGCATTGCTGAACTGTACTGCTCATGTGCCTTGCAAAGCTGGGGCTCATGTTGGCAACTAAAGTATTTGATCAACTATTGAGCTGTCTTCTCTAGAGAAAAAAAGCCATATTTAAAATGTTTAACTTTTGGTGGGATGCCCCACTTAAGTACAAATAAATACTAGAGCTAGTATTTAATTAACAACTAGGCATTTCCAACGAAGATTTCATTTTGGCAAGGGTTGTTTACAGAAAAATTCAGAAGCATTCTCTTCTGGGGAGGAAACGTCTAAAGATGCGAGTCTTCTTAGGTTATCAATCTTTCATGGTGACATCAGGAAACCCTGAAAACTAATATGTACTACTTGCCTGCTTCAGCTTACTGTCCTGTAAGAACATGTTCATCTCACAAAGAGGTGTACTAACCAGACTCCTGTTTGAAAGACTGAATTTGTTAAAGAAATGATTGAGGCTGCAATATTCTCAATCTAGACTCCTGTTTGAAAGACTGAATTTGTTAAAGAAATGATTGAGGCTGCAATATTCTCAATCTATTGTGATAAAAATCATTGGCAAATGCTGAAGTTCTAGAATTATGACCTCAACTGAGGGAGATGTGATTTAAATATTGAGAAGATTAAAAAGAAAGTCAAGAATTTGGAATATAATGATTTTTACCAACATTAAGAATTTGAAGAAATGTAATTAATGTAAGTTGTATATTTTCAGATATTTAAATTCTGTGAATTTTCTTGCATTGCATATTCCCAGAGAATTACAGGAAATCCTTTGTAACAGGGTATCCTGAGTTTGGAGGGTTTGTTAAGTTAAAAAAACACTCATTCGGTGGTATGCTTCTGGTGAAGATTATAGAATCCATTATGCTTCACTGAGTTTGAAGAATAACAATCACTTTAATCACACTTGTTTTCATGGCGGCCCAGAGAAGAATTAAGAGACTTCCTTTCTAAAAAGTTTTTGCTAAGACAGCGCTTTTATCCCCCAGTTGAGTCAACGGAATTGTTGTTTCTATTGGAATTTCAAAATCAAACTTGATGCCCTAGTGAAATTTAAAAGTAAATTGATGAGAAGTAATTAATCAGTTAATTATGAGTGTGGCAGAATGCACTTGTACTTTTAAATGTTTTTAATGACCTCAAAAGTCTGGAGGCTTTCAGAAGAAGACTGTTAATGTCATGAACCTTTGGAAGTAGAGATCTCCAAATCTCCTTGTCTCTGTTTCCCATAGAACTCAGTAAGGTTTGGGGCTAATTTGAAGGTGTTGAACTCTTTCCGGCTGCCGAAGAAAGTTGAGAACAGTGATCCTGATGGTGAGCGGTGAATACAGCTGCCAACTGCTCTAAGTCAGCTTGTGAAGCCAGGCAAGCGAGCCTTCACCAGGGCTTAAAATGCAGAGGATTTCCTTCCATTCTTTGAGGACATTTGACAGACAAACCTATTGCAGCTTATTGATGGGCATATCAGCAGCCATTGTTTTGTGTAAGGCCTGGGGTGTGGGAACAGGTCTCAAGGGGAGCAAGAATACATTGAAACACAGGAGCAGTGCAAAGCTTATATGGTGTGTGCTGGTTAATGTTTAACAACCTACTGGAATGGAGGTGGGAGACTCAGCGTGTGTGTGAGTGTCTATGCACACATGAGCCATTACATATACATACATATACATATAAGTTTATTATAAATTATACTCACAGAATGTGTGATACAATTTGCAAATAGTAATTTATATTGATTCTCATAGAAGCTGTTGTTGATGTTTGCAAACTTTTTATGTTAGTAACCGACCTATTAATAGGTGAATGTAGTTTGGGCATGAATATTGTTTGATATTTTCTTTTACATTAATGAGTAAGACAAAAGTGAAACAATGAAGATGATGTCAGAACTTTACTCATTTGCCAGTGACATGAGTGACTCCTCTGCTGAATTGAATGATTGTTTTTGAATGCTGGATGAATATTTTGGCTTTTTCTGTGTGTGCTATTTATACAACATGGTGGCTACAGACACAACACATCTTTATGGTTAGTCTGTATTATTAACATGTTCTCCAGGCCCGATTCGTAATGTTTGCCAATATCCAAGGTGTGGAAATATTCCCACTGTGGCCGATATCAAGCTGCCAGTGTGACATTAAATTCAGAGTGGGGAAGAGATGTGCAGTATTGCACCGTTTGTCTAGTATCTCTACAACATAGATGCAATAGATGTAAATAACCCTAAGAGCATAGATAATAGTAAAACGCAAGGAAATAATTAAGTGATGAGTTTTGGGCATTATACCTTTGTTTTTAATAGGATTTATTTAATTTTAAATGTATATTATTTACTCTTTAATAATGGCTTTAACATCTGGCTTACAAAATTTCTGACATTTAACAGCTGGCTCTTGTGAGTTGGTACAGAAATAAAAGGGAAGAAATGATGGAAAGGGAAAAACAGGCTGGGTGCTGTGCCTCACCAAAGTCCCAACACTTTTGGAAGTCAAGATGGGGAGGATAGCTTGAGACCAGGAATTCAAGACTAGCTTGGACAGCATAGCAAGACCCTGTCTCTATAAAGAATTTTTTTAAAAAATTAGTTGGGCGTGGTGGCAGTAGCTGTAGTTCCAACTATTCCAGAGGCTGAGACTGGAGGATTGCTTGATCCTGGGAAGTCAAGGCTGTGGTTAGCTACGATTGCACCATGCACTCCAGCCTGGGCGATAGAGTAACATCCTGTCTCTAAAGAAAAAGAAAAAACAGTTCAGACTTACTTTAGGAACAGATCCTAGACAATTTGACTCAAATGATGGCCCTTTCTCAAAATTCAATGAGACATCCATTTGAGCTAGAGACGTTTGGGTTTAGGGGAGGGCGTTCAAAGGTCATCTGAGTTCTGCACTCAGTTTCTCCTTCCAGTGGTCTCCTTTGCGCTTTAGCTCCCCTGCCTGCGTTCGCCTTTCCCACCTCCACACCTCCCTTCCCTCTGCCCCATAAATGTTGTCGCATTCTTTCATTCTCCCGTCTTCTGCCTTGTAGAGTCTTTTTAAAGCATTCTTCATCCTTGTGAAGGACATCCTTCCTGATGTCCATCATCCAGCTCAGGAAACCAATGACTCCAAATTCCTGCTGCCTTGGAAGGCAATAGAAACTCATACAACTGGTCATAGATGTTTTTCTGACACAGTTTCATTTGAATTAATTGAGTGTTGACTGCTGTATTCCTGATACCCACTGAGATGCTCCATACCAAGGGAACAGATGATGAAGGGCATAGAAGGCAGTTTGGGAGCAGGGAGCTTTTGCAGACATAAGGCAGCTTTTATGGAGCAGGAGTGAGAGGAAGTACAGGGGTAAAGAAAATAAAATGTGTGCTTCTGGATGCTTTCTTTAGCCGGTCATAAAAGAAAAAATGTTCTTTTCTCTTTCACCCTTCTACATTATGTTCTTCACAGCTCCAGTGACCAGGGCTTAGGATAGTGCTACTCCACTTCGCATAGGAGCACATGGTAAAAACCAGTTCTCAGTTTTGGCTGAGATGACAGCTCTTTTAGACAACAGCCCATTTACTGCTTGACTGCTTATAGTTTGAGGGCATAAATTGATCTCTTTTTCCTAAAAGGTGTGTTTTGAATTAAGGAGAGTGTTTCCATATATTTTTGTTATCTCATTAACACCAACATTTATGATGCTGCATTTTCTGTATATGTATTATCGTTTATTTGGTCACAATCACACAATCATTACACATTTCATATTTTTGTTTTTTGTCTTTGTGTTTATTTTTATTGTGTTTATTTTCTTGTGTATATTTTTTATAACTTTTATTGTGTTTTTAATCTGAAAGGGGATTTTCATGTGGGTGAATGGAAAGAAAAACAACAATTTCGGTTTGATTGTTAGAAATAATTCTAAGCCTGTATTTCCCAAAGTCCTTCACTGGCCCTAGGCAGGGAGCCCTGAATACTGGGAGGCCTGACAGTGTTTCTCTCCAAGGAAGACACCGCTACTCAGAAGCACCTCAGTTCTGCTGACTCCAGGCTGTGCCCAGGCCAGACCTAGTGGGTCTTGATCAGGGAAGAGATTGCTGCAGCAACCTGGCCTGTTCTTTGTCCCCCCCAGACCCCTTCAGTATTTGTGCAAGAGAGGAAGGGCTCTATGTAAACACTGTCACTCCCTCTATGGCCATCGGGCCCTCCACACCCACTTATTCCAACTGGAGGGTAAACAGAGCCAGTTGTGTGTTCTGTTTTGCTTGTCTTTTAAATTGCCAGATCTTACTGACTTGACTTACCTATTTTCAAAAATTGGTCTATTTCTGCTGTTAGGAGAACTGTATGTCTATATGTGTGTTCATTCAGCAAATATCTCTATACCCGTTTTGTGCCAGACATCAATCAGTTGCACCATGCATTTGGGATATAAGGGAGACAGAACAGAGGCTCTGCCCTCATGGGGTTTACAGTCTCTGCAGAGACATTACAAACAAGGGAACATCAGATGTTATGAGAAATGATCAGTGCCAGGAAGAATGGGAGAGAGAATGAATTGAGATTGGAGAGAGTCTGTCTTAGAAACACCCAAATAAAACTTGTTTGTTCATAACCTGAAGAAGGAAATAAAATGATGCAATTTATCCTGCCTCTGAAAACAAGGGAAAATCTTTGGCCTCTCTTGGATTGAATCTCTAAGTTCCTGACTTCAGTCTCTCTATGCCTCAGTTTTCTACCTTTAAAATGAATTTAATAATGGTCATAAGCTCCTGGAGTTGTTGCAAAGAGTTGTTAATACTGGCAATGTTCTTAGAGTGGGGCCTGACAAGTAGAAGTAGTAGGACCTGATATAATTATGTACAGGAATGATGGTCGGTGAGGGTCCAGCATTTGTGCAAGAAGGCCGTGTTCCAGAGTGTCAGACTCTGGGGCTGTTGCTTTGCTGGGAGATAATAAAAGTCACAACCTCTCTGAATATCAGCTTCCCTTTTTGACACATGGGATCCTATTAGTTGCACCACCTCAGACGCTTTTGTGGCACAAATCAATTTTTTTTTTTTTTGAGATGGAGTCTCACTCTGTTGCCCAGACTGGAATACAGTGGCACAATCTCGGCTCACTGCAACCTCCACCTCCTGGGTTCAAGCGATTCTCCTGCCTCAGCTTCCCAAGTAGCTGGAATTACAGGCCATCACACCCAGCTAATTTTTCTATTTTTAGTAGAGTCGGGGTTTCACCATTTTGGCCAGGCTAGTCTTGAACTCCTGACCTCAAGTGATCCTCCAGCCTTAGCCTCCCAAAGTGCTAGGATTACAGGTATGAGCCACCATGCCCGGCAGGCACAAATCAACTTAAACACTATAAGCCCGCAATTTGAAAGCTGGGAAATACTAAATGAGTGTAGATGATGTTATTGAGCAATAACAGGGACCATTAGTGACCTATTTGAATATATGGTTATGAGTGCTGTCCAAATGTACATCTGTCATCATTTGTGCTGCACATCTTGTTCTTTTTACTTTGATGTCTGTTTTCTGCTAAGGTAACATCTTATGACTTGAACACGTTACAGTTCACTACCTGGTCTTACCATGTTGTGTCCAGCACTGTTGTGTGAGTGCAGTTAACCTTGAGCTGTAGGTGAGAGATGCACATTTGAATCCAACTCATGCTTGAGTCTCTGACTCCCTTACTTCTCCCTAACACCACTTCCTCCTCCGAGAGCTCTGTCCACACCTGGGGTCAGCTTGCTTGTGCCAGCCAACACTTCATGTTATATCAAACGGAAGGAAGCAGAGACCTGAATGAGCCTATCATGCTGTGGGGTCTCAGATGTATATAATTTTGTTGAGTCAATGAATCTCAATAAAAGCCAGCATGTTATATGGGCATTTATTGTTTGCAGAGCACTCTTCTATATGCTGTGATGAGTGGTAATTTTGGCCCAAAGGTAAAGAATAATAAATTAGTATGTTATACTCTTTCAGTAACAAAGAGGCAACATTCCTAGCCTTTATTTTTTTTTTTAATGTGCAGAAATCAAAATGACTAGAGACACCAGGCTGTGTTCTAGTGTGTGGGCAGCTTGGGTGGGTCACCCATCCTGTGCCTGCACCCTATTCCCCATGGGTACTCTTTTGGTGCCAGAGCCTCTCAGGCAGCATAGAGCCACCTCCAGAATTCTCCCCACCCTACCACTGTTCTGAGTTAGGTTACTGGGTTGAACCCCGGAGCCCACCCTTCAGTAATGAGACAATACTCAGATGCCATTTCCACCTCTCACCAGCCTCCCCCTCCCAGTGTAGACAGAATTAGTAGGAACCTCTGACGGATCCCCTAATCACCTCCAACAGGTTTTGTTCAAGGACAAGTTACTTCTACAGGATGTGTTCATCTAGGCATCCTCTGCCCTAGGTTCATTTCGTTGCGTTGGTGGTGTTTTGCCACTGCAGGAGATTGGACAATTTTTCTATAAGTTGAAATTTAAAATCAGCAAATGTTTCTCTCAAGATCTCCTGAGTTCATAACACCATGTAAGACCCTTTTAGAAGATAGAAAAACAAAGAGGGAGTTTTGTAGTGGCATCCCCTCTCCCAGGGAAAAAGACTTGGTCAACTGCATTGTTTGAGCCAGTCTATTAAAGAGGGGAGGCGGCATTTCCTTTTGTGTCCAATAGATATGGGTTCTTAATGAGCATCTATTTTTTTTTCTTCTCTCTGTAGGAAATGAGCACAGAAGCTTGTTGAGGCCACTTCTGCTTCTGTTGTTTGTGTTAAGTATCCTGTATGTCAATGACACATTCTTGAGGTTTCACTTCTTCCTACCCCAGGCCTCACTTGAATATAATTAATCAAATGACACTGAAATCACATCTGATGTTATCATGCCTTCAACCACACAGGTGCAGCCAGAAAGAGGAAAACAGATGGGAAGTCTTGTTTTGTTTCATTTTGCAAGTTAAATAACCTTGGGGAAAAACACTTGACCTGGTTTTGTGAGAGCTTGGCTGTTGGGTTCATCAGTAGTGTTTTATGAGGAGGTAGCACCTGCGTCCTCCATCAGCACCCTTTTAATGGGCAAGCACGTCACGCAAATAAACGTCGCATGCCTTTTATGTGTCAGGCAGCCTGTAATGATCAGATGATGAGGCAGGTCAACTGGCATTCTCTGTAGTTTTCCAGTGGGAACTCCAGGTCTCGAACTCACATATCTAGTAAGTAGTAGAAGCAGAACTGGAAATTAGTTCTCTTCCCTTCTAATCTAGGGTTCAGCCCTTGCGCATACTGCAAACGGACAGCAGAGTTGGCCCCAGACCCTCCATGTGTGCACTGTACGAGTGTGGTGCTCTTTTTCAGCCTATTCACGGGGTGTGTGTTTGGATCGCATGGCCTTGCCACCGCCTCTGTCTTCACCCAGCCAGACCCACACGTTTGTCTTGTGCCTCTCTGGGCATCTGAGGCTGCAGCGACCTGTTTACCGTGCTGCCCTGTGGTATTGGGCTTTTGGAGGTCACTGTGCATGTGTATGTATGATGAAGTTTTGTATCAACCTAAAAACACCTACTCAAGGAGGAAAACAGAATCTCCAATGTGTCTTAAATCTCCAGTTAAGCTGTGCACAGTGGTTACAGAATGTCACAGCAGTTGAGCTGGATGCAGTAATAACACCTTATCAGATTAATGTATTAGATTATAGGCTTCTTAAGCTTCTGGAACCATAGCGATGGCTAATTGAAAAGGATCATCTATGTTAGGCACGATCCTCATATAAGATCCTGCAGTGACTACATGGTGCTGTAGAATTTATTACACATTTCTCATTCTGAGCCTCATCCCTGAATAAGACCCTAACCTCCTGTTCCAGGTCTTTCTCCCAATACTGCCCTATTCAAAGCCCTGTGCTCCAGGCAGTCTGGAGGTGCCTGGGCCTTGGGGGTGCTGCTGCCTTCGCTCGGGGGCCCTCACACCCTGCCTATCTCTGCTTCTTGTCTCCAGGATCCTCCCCTCCCCAACAAGGGACTCCTATTGCAGGCAACCTTGCCTCTCCCTCCCACACCCTCAACACTCGAGCCCCAGTTTTCCTCTTTGCTAGGCTCTGTAAGAATAAAACAGCACCTCGTAGAGTTGTTGTGGAGAACCAATGAGTTAATTTCCAAAGCGTTTGGCACAGGGCCTGAAACAAAATAAGTACTTAAATATTGGCTTCGGTTATGAATAAAAATGATTTTATCATGTGCCTATCACCCCCATTCAGACTCTGTAACTCTTCATGAGTAAAGGAGGTCTTCCATCCTGTGCAGCACCTAGCAATGTGACTGCTATAGGACAGCCTCTTAAGAAATTCAGCCAGGACGATTTTAGTTTGCAAAGTACAGTAGGGGGACGATTATCATCATGATGGCTCCTGGAGGCATAGCCATCAGTTCTTCATCCTTACTTCCAGCAGAAACCTGTGGATTTCTGTTTGGATTAAGGAATGAGAGGGACATCTGCTGAAAACTTCCTATGCACCAACACTTTCATAGAATTTTTTTTTTTTTTTCTCAGTTGTCACCACAGTCGGCCTCACTTCAGCAACGGCAGGCAGTGTTGGCTGGTGTCTCTGATGAGGAAAGTGAAGCCCAGAAATAAGGAATTCACTTCAAAGGCACCTTGTACCAATTTCATACTTGAAATCCAGTTTGGCTGAAATAAAAGCCTGTGTTTTTTTCATAACAACTAAGTATAATGGATAAAATTTGGTTAATTAAAGATTTTTGTAGGCCAGGTGTGGTGGCTCACTTCTATAATCCCAACACTTTGGGAGGCCAAGGTCGGCAGATCACTTGAGGTCAGAAGTTTGAGATCAGCCTGGCCAACATGGCAAAACCCCGTCTCTATTAAAAATATGAAAATTAGCCAGACTAAAATCGCCTGAACCCAGGAGGCAGAGGTTGCAGTGAGCCAAGATTGTGCCACTGCACTCCAGCCTGAGCTACAGAGTGAGACTCCATCTCAAAAAAAAAAAAAAAATGGATTTTTTAAAAACTATAAAATAAGTTTAGAAGAGTATATTTATTTGCTAGGTCTACCATAACAAAGTACCATTGCCTGGGTGGCTTCAATGACAGAAATTTATTTTCTCACAGTTCTGGAGGCTGGAATTCCAAGATGAAGGTGTCAGCAGGGTTGTTTCTTCTGAGGCCTCCTTTGCTTGCAGATACCGTCTTCTCCCTGCATCATTACACGGTGGTCCCTCTGTGTGTGTCTGTGTCCTGATCTCCTCTTAGTATGGGAACACCAGTCATAATGGATTAGGGCTCATCGTAAGGACCTCATTTTACCTTAATCATCTCTCTTTTTTTTTTAAGCGACAGAGGTGCACTCTTGTCACCCTGGCTGGAGTGCAGTGGTGCAATCTTGGCTCACTGCAACCTCTGCCTCCTGGGTTCAAGTGATTCTCCTGCCTCAGCCTCCTGAGTAGCTGGGATTACAGACATGCACCCCCATGCCTGGCTAATTTTTTGTATTTTTAGTAAAGATGGGGTTTCACCATGTTGGCCAGGCTGGTCTCGAACTCCTGACCTCAAGTGATCTGCCCACCTCGGCCCTGCAAAGTGCTGGGATTACAGGCATGAGCCATCATGCCCAGTCTTCAATCATCTCTTTAAAGACCCTAGTTCCAAATAAAAGTTACACTCTGAGGTACCAGGGGCTAGGACTTCAACATATGAATTTGGGGGAGGCACACTTCAGCCCATGACAGACACAACTGGATATTAGATGATGTTATGGAATTCTTGGTACTTTTTTCGGGTATAATAATGGCTTGTGGTTCTGTGGGAAGATGTCATGGGGGGATACATGATGAAATATGTTGGGATGAGGAGTGATAGAGAATTGCACATTAATTTCAAAGGTTCCATACCAGCAGAAGTGTTTGTGAGGGTGATGAAAAAACTGCAAAGGCACCACAATGGCGAGTAAGTTATACAACATAGGCCATTGTGGGGCAGGCGGCGGGGGTTCTGTTGTACAAAATGCATGAGATCTCCTGAGGGCCAGCAAGAAAGACAAAAAGGGTCTGTAAGAAGGCTCATATTTTGTTTCCATTAAGGAATAGAGAGAGACACTAAGGCACTGTAGATTTGCCCAAAGAAAGGGTGTTATCTTCAGAGGCCTTCAGGCAAAGGCTCAGAGTTCCATGGCCAGCTGAGCTTCAGTGTGGTCTCTCCTGAAGGAGAACTCACCATGCTGACCTTGGACGTTCCATTGACGCCTCGGGATCAGGAGTCTGTCTCGATCTATGTGTCTGCCTGCGAAGGGAGTTGGGGACACCAGAACATGTGCTCTGTCTCTATTTACTGCCGGGCCCTCTGGAGTGAAGAAGAAATCTCCAGCCTGCTGCACCATGTTGGTTAATTCACATTTTCGGACCCTGCAAGGGCTTCAGATGTACCCTGCTGGCAAGCATTTTTTGTGTCTAAGTTTCATTCATGACACCACCCAAGATAGGTAAAGCTCTTTGAGGAGGTGCGTATAAATTCCATTTCAGAAGGCTCAAAGGCACACAAACAATTCAAACCCATCGTTTGAGATTCATGAAGGACAATATCCTACCAAGAGTTCAGAGTAGTTCCATTCCATTTGCATATCACACTGTGCGTGTATGTGTGTGTATATGTGTGTGTGTGTTTTGTATTTTTACCCCCACTGTAGGTCTAGGTTACATGAAACTATAACCTGAAGTTAAATATCTTTGTGCTCAACCATTAGTAAACTCAGGAAAGCTTGTGAAAGAATAGTAGCAGCTAAATCATTCTTTATAGTGCATGGGACATGTTGGGAAAAGGGGCGAGGGAAGGCCACTACTGGGACTCTAGGGTGTGGTGTGATCAAGGGAAGAAGAATTTGCTTGTGAACCCTGTTTCAAAAGATGTGATACAACAAGTTAAGTCAGCAAGTCCATATCAGACTTGTTTGTTTATACTGTGTCAAATTCTGGACAAAATATTTATTTGAAAGATAAAAAATAGGTCTTAAAAGGCATTTTTTGTGGCAGTCAGAGATGTCAAGTTTTTAATCATTTTTCTTCCTAAGCTGTATTTAAAAGCTGCAAAATCTATTCTTAAAATATACTTATGAGTGACTCAAAAGCATCACTTTACTCCTTAATTTTACTAACACTGCAATATTCTCTGTTCTGATTGAACATTTTTCTTCAAAATAAGGTTATCAGGATTTCTTCCACTCAGAAGGGTGGACATTTCCCCAGATTATTGTGGTGCAGATCCCAAGGGTGAAGAGAAACAAAACTTGAGCTTACAAATAGCAGTGGCCTTTAAAAAAAAATCAACACCAACATCATTTTTGAGAATAAAACTTAAACATCTGGTTTTCTTCTGGGAAACTGCACTTCTTTTTTTTAACCATAATCTTAAAAAAAAGTATTTACTAGTCTGCAAGCAGGAAGTTAAGAGAATGACTGCATACCTGAAAAATCCGACATTGACACATAGATTTTGTTTTTTAGGATCACAAGGATAATAAAACTGGATATAAATGTATCCTGCCTGGCAGAATTGCATATAAATATCTGTGTCAACATATGTTTGCCGCAATTAGGAAAGGTTTCCATCACCCTCTTGCCGTGAGCACTAGTGGAAGAGTTTACTGCCATCTGTGATCATTAGAAACTGAAATCCAAGATTACATAGATAATAATAAACAACTGCTGCCTTGTCTTCCAAACGTGCTGCTGACTAATATGCAGGGCGTTTTATGGGATGCAGACTTCTTGCTGTTTTAAGAACTGATATGGGCCTACATTAATATTTATTTTAATGATATCCTGTAACCACATGATAATGGGATTTTAAAATAGAACCCACTCTTGTACAGAATAAATATTGTGAATTCAACTATTCTTATATCTGACATATGGGCAACAGATTGAACTCCAAGTGAATGTTTTAAAGGTTTGGTAATACTGACATGATTGTCAGAGAGAAGGCTGTTGCTGCAGTAAAACTGGCAATGAAGTGATGATTTAAGCATGTGAACTCCCACTTCCAGAGCTTTGAAATGTTATATGTTTCTGGTTGTTTTCTGCCCTGAGTGGAATTTTCTGTTTTACTGTAAATTGCTGCTGCTGATTAATATGTGTATATTTTTCTTGGTATAAATTTCAAAGAGGATGTTGACCCAGTAGAAAACCCCTTCACTGAAAGAAGAGCAGAAAGTGGCAGCTTTCCACACATAGGACTGCAATCCTGGTTTCTCTTTAGATTCCTTTGAGATCAGTTTTCAAAGAGTCCTCAGCAAATGGACATTTGTTTTGGGATGGTATGTAGGTAGGAACACACACACACACACACACACACACACACACACACACACACACA
>NW_026652303.1:2982529-3027747 GCF_009828535.3 Hylobates moloch | reverse complement strand
ACACACACACACACACACACACACACACACACACACACACACACAATGTCCTTGCCCTGCTGCACTGAACCCTCTATATCTGGATTAAGTATTAACTTGACTTGAGTGAAAGGACTCAGGGTTGAATTCATTTAGTTAAATGAAGTTGTTTAATATTCTGCCCCTACTATTAATGATGTTATAATCTAGCAGAGAGGATAAACAATTGCACAGATTACAGTATTCATTGTACTATCCTGTAGAATAAGAACCTGTGTTGTAGTAACAGCCCCAGGTAATTCACTGGTTAGAGAAGCACTACTGCAGGTAAGAATGTAGTGCTGTCATCTACATGCAAAGATGAGGAGGCTTTGCAGAGGACTGGAATGCAATGGAAATAGAGAAGTTCATCCACGAGCAAGTTGGTGTGTGCATATGTGGGATTTGGGGAAGGGGACCTGATGAGAGAGAAGAAACTGAGGGTTCTAGCCTGGAAGACTAGACCTCCATTGGCCACAGTGGAATAAACAGCCATGGAGCCTGTTTGGATGTAAAGGGTAGGATTCACCAGCACCAGTTAAGAGCTAGAGATGACTTCAGTACACACAGGTGGTGTGTACTTCGGCCAGGCTGAAATAAAGGATTGGACACAGGAACACGTTGCTGCTTGTAGTGATGCTTCTCACAGCCATTTGACAGTATCTGTCAAGGCCTCAAAGGTACTCTTTGACTCATTTTTAGGATATACCCTAAAGAAATAAACCTTTCTGTACACCAGATTCTACATTGCGACAACATTTAAACCTAAAGCCTCAACACTACAGGGTTGGATAAGTTATGGAATATTCATACAAGGAACTATTATATGCAATTAAGATTTCCCAATAGCAATGATAAAATTAAAACCTTTAAGACATGTGACAAAGGAAAGGACAAAACCAACAGAGAATCATCCTCTTTTTTTTTTTTTTTTTTTTGAGACAGAGTCTTGCTCTGTTGCCCAGGCTGGAGTGCAGTGGTGTGATCTCGGCTTACTGCAACCTCCGCCTCCCAGGTTCAAACGATTCTCCTGCCTCAGCCTCCCAAGTAGCTGGGACTACAGGTACGTGGTACCATGCTCGGCTAATTTTTGTATTTTTAGTAGAGAGGAGGTTTCACCATATTGACCAGGATGGTCTTGATCTCCTGACCTCGTGATCCGCCCGCCTCAGCCTCCCAAAGTGCTGGGATTATGGGCGTGAGCCACTGCACCTGGCTGAATCATCCATTTTTTAAAAGTCAATACTTCATAGATTTTCTATGATGTATTTCCTTTGATGGCAGGAAATTAGACCAAAATAATAATGATAATTAGTTATCTTTGAGCTTTCATACTTTGATTTTTATTTTATTTATACTTTCCTATATTTTGGGAGATTTTCATATTTCTCAAGGTTTCTACAATTAGTCAAAGAATATTTCATTTATAAAGTAAAAGTTAAAGATATTTATCTGGGCAGCCTTTTCCTAGCAAGTGTGATGGAGGCCATAGGCTATTTAACAGGGGATTACTGATGATGCCATTCTTTATATTTGAACGGTACTGCCCACAGTGCTCTCTTTAAAGCAGTTTGTACCTTGTTCAGCAGGGAGGCCAGTACATGGAAAGAATGGTACCTGGGGAACAGGTCCTGGTTAAAACATTGACTTTTCTCTGGTTGTGATGGGAAGCCCCTGGTGGAGTTTGAACCCAGGAGTGCTGTGATATTGTATATGAGCAGAATTACTTTAGCTTCTGTGTGGAGAATCAGTGCTGGGGAGGCATGCATATAGGCAAGGAGATCAGTGGCCAGGAGGTGACTGTAGCAGTCCAGCTGAGAGCTGATGGGATCTGGGATCAGGGTGAGAACTGAAGAAGTGGTGAACCATGATTGAGTGTCTGCTGAGAGTGCAGCCCACAGGGTTTGTGGATGGCTTAGTTGTGGGGCATTGGAAAGAAAATGATAAGGGATGAAGCCAAGGATATTATCCTGAATATCTGAGTGCAGTTGACACCATTTTCTGAGGTTGTGAATGCGGGAAGGGCAGGTTAGCAAGGGGGAGAAACTGAGAATTAGGCTTTGGCTATGCTAGGTCTGGAAGATGCATCTCAACTTTAAGTGGTGATGCCAGGTAGGTACGTGGATGTGTGAACCTGGTGCTCAGGAGAGGGGGGGCTGGTGTGGAAATACACACCTGAGAACTATCAGCAAATCAATGATATTTACAATCACCGGGCTAGATGAGGTATCAGAGTGCAGACAGAGAAGACGTCAGGAGGCTGATCTCGGGGCACCCCAGCACTTGGAAGACTCAGCCCAGGAAATGGGGAAGGAGCTGCCAGCAAGGGAGGAAAGCCAGGAGCCCATGGCTTTCCAGAAGCTCAGTGGAGAATGTGCATCCTAGCAGCTGAAAAGTAAAGACAAGGAGAGTTAATCATTGGATTTTGCAGTGAGAAGGTCATTGGTGGCCTTGATGAACCGTTTCGATGGAGTGGAGGGGGCCAAAGCCTGATGATCCTTCTTAGAAGAGAATGCTAAAGCTGAAGCTCTCAAAGATTTGAGCAAATACTGTGGAAGAGTAAGAGAGCCAAGAAAATCTATGCCCAGGAATCCACAAGCTCACTTGTGGAACAGAGGTTTCTGCATCTTCTGTGGCTGTGTCATCTCAAGGCTTCTAGGTCCTCCAGCCTGTTTGAAATAAATGTACACGTCAGCTCCAATTTTGCAAGTCCTGTCTCTGGCTGATCACCTCAGTCTCTCTCTCTCTCTCTCTCTCTCTCTCCCTCCCTGCTCCCCCCTCAATCTGTCTTTGAATTAAAACCACAAAACCAATTCCACCTTTTTTCCATCCAGCACCCTCCTCTCCAGGTCTCCGTTTTAGGCAACTTTTCAGGTGACGGACAGACAGGACCGTGGGGAGTGATGCAATGGGTGCTGTTGTCCTTTTGGGGACACCCCATCCCCTACACACAAGGAGTATTAGGACCTTGAAAGCCCAGCATGACAGCCCCGCCTTACACCTAGTGGAGTCGGACAGAGTCTTGTGGCTTGGACACTGATCATAACAGAAGCATCTTTAGGTCAATATACTGGAAGTAACTGAACAACACTGTGCAGTTCAGTTACCTGTAGGAAAACTTGCGGTAAGACTTGTAGGAAAATACAAGTTCTAACCTTGCATTTCAGAACTCTTCTTTACCTGCTACAGTGGATTCGGGGGTTCCCCTTCCCCTTGCTGGCAACCGCTCCCCACCTACGGATGCTTCAGAGCATGGTTGGGCTCCCAAGGAGGGGAACAGAGGGTAGGACAGACCTGGGGGAGGAGAAGAGGATGTGGGCTAGTGGAGGGCTGCGAGCGAGTGAGGGGAAGCCCCAGGGAACTGGGCATAGGGAACTGGGCATCGGGCTTTCTAGCGGCCTGCTTCCTTCTAGTGCCGTCCTGCCCCAGGGGCTGACTGGCTGCTTCCTCGGCCACTGCCACCAACCTGTCTACCAGAGCTTCTAGGCTCTCTGGCCTTCTGAGAGTCAGAACAGTCTCACAACTTCAGGACTCTCTGGTTCCTACAGCAAGCAGGCAGCATTTGACATTTTCTGAAGAATTTTTGCTACAAGTAGCAAAAGGTCAACAGTTTAAAATTTGCTCCTAAAAATGTGCATGTTGTAATGTTCAGTGATAAAAGAAAAAGGTCAGAGTACACGAAATTGTTTAATCTCCATTCTCTATTATAAACACACAAGCAAAGCTGGAAGAAATCACCAGGGTATGGGCCATGATTGTCTCTGGCTTACAAGTGATGGTTTTTCCTTGCTTTTCTTTATTCTCTGGACTTTTTTTAACAGTGGGGAGTTGTGATTTTTATAACTTGAAAAGTAAATGTAAAGATTTCTTCCAAAGTTTGTCTTTTTGTCTGCTTTTATCATCAGCCTTGGCCAACTGGACACACATAGGGCTGCTCTCAGGGCCTTGGGTGTCTATGGAGGACAGTCAGACTTGGTGGCCTGGGCCTTGGTCCTGGGCAAGGTGGGCAGGTTGGAGAGGCCCCCAGGCGAGTGTCGCCTGCATTGGCCATACCCCTCTACCTGGCCTCTCCCTCTTCCTCCATGCCCTGTTCTCAACAGGATGGCGGGAACACGTACGTGCAGGCTGGTAACAAATGCCCTATGGCCGTTATTCAGGAGCAAAAAACAAAGGAGAGAATAATTTCACAAACATCTATTCTTACCTGGGCAGTCCTGGTGACAGGATACTGATAGTTAAAAGACAAGGAATGGGTAACTGAGGAGAACTTTACCTTCAAGTGATGTTTTAAAGAATACTTTATAAGACCTTCTGCCATGAAATCATACATGTCACTAATCGCTGGTTTAATCTGCCAGCAAGTTTCTGGGGAAACGAGCTTGAGGATCAGAGACTAAAATTTGCATACATCTCTAGTATGGTTTCTTTTGGATTTCCCCTTTCTAACTTAGCTGATATTTTGCTAATGACTTCTGTATTTTTGCTTTTAATTTGTCCTATGAAAATACCTCATGCGGCGCTTTCTTTAAAGCCCCATTTGTTTATTTTTACTAAGCTGAAAGCACACTTCACGTCTGGGAGCAACCAAATAATGGATTTGCCCTCCTTTGAAGCCTCATCATTCAGTTAAACATTTTTGAATAATGACAGTGGGTCTTGGGTTTCAAAGATGAGACCCAATTTCTGCACTTGAGGAAATCACAGGTCTAATCGGAGGGCAACAGTGTCATCTGGAAGTGCCGGCTCAGGGATGCCGTCCTGACGGAGGTCATGAATGCTGGAAGTGGGTCTCACAGGGTGAGAGGAGTCACCAGGTACAGATGGGTTGGAAGGACCTGGCAGGCAGAGCAGGGAGCAGGACCCAGTCCAGGGCAGCAGGGAAGGGGGAATTCGGGCAGAGCTGATTCCAGGCAGCTCAGTATTGCTGGCCCATGCATCCTGAGACTTATCCGAGTCGCAGGTGAAGCTGGTGGGAATCAGGGAGAATGCGGAGCTTTAGCTGGGGCAGGGTTAGCCAAGAGCCTGTCCAAGGGTTGCTCTCTGGGCACTGGGAAACTGAAGTCTGGAGGCTTTGGCTGCAGCTGCAGATAAAGATGCAGGGGCCTCTGATGATGGGGGCCTCAGTCATCTCAGAGGTGGTGCAGGGGGTAGAAGCCTGACTGGGGTCAGAGATGAGGAAGGAGAGGGTCAGAAACAGTGATTCTAAACCAATTTGGTTGAGGCAGAAGATACTAATGGCCGAGGGGAGGAGAGAGGGAGCGTAGGCTCTAAAGGGGAAGCTTGTTAGGAATGATCAATTGTATCATCCTCCGTGGAGGCTGAGAGTCAGTGCAGAGGGTGAGTTTGGATGTGTGGGAGGCAGCAGTGTATGGCCGAGATGGAGAGTGCTGGTGACCAGGTTGCCCCTCCACAGTTCTGACCGTCCCTCTTCTGCACCTGAGGGAGGAGGGGAAGAAGAGTGAAGTTGAGGCTGGGTGTGGTGGCTCAGGCCTGTAATCCCAGCACTTTGGGAGGCCGAGGCAGGCGAATCACCTGAGATCAGGAGTTGGAGACCAGCCTGACCAACATGGAGAAACCCCGTCTCTACTAAAAAACAAAAAACAAAACAAAACAAAAAAAAGCGAGGCGTGGTGGCAGGTGCCTGTAATCCCAGCTACTCTGGAGGCTGAGGCAGGAGAATCGCTTGAAGCCAGGAGGCAGAGGTTGCAGTGAGCTGAGATCCAGCCATTGCACTCCAGCCTGGCCAACAAGAGCAAAACTCTGTCTCCCAAAAAAAAAAGAAAAAAACTGTGATCAAGCAGCCACATGGGAGGTAGAAAATAATATGAGAATGTAGTAAAATATGTGGCCTAGGGTGGGTCAGGAGAGCTTGATGGAGTTGGTGAAATTTTAAAACAGTAGTTGGGGAGAAAAAGAATGGGAAGCTCAGGAGGCACACAGTATGCCCTCAGTATGTTATCCAGTGCCACACTGACTTCCACAAAAAAACCACACTCAAGACTAACTTGAAAAGTGCATAGAGGTCAGAAACTCAGCTTTGGGATAAAGCATTTTTTGTAAAGAATTAAGTGAATAAAAATAAACATCCAAAATATTTCAACTGAAAGAAAAAATAGATTCCCCATCATTAGAGCCAATGGTTTAAATTCAGACATATGGAAAAATTTAATTTTCAATTCCAGGCTTTAAGCCTAATTCTCAAAGAAAACCCATTAAAGTAATGAAGTAATAAAACAATTGAACAATAAAGCTTGATTTTGTAGAGAATAGAACAAATGCTTGGAGATACATCATCATTTTCATGCTTGTGGATTCATACAGACACCAGCATCTTTGCCTAAAAGTTACAAGGCTGTGGTTTGTAGCTGACCTCAGAGTAGGACTGGGTAGGAATTTACAGGATGTTACTCTTCCAAGAAGAGTTGGGAGCATTTTGGGGGGATGTAGAAACTTAAAACAATCCAGGTGTTAAAGTAGTTAAGGGACTCTTTTTCTGGAAAAAAATTAGTTCTCAAATCTGTTTAATTTGAATATTCAATAGAGCTATCACCAGGAGCCAAAGGAAATGAAAATGAGGGGCAGATATGGTTCCTACCCTTAGCGGGCTTATCACAGAATGCTTTGCCTTTCACACAAATGTTTTACATCATTTCATTACCTTTACTCCAGCACATTCCAATTAGCTTCCTGGAGAGCAAGTAAATTGCAGCTTTCACAGACTTGTTTTCTTTTTAAATTTTGTTTTTGGAGTTGTGGAGACTGTGTGCTGCAAATTTTGCTCTTGATAAATGACATTGAAATGTTTTTAATGCCCTGAGATAACTGAATGGGAATCTTAATAGTCTTCTAATTAAAATGAAAAACAGAAATTCATGGGTGGACATTTTAGGAGTGTAGTTCTGTTATTTCTTGTTTTGGAATTTGTGGATACACTAAGTGTAATTTGTAGTTAAAAACAATTGGGAAACAAGCATCTACTTTGGGCTAATTTTGTTCTTCTTAATGTTTCTAATCTCAGCTGTTTTCACTTATAGGACAGTATCTCAGCTTACCTGGAGCCACATTTATAAAAAATTATTTTCATGAGTTCAATTATGTTAGTTATGATCACATGCATTTCCAATGAGCTGTGTATGTGGCATTTTTTGGTTTTCTTAGTTGCTAGACTCTGAATTTTTAAGATAATTGATTTAACAACTTTTCAGGGAGCATAAATAAACTGTTAAATGTTCATGTTAATTATAAGCTACATCCTAATTTCAGATATGTTTTTAAGACACTGTGTATCTTAAAAAAAAGGAAACCTGATAGAATTGCAGTGATCTGGCCGGGACTTGTTAAGCAGTTAAATATATTAAGGCCCCTGGTTTCATGCACTGTACAACACTCATAATGGATGTTGATTATGCTTGGTAACTCATGGTTACAGAAAGCAGGACTATGGGATTTTTCTATTTTGAATTTAAAATAAATATCATATCTTTTGGGTGTTAACAGAGGCATTTTTGAGTTGAAGGTATGAAGCAATTATTATCTTTATGGTGAGTTACTATTTGCAGATAAGTGAATGGCTTCCTGTGCAAATAATTGTGGAGTCAGCATACCTACGACTTGAGTTCTCGTTAAAGAAAAAAAAAATTGTGTCTATAGATACCTCTTCAGGGTCATTACACAAACTTCAAAGTATTAATGCTCATGAAAAGACCTCTATTTTGAATTTTTTCTATAAGTAACAGTTTTGCCATAAAATGGCCAGATCACTGTATGTAACTCATGACTATTTTTTAAAAAAAGCTAGAGTAATACATGACACTCACACACAGCCACACCTTTAGAGAGGGAGAGAGAAACAGCACTGTGTCTTTTGAGCCGTTTTGACGTGGATGAACTCTGGTTTCTCCAGCAGTAGCTGTGGTGGCAATGTGGAATCTAAATGGCTTATTACTGTAATTAACGTGGCTCAGTTGGTCCCTTTTTTTTTCTTGTTTTTTTGGTTGACTAGGGTCTTCTTCTTGTCCTTTTCTGTGATCATTCATCCTTCACAAGAGTACAGACACGGCCCCTGGACAGGAGAGCAGATCTTCCTGTCCTCGGTTTATTTATACCCTTGCTTTCATATCAGAGTTTAGATAAAAATCTCTTATTTAATCATTTTTAGTTGGCTTCACATGTTTGGAGTTCTAGGTTGTCCTCATTTTGAAATATTCTTTTTGTTAGAAGTTAGATACCTCGTGAATAAGAGTTGACCCATTGTGCTCTAAATGGTTGTATTGTTTTAAAAATCTAAAGTTTGGAAAGGGTGAAATCAAATATAAAAACCTCATTCCTCAAGTACAGTCACTGCTAACAGTTGCTATATTTGTCTTGTCTCCAATTTATTTCTTTTCTAAAGCCTCTATTGAACCTTGGTCTGAAAAATGATATTAGCATCCTTTATTCATTTCTTCTACCCTATGACTAAGATGACAAACTAGTCCTGGTTTACACAGGACTTTCCCAGTTTTAGCTCTGAAAGTCCCACATGTGGGAACCCCCTTAGTCCCAAGAGGGTCTATTACCCTACTCATGACCTCCCAATTAACTAGACTCTGCCTATTACAGTGTCACAGTTAATACACTTATTTATTATTTCTATAGTCTAACTATGAATATGTTTTTTGTTTTGTCTCTGAGTGGCTTCTGAAAACCTAAAGCCATTATGCAAATATTATTCACTGTGGAGCCAAGTAATAGAATTAGAGCCATAGAGAAAGAACTCCCATCATGGGTCATGAAATTTTGCCACTTGAAGGAGGTTTTCCCAGTAGCTTCACTTCTTTATAGACATTTCTCTGCTTTGGGGTTATATTTAGCTTTTACCTTTTTTTGTTGTTGTTTGTTTTTGGGTTTTTTTTTTATTTCATGTCATCCTCTTCCTTAGATTCCTTTTTTCATTTGATAGGCTACTCCCTTTGAGTAACTTTTGACGTATAATATGCATAGATGGTAAGTACTGTTATTGCATGTTTGAAAATGTCTGATTTTGCTTTCATACTTGATTATTTCAGTCTAGATTCAAAATTACTGTTTCTGAACTTTGAAGGCATTGCACCTCTGATACCTACAATCTAGTGTAGCCAATAAGTCTGATGTTAGACTTACAACGTAGTTGATTGTGTGTGTGCATGTGTGTGTGTCTTTTTACCTCTTTGACCATATAGGACTTTCTGCTTTATCCTTAGTTCTAAAATTTCACCACTATCTTTTTGTCATCGGTCCTTTTATTTTTGAGCTTTATTATCTGAAGTCTTCTCTAGCTTAGGATATTTTCTCCCCACTAATATTAATGTATCTTCACCTAGAAATCGAGTAGGTGGATTTTAGGCCTCTTGGAAGTGATTCTTTATTATTTTCCTTCTCTTTGTTTTCTATTGTATGTACTAGAGATTTCCTTGGCTTAAATTTTCCAGCCTACTGAATGAGGGCTTAGCCATATAAATGCTATTATTTAGTCCATTAGATTTATGTTTTGGCACTTATTTGTTTAAAATCTGAGCACTTTCTCATTCTCTTTCCATGAAAGGAGTGTGAATATCTATGGATATTGCCCTGGCCCTTAAGAAGGTATTGTTCTTCAAAGATGATCTTCTTGGATTGCTTAGAATTTTTATTTTCCAGCATCAGAAGCACATACTGAATTTATTAAATTTTAGATAGAATGTATTTCTGTTTTCCACCAAGGCCGCAGCTCCGGCTAAGTTAGGTGTCTTATGGCTCCTTGGAACAATTTAGTCTTTCCTACCTCCTGCACTCTCATGTCGTTTTTTAATGTGTTTCCTTCCATCTCCCAAGTCTTCTGTAAAAGCTAGTCCAATTGCCCTCCTTCCACCTCAAGTACACAGAAGGTTCTGGAACGCCATCCCTCCCCCCTACTGCTCAACCAGAAGCTGATTTTCTCCTAACGTTCATTGACCCTTGCTTGAACCTTTATTCTCATTGCCCCTCCCTCTCTTGCCAGGGTCACTCCTGCTAGTGTAGAATTTCTGAAATGAAGGTAAATAAAGGTGTCAAGAGGACAAGAACATTCCCAGCCATGAGAGGGAGAGGATGGAGAGTTCTGGGGGCAGGTAGAAGCCCCCTTGCCAGGTACCTCTTGTGTAACAATTGCTGTTCAGTGGTGGGGAGCTTACATTTCTGCCTCTTACCTAGAAATTGAGACTGAAACTTAATTTCTCAAATTATTTTATTTTCCAAAAATCAGTTCTAAGTCAAAATTAGTGAATAGATGACCAAAATATAAGCTATTAGAATTCTCTTTATATAGCAAGGAATAGAATTATATAACCTGGATGCATTCCTGAAATTTCTTTGTGGTTTGGCTTCAGTAAATTACTACTTTACCTACAGCTTTAAAAGTATATTTAGACTTAAGTTTAAAGAGTGATAACCACATGTGTAAACATCACTGAATACCATTCTTTTAATGAATGGGGAATGTTATTTATATACTGTCTTCACTTCCTCTGGAAAGCCCATTTCTTTTGGGAAGGCTTTCACTTATATTGTACTCACCTTAGAAAGTGAAAAGAATTCACTTTAGTATATTTTAACCCAGCCACAAAATTTTCACTGTTGCTGATGAGAACTGCTTGGCCCCAATCTCTGAGTACAGTGTTTTAAAATCGAACTGTCTTAAAATAGCAAGACAATATATATGCCACTAGAATAGAGGATGGGCATGTTTAAGGGATTCGAATAACCCTTATTAATGCTTTAATTTTTAAAAATGCTGTATATTTCTCTATTTTTCTTTTTTAATTTTTAAGAAATTGACAATGAACATATTCACGGAATACATAATGATGTTCATCATCTCCAACATTTATCATTTTTTGTGTTTGGAATGTTCAGTATCCTTCCAGCTATTTGGAACTACATATTATTGTGTAATTACAGTCATCCTATGGTGATATAGAACACTAGAATTTATTCGTCCTGTCTAGCTGTAATTTTATGTCCTTTAACAAATCTCTGCCTATCCTTTTTTTTTTTTATTTTGAAAAGCAGTTTTTCAGTTAGTATTTCAATGAGACAATGAGGCAGGCAGGTGAGTGGGAACCGATGACCAAGAGCTTCCTGGGCTGTGTAATGCATGTCGGAAAGCAGTGGAGCCATGGACCAGGCAGGAATTATGGTTCCTGTCCAATTCTGAACTTTTATTCTGTATCAGTGATGCTGCCATTAGACTAATTTGCTGGTTATTTTATAAAGAGTCCTTTTAGGGCTAGAAGGGACCTCGGAGGTTTTTATGCAACTCTGTCATTTTGTAAATGGTAAAACCCTAAGGCCTAAAGAAGTGAAATGACTCCTCCAAGTCAGATAGCTCCTTAATAGCAGATCTTGGCCTTGGGCCCAAATCTTTCAATTCCAAAGCCACCGCTTTCCCTGTAGGGTTACCCATCTGGCCCTACCTACTGTCTGCTAAGCACATGCCCAGGCCAGCATCCTGCCAGTAGGACCTATCACCTGATTGTTGATGGTGCAGAATGTGATATTGACAGACTTTCTATTTTTTTTCTAGTCAGCTCATGACTGACTCTCCTAAATGACTTAATTATAATTTTCCCAACTCTTCCCAATTGCGCAGCCTTGCCCAACTTTTTCAGAAGATGATCTTGACTTTTACTTCTCTGAGAAAATAGAAATCACTTGAGAACACACAGGGCCCTGGCCTGCCACCAAATCTACCAAGAACCATCATGTTCCTGCCTTTGTCATAACAGCAAATGTGTCCCCATCTCAATTAACACTGGGTCCTGGGCCCTGGGTCCTCATTCATCCTGTCTTTTCAGGGATGCTTTGGCTTACTCTTCCTTTTTCAGTATTTTCAACCCCTTCCTCTCTAAAAGATCTATCTTGTCACTATTTATATATCATCCGGACTCCCACACAAAACCCTGCTTGGAATACCTACCCCACACTAGCTCTTTCTACTTCCCTCCTCTCAGGCCTTGTGTAAGATACATGGTGTTTCACTCATCGCCCTGAACCATTTCCACTTTAGCTCTTACAGTTTCCCAAAACTGCTCTCACTGACCTCATGCCACTAAATCCAGTGAGCACATTCTACTTGTTTATTCATTTAACAATTATTTGCAAGCATCTGCCATGTGCTGGGCATCGGGCATGCTGGGGTGTAAAGAGAAATGGGGTCTCCTGTGGTCTAATGTTGGGGACAGATATTAAAGAAATACCTATAGTTGCTGAATATTTAGAACACAAAGTGCAAATCTAACTAATTTTATGGCAGGAGTACTATATGTCAGTTTTTTAGTGGGCACGAAATGTCAGTTTCATAGTGAAAAACTTGTGGCTAGAGAATGCTCTAGCCTATCTGTGCACTACAAGTGTCCTGCCCTTTAATCTGGGCTTAACTCTACACACAGCCAAATGCCCCCACTATTAGAGGCTCTTTTACCTTTTATGTAGTCAAGATATCTTGGCTGAACATGCACATAAACAGAATCTGGAGAAATATTACTCTGTTCATGGAGTTAGAAACTAGAAAACCATACATATCTATATTCTAAATAAAATTATTCTAAAATAAACAAGTTCAATATAGTCTAAACTGGCAAGATAGATTGAAGAAAACCCTAATGGTTTCTGTGAAGGAAAGCAAAAATATTATGCAAAAGAGATGATCTGTGAAGTTCAGACTCTATGAAAGATTTTTGCAATTGGTAATCATATTCAGTTTTGAACCATTTTAAGATCAGCAAAATAACCGTGTAAGCACATGTTAGATATGCTAATGAAGCTTTAGTGAAAGTAAAAGTTTTCTCAAGTCCAGATTGAAAATGGCAATGTGTTTTTGCATATGTCAGTTGTCTCTCTCTTATTTTCCTCATGGGCTACAATATTCAATTTTAACAGTTCCCATCTTTTTAGAAGTAAAAATGGTCCATGTTAGCAAAACCAAAGATTTCCAGGAAGTACTGGTGGCTGTGGTGCTGTGGAACGTGTGGGTGAATAAATCACTGTTTGGTAGTAACTGTGAAACGTTTTATTGGAAGCCAGCCCTTCGTATTCATGTTTCCTTTTTCCCTCCCCTGAAACTGAAAGCTCATTGAAATAGCCTCAAGATAGATGTTAAATAAAAACTCTGTGATATATTTGGAAGTTCTCTTTTTAAAAAGCCAATATGTCAAAGCCTGTTTTACTTGACTGATGTGGAAAGGCAAAAAAAACAAAAAAAAAAACCAAAACAAAAGGAAATTACCTTTCTAAATAGAACATTTTCAAGTGATGTAACACTTTTTTTCCATATGTTGCCCGAATAAAGTATATTTTTACAGAAGCCTGGTTAAAAAAACTGTGCTTCGCCACTAAATAAATGGGTGAATACAAATTCAGATTTTAAAGTTATCTCCTAAAATATTAGTTTATTAAATAAGCGGCACAAGAAACCTAATATCCTGTTTCCCCTTATCAAATCTATTTGACTTATGAGATAGTACAACTTTGGAAACCACAGCCAGCTGAATTCTGTTCATTTGAGGGAATTTTATTATTTTAATTAACGGTCGTTTTCACTGCTTGTTAACACATTCTGAATTGCTTGAAGTTATTGACCTAGATTGAAAGAAGCTCTTGAACTCTATAAAAGGTGGTGCTTATAAAATTTTTCTGCTTAGAAAATGTTGCTCAGTTTCTGTGGCTTCCTCCATTTTATTACATGTAGAATCTGCCAAAACCTTGCTAACTTTCATAATCACCTTCCTTTTCCTTATTTATGCCTGGACTTGAGTATCTCTGGAAAATCTTGTTTTACCCATAATTTTCCTCCACTGGTATGCTACCAAGACCAAAATTTTAATATTAAAGTTGTATTTTGTTATGCTTTTAAAAGTTTACTGTATAACTACAGTTGCCTTTGAGCATTGTCTTTAATGCTGTGCCAGCCATGCCACTGGCTAAAGGTCCCATGATGGTAAGGACTGAATCTGTCTCAATCATGGCTGCATCCTTAGCACCTGCACTGGTATGCTGTTGGTGCTCAAATGTTGGATGCATTCAAGGCATTTTAGGAGTAGCACAGGTTGCTCAAGTCAAAGCATTGATAACTGTATTACAGCACTTGTAATATAGCTGCTATCCAGTTTGTCTCCTGGTATGTATCCCTTCAAGAACCTGATGTCTTAGGCAGTGGTTCAGTATTTTTCTATGTAACCCCAGTGTCTCTAACAACACCTGTAATAGTAGTGGTACTTAAGTGAAGCTCATTCATTGAAGAAACATTCCCTACTTTTTACATTTTTGCCCAGCATCCCCTCCAACTTTAAAAACTTAAGGAAAATAGTGATGGAATCCCCAGTTCTTTGGCCAGCTTTTCTTTATTAAGAGGCCATCTTTGCTGTAAGTATGAAAAATAGAGAGACATACCAGGGAATATGAGGAAGAGGTCACCTACTGGAATGCCTCATCTCTAATTAAGTATTAGAATTAATTATCCTTTGCCAGATAACTATGCCAACTTTTAGTCTGTTTAAAAAAAAATAAACAGGAGGCCGGGCACGGTGGCTCACGCTTGTAATCCTAGCACTTTGGGAGGCCGAGGTGGGCGGATCACGAGGTCAGGAGATCGAGATCACGGTGAAACCCCGTCTCTACTAAAAAAAAAAAATACAAAAAAATTAGCCGGGCATGGTGGCGGACGCCTGTAGTCCCAGTTACTCGGAGAGGCTGAGGCAGGAGAATGGCGTGAACCCGGGAGGCGGAGCTTGCAGTGAGCCGAGATCGCGCCACTGCACTCCAGCCTGGGTGACAGAGCGAGACTCCGTCTCAAAAAAATAAAAAAAATAAAAAAAACAGGAAATGGTAAAAATCTAAGGTCTGGACCATCAAAATTTGGTGTTAAGTTCTTGTTGTTTGTCTGCTTTGAGTTTCCTTTTTAAAAGCTCACAGTCAACTTACCATGAGATCTAGCCCAGATTCTGGAAGCATCTGGTATCAGTGTAACACATCTTAATAATGTAGTAAGAACCTCAATCAGTCCTGCCTCATATTGGTGTGTGTCCTGTGGAACCTAGGAATTGATACAAACTGGAAACTGAACTCATCTTAAAAGCTCAACTCATTTCATAAATTGTATTTACATGCAGTATGTGGTGCCTGATGAGACAGGCAAATCTGATATACAATATCTAGATTGAGTGGGGAGAACCTTTCTTTTGACAAATCTTTCCTAATATATCTGTCAAAGCACCACTGAAAACAATTCTCAATGGATTAAAAACTGCTTGATGTATGTAGCTTTTCCAAAATGTGAGCCGTGTTTCTTGAAGATACCATACTTTATTCACTTTGCAATTCCTCATGCCTGCGTAATGCCCGGCTCATACCAGGCATTCACTACATAATTGAATCAAATGATGAGTAAAACTCGTGTATCTACTGGTTAGGAGGCTAAGAAATATCAGCTACTAAAAGATTTGTACCTCTCCTCTGTGGTTTCCACTTCCAAATTCTAGAATTTTTTCCCCCTAAGTGATTGACACCCACTTTTTTTTTTTCAAAAGAAGAAATGGCCGTTTGCATATATCAAATTAGAAATTAAAATTGACTTGAATTTGCAAGGAAAGCTATAGAGTGTATGTCTGTCTTTGGAGGTCTCTGAGAATAGAAATGGATGTTTGTACATAATAAATTGTAAATATTTGTTAAGTGAATAAATAAATGAATTTTGAGGTATTTAAATAAATTACCTGCATGAATGAAAAATTCAGGTGATTTGTTGAGTTGACATTCTCTCCCTTCCTACTTTGGTCAGCCAGTTTCCATTGTGAATTCTGTAGCTGGTGGATTTTCTTGCTTATAGCCAAAGAATTATATGTGCCTATAGCATGCCAGAGCCAGAATTTGGCCCTATTAAAGAACTAATAAAATCAATAAACATTTGACAAGGAAGAGCTAGGAAAAGAGAGTGCTGTTGGTTTTTTTTTCTTGTTTTTGTTTTGTTTTGTTTTGTTTTTGATACAGAGTCTCACTCTGTTACCCAGGCTGGAGTGCAGTGGCGCAATCTTGGCTCACTGCAACCTCTGCCTCCTGGGTTCAAGTGATTCTCCTGCCTCAGCCTCGTGAGTAGCTGGGATTACAGGCAGCACTACCACACCCAGCTAATTTTTGTATTTTCAGTAGAGTCGGGGTTTCACCATATTGGTCAGGCTGTTCTCGAACTCCTGACCTTGTGATCCACCTACCTTAGCCTCCCAAAGTGCTGGGATTACAGGCATGAGCCACCGTGCCCAGCCAACAGTGTTTTTTGTATTCCTATTTTTGCAACTTTCCTTGGTATTTCCAAATATATTTTTTTAAGTTAGTAATATCCTTTCTAGAAAAAAACAGGGTACTTTTTTAAAAGGTAACTTCTCCAGGAACAATAGAAAGATCCCTAGAAATACATCTAGTGAAAGATATATGAGACCTTTATGTAGAAAATGGAATAATTTTAACATCATTGGAAGTTATTTTTTAAGGATCTAAATAGTGTGGAGAGGTAACATGTTCGTAGACAATATCATTATTATAATATAAAGATGTTGATTTTCTCATATGTAGATCTATGTAACCCCAATCAAATTCAACATGTTTTTGGTGGAATTTAGGTTAATTCTAAAATTTATACAGAACAAAGATTCATAAGTAGCCAAAATAATTCTGAAGAAACACGTAGAAGGATTTAGCAATGTTATTTATATTGTTACAAAATCATAGTTATTTAGGCAGTGTGATTTTGGCAATAAGGATAAGCAGTTAGACCAAAAAATAGTAGTCTTGAAACAGGCCCACATTTATATAGAATCCTGATATATAACAGGTGCATTGCAAATAAGTGGAAAGAATAAATTAGTAAATGACTCTGGGGTAATTGGTTATCCTTATGGAAAAAATGAAAATGCATCCTTGCCTCACATCATATACAGTCATCAATTTCAACTGGATCAAGGACTTAACATGTGAAATTACAAAGTGTTTAAAAGAAATATATAAGAATATTTTCATGTCCTTGGAATAGGAAAAGAATTTCTTAAACAAGACAAAAATATTTAAACCATAGACATATATAACTGCATTATATTTAAGATCCTCTGTTGAGAGTGAAGATAAATCATAATCCATAACAGACCTATGGATTTATATATTGAAGAACATATGAAGAACTCCAACAAATTCATAAGAAAAAGACAATTCAGTAGAAAATGGGCAAAATGCATGAACAGGTTTTTCACAGGGAAGGAAACATAGATGCATGTGAAAATATGCTCAACCTCAGTAATTAAGAAAATGCAAATTTAAACCATAATAATACCATTTCACACCCATGAGAATAGCTATAATTACAATTTTGTAGCATCAAATGTTGGCTATAATGTAGTGTAGAGCCAGTGGAACTCATACACTATGAGTGGAGTGTAAATTGGTACAATTCTTGAAAAACTTTAGCATTACCAGTAAAGTTCACCATGTGTGATGAGCAACCTAACACTTTCAATTCAGATAAATACAATGTAGAATCTCCAGCACATGAATACAGAAGAAATGTACAACATTGCTTTTAGTAGGAATAAAACCCAAACTGGATACAGTCTACAGGTCTAAACACTAGAGCATATAAATATACCACAAGTTATTCAATAACATACTATCCACCAGTACAAACCGTTAAACTACATAATTAGCAAAATGACACGGGGAAATCTCACACAATATTGAATGGGAGAAAGCAAGTCACAATAGTGTATGTACAAGCCTGTTTTACAGTTCAAAAGCACACAAAGTTTATCAGAATGGGGTTTCTACATGTTGGCTTATCCTTGAACCCTACGTGTTTGCAGGATGGCTGCAGCAGCTCTCCCCTCTCTTTTTCTTGTCTAATAGTGGGAAAAGTTCTATTTTCTTCTTCATAAAACCCAAAAATTAGGTCTCGGTGGCCCTGATTGGTCGGGTGTGGGCCATGTGCCAATCCATGAACTAATCACAGTAATTAGGGGGATGAAACATGATGAATGGCTTAGCCTAATTAATGTCATTCAGAGCACATGGGCTGGGAGTAGGGCAAGGGAGAGGAAAATGTTGGTGCGAATGCCAGAAGGAGGGTAGATGGATGTCAGGCTTCAAAACCAACAGATGATGTTATTCCACCCACTTCGTAGAAGCCAGTTTGTATTACACAAGCCATTGTTACTTGCTGATGTCTATGAATGAAGTGAAACAGCTCAAAGAAGGGCAGGTAGAAGCAAGAAAGGGGTTTTTATGTTGCAGTGGATGTAGAGTCACAAGTTACCTGGCTGACATTCCCAGATTGGAATGGACAGATGTGATGTGGCTCTCCAAGATGGGAGGTAGGGGCAGCAGCAAGAATCTATTCCAAATAGTGATTCTTTTGAGATTTACATGATCAGATTTTATATCCCCTCAAAAATATTCCCTTTCTTTTCGTGTTCTTGACCATCTTTGTTACTGACTTAAATGTTTTCTGGAAATTCATGGGAGGAACATTGGTAGATTTACCCTTTTGGCATTATTACAATTCGACACTGATGTGAAGTCCTGTCATTTCTGGTAACGCCTTATATGGATTTCTCCCCTCACTTTGTTTCTTTTACAAAGTTCATGTGTTTTACTCAAGAGACAACATATTTTGTGCTCAGGAACAAATTTATTGGGCTCTCGTATATCAAATAATTGACATTTTAGGGAAAGTTTTTATGCTTTGGGTCTTTGCGGAGTCAGTATCGTATATAGAAGTATTATCAGACATGACTTTAAATCATTCCTTGTTTAAGCCACGCCTAACTCAGACCATTAAAAGCCACTTTACCTAGTCACATAGAATAACAATGGCCTTTTATTTTGTCCTGCATGTAAAAAGCAAGGTTGGTCTCTTTCGTGGGTAATTGTTAACATTCATTCTTGAATAACTACAGTTGATCCACCGTTATTGTCAGGGACACATAGCTTTGAGTCTGTTGTCTACAATTAAAGGTAAGCCTATTTTAGACACTGTAGTTAAAAGGACATGGTGATAGGTTGGTCTCCTTTTTACAAAATCAACCCTGACATTTTATTTATTTTTATACTCAAACTCACATGAGTTGTGTTTTGCCTATATAACTTATTTTAAACATCACCTTGCTTATAGTGTAGACTATAAGTTTAGCATCGTTCTTTGGCCAAAAGCAATAAAATATGACCTGTTTCACTGTGATTCAGTGAAGTGCAGTCAGCATTTTCTTTTCACAAATATAACACTGATGGCTATTTTTAACACCTCCCCTACCTTCAGAAGTGTAATGAAGTTTTGTTTTGACGTAAAATTCTATTTGGATTTTATGTCCTGAGTATAATATATTAGTGGATTTTGTACTTAAGGCCAGATAATCAAATATTCTTATTTTTAAAAATCCTATTTTGAATTTATAGAACAGCCTCTGAGGTTCTCAAGTATTCGCCTATAAATAAACATTGCTGATTGTAAAAGCCCTCTTGCTGTTCTCATATTCCTATAATAACTGAAATTATAAATTCATTGGTTTACCTCATACTGAATTTCCTGACTAGATGATGCTTTTTTCTTTTTTTAAAAAAGTACATTTGCATTTTTCATCATTTCTCATGAGGGAATCATTGTCTAAAGATTTCTTTAAATGTCTTCTATATAGATTCTTTAAGCATTATTTTTCTGAATATGATCTATTTTCAAACTGTCTTCATTTTAATTTGTTTGTGACTCATCATTTCTGCCGCTGGATAAAAACCAGTGCTTTTTAAATAATTTGTTTTAAATGATCTTAACCTTTACTATTTCTAATAGGTTTTAAAAAGGTATTTCTTTTATGGTATCTTTCTAGGTATTCAACCTCGTCACCTGCCGATGGGGAAAATTTGGCTGTTTATTTTCTTTCACTGTTGCACAGTGAGACTTTTATTCCTGACTTTTAATAAAAATGTCTGTTGATTTCAGTTCTTCTTAAAAATCATGGCAAACTATCCTATTTCTCCATACACTAAGAGATGACCATATGTAGGTGCTGAGTTTACCCCATGCCATTTTGGCATCTTTGAAGATAAGAATAGGTGTTGATCTTTTGTGACCTATTGATAGCGCATAATGGATCTATTTATATAATATTTATAGAATAAACCTTATTTATGGAGATGTGTTGTATACTAGAAATTGAGTTTTCTGAGCACTTTATTTAGGGTTCTTACATCTTATCTAAGTCAAACATGCCTCTTCCTTTTCTCTCTTTGTACCTTATCAGATTTGTGCTGGCTTTATCAATTTGGGGAACCTCATTTTTCCTCTATCTTGAAAGCTTTTCATATAGTTTGGGAATTATCTAATCCTTGAGGTAAACCGTATGTATTAGTTGTTTAGCCTTTATATTTTTGGTTCAGTGTTGATAATTAAATATCACCTTATAAAACTGTTTCTAATGAAATGTTTGAATTTATTCACAAGGATATTTTTATATAGTATTCATGATTTTTTTCATCTTTTCCGTTTCTGTGATATAGTCCTCTAATAATTCTAGTTTTTTTGTTGGATGTTAAGACCAAATTTGTCAGAAATCTGCCCATGAAGTATTTCATTCTGCAATGAACCACCTACTGGTTTTTAAATATTTAAATCACAGAATCCTGCTTTTTTTTTTTATTTCTGTCTTGCCTATATCATATTTATTTCAGACTTAACTGAGCTTAAACACTTAATTTCTTTATTCTCTTCAATGAAAAAGTACTCGTGTTACAAATGAAACTGCATTGTCTTTACTAGTCCTATGTGGAATAAAATGAGCTAATTTTCATTATCGCCACCCATTTCCCCATTTTTGATCATATGAGCTAGGATTTCAGACCTAGGTGGAGCTAATTGCAGTAAAGCTTTTTATTAATTTTTTTTCACGAATTTTGGAAGCCGGCACTCTAGTTGGGCTGTTTGTGTAATAATAATAATAATTAGCACATTCGTGCCTGCCTTTAATGTTCCCCACCAGTGCTATTGTGTAGCTACCTTTTCACTCTGAAGTTTTTCTTTTGATTCATCCCTCAATCAACTGGAATATATTTGAGTAACTTTTCTTCATGAAGATACTCAGCTGAGAAATTTCTAGGCACCTTTTTTTTTTTTAATTTTAAAACTCTGCAAATGTTGAAATGTCTGCGGTTCTTTCTTTTTAAAAACAGTGACCAGGCTGGGCACGGTGGCTTATGCCTGTAATCCCAGCACTTTGGGAGGCCGAGGCGGCAGATCACCTAAGATCAGGAGTTCGAGACCAGCCTGGCCAACATGGTGAAACCCTGTCGCTACTAAAAATACAAAAAATGGCTGGGCGCGGTGGCTCGCGGCTGTAATCCCAGCACTTTGGGAGGCCAAGGCGGGCGGATCACAAGGTCAGGAGATCGAGACCATCCTGGCTAACACGGTGAAACCCTGTCTCTACTAAAAATACAAAAAAATTAGCTGGGTGTGGTGGCGTGCGCCTGTAGTCCCAGCTGCTGGGGAGGCTGAGGCAGGAGAATGGCGTGAGCCTGGGAGGCAGAGCTTGCAGTGAGCCGAGATGGCACCACTGCACTCCAGCCTGGGCGACAGAGCGAGACTCCGTCTCAAAAAAATAAAAATAAAGACTAGAGCAAAACTTTGTCTCAAAAAAAAAAAAAAAGAAAAGAAAAGAAAAACCAAAACAGTGACCAGAAAAACTGCAGCCCCAAATTTCACCAGATGTAAGCCTCACCCCAATGAGCTCGACCCTTCAACTCTCTTGCACTGTTGGAAAGTGAGAAGAACTCAGAGAAGAGTGGCTGTGGCCTTAGGCAGTTGTTGGAGGACTTGTGTTTTGGAGCTAGGGATGCTGCGGTGGAGAAGGATTGAAATCAGGGCCTCTCCTTCCATTCCCTGCTTCATGGCCTCGAGTTTTTTCTCTCCTTTGTTGGGGGAAATTCTTTCTGGCTTCTGGCAAGTCACTGAACTCCTCTGTTTACAGAGCTATTGTATGTTCAAGTCTCCTTTTGAATTATCTGAGTATTTCAAGGGAAAGGGAAAATCAAGGATGATAGGACATCAGTAACTTTCTAATACCACATCCTGTGAATCTTTTCATTTTTTAATGAAATGTTTATGATTATTGCTATAGGCCTATTACAGTCCAGTAGCATGATATGGCCTTTTCCTGGGAAAATCCTGGCCTTTTGGCATCTAGTCTTCCTTTTAAACAACTTAAAATTAGCCCTGATAGCTCATCCATGTTCCACTAAGAGAATTCTGAAAAAGTAATATTTAAGTAAAAAGCAATTTATTTTTTGTTTTTACTACAGGTGAAGACTGATGAGAAGAGTCTGTGGGTGAAGACATTGAAAAGGTTTCAACTATAAAAGTGAGCTCTTTTCATATTTTTGCCACTTGAGTATGAAACATATGTTAAAAGCTGAACGTATTCATAATTTCAGTTTGTTGGTATTTTTGTGTAAGTGTACTCTGTAAGTCACATTTTTCAATTTGCAAGTATAGCAGTCCCCCTTATCTGTGGGGGATATGTTCCAAGTGCCCCTGGATGCCTGAAACCATGGATAGTACTGACTCTATATGAATTGTTTTTCCTATACATGCATATCTATAATAAGTTTTCATGTCTACATTAGGCACAGTAAAAGATTAGCAACAACGAATAATAAAATAGAACAATTATAACAACACACTGTCATAAAAGTTATGTGAATATAGTTTCTGTCTCTCTCAAAATACTGTAATATTTTCAGACCACAGTTGACTGCAGGTAACTGAAACTGCAGAAAGTGAAATCACCTATTAGAGGAGCTACTGTAGTCATTTTTTTCTTTTTTTGAGACAGGGTCTTGCTTTGTCACCCAGGCTGGAGTGCAGTGGTGCGATCTCAGCTCACTGCAACCTCCTCCCGATTTGAAGTGATTCTCCTGCCTCAGCCTCTGGGGTAGTTGGAATAACAGGCATGCACCACCATGCCTGGCTAATTTTTGTATTTTTAGTAGAGATGGGGTTTCACCACGTTGGCCAGGCTGATCATGAACTCCTGACCTCAAGTGAACCACCCACCTCGGCCACCTAAAGTGCTGGGATTACAGGTGAGAGCCACCATGCCCAGCCCTGTAGTCTTTTTTAAAACAGAAAAAACTATTCTCAGTCTTTAGACCAGGCACAGTGGTTCACGCCTCTAACCCCAGCACTTTGGGAGGCCAAGGTGGGCAGATCACTTGAGGTCAGGAGTTCGAGACCAGCCTGGCCAACATGGTGAACCCCCATCTCTACTAAAAATATAAAAATTAGCTGGGCATGGTGGCACATGCCTGTAATCCCAGCTACTCGGGAGGCTGAGGCAGGAGAATCACTTGAAGCAGGACGGCAGAGGTTGCAGTGAGCCAAGATTGCACCACTGCACTCCAGCCTAGGGGATAGAGTGAGACTCTCTCTCAAAAGAAAAAAAAAAGTCTTTAATTATTTTGTATAGAATAATGACAAATATTGTTACCAAAGGATAAAAATTAAAGAAAATGTGTACTGCAGATTAACATACACAAAGACTCAAAATGGAATCAGTGTAATCACACATGACCCATTTCAGTCATTTCTTCCTATTGGCCTTCTGGTTTTATTGAGTTAGTCTTTAGGTAATATTTTAAATCCTTTTCATTGGCTAGAAAAGTTCTGTGGTATTTTTTAACTTATTTTTCTTTAACATTGAAAATCTCATTTTAATTTGGTGGTGGTGGTTCTTGAAAAACCACAATGACACTAAAAGGGAAAGAAGGAAGAGGAGATATGCCTTTCTGTTAGGTCCAGGCAATTGTTTCACTCTGTTTGTTTCCTAAGTACTTTAATTTATCAGGCTCTGACCACATTATGAACTATTTGTCAAGGCCTGCAATGGTAAACTGTTGCCACTCAATCATACGTCAAATGCTTACTAGAGTGTTAGGAATAGATGAAGAAATTTAGTCTGGTAAGCATAGTGGTATCACTTTTTATTGATAAAAAAGTTTATATTTTTGGCCGAGTGCAGTGACTCATGCCTGTAATCCCAGCACTCTGGGAGGCCGAGGGGGGCGGATCACGAGGTCAGGAGTTTGAGACCAGCCTGGCCAACATAGTGAAACCCCGTTGCTATTAAAAATACAAAATTAGCCGGGTGTGGTGACTCATGCCTGTAATCCCCACTACTTGGGAAGCTGAGGCAGGAGAATCCCTTGAACCCGGGAGGCAGAGGTTGCAGTGAGCCGAGATCGCACCATTGCACTCCAGCCTGGGCAACGAGAGCAAAACTCTGTCTCAAAAAAAAAAAAAAGGAAAAAGGTTTATACTTTCAATTTTATACCACGTCTTTTTTTTTTAACCAAGCAATAACATAAAACAATTAAAAGCTTAAGTGCAACAATGGGTTAGAGCCTTGCCTTTAACTCACAAAATAATAATGCTTTATTGGAGACATAAATATTTAAAACACTGAACTATTCTTGAAGTACTCAAAGTTATTACAGAGACAAATAGTATTTTAGTAGAGTCGAGATTACTTTGCTTGTGTCAGAGTTCGTCAGTGTTTCGCTAACTGGTAAAACAATGGTTTTCTTACTGCAGATCTTTATTACTGGCAAGAAAGTCCCAGAAGTTCTTTTCTCTAACTTATGACTAGAATGCTGAGTAGCTTGAAAATCAATAGGTTCTAGCCTGGAGCTGACCGACTCATTAGTCACAGTGTTCAGGGCCCGTGATACTTTCAGTGGCCTGTGGAATTGTTTTAACTTTATTTTAAAAACAGAAGAAAAAAAATGAACATAGTAATAAGGAACATATAATATGGAACCTAACTTGGATTATATTTGTCTTTATACCAATGCAGTTGTAAAATTTAATTTAATATTTTTTCCTGAAGGAAGAGGCTCACAAAGTCCAAATTGTCCAAGGGCAACAAAAGTCATCATGGGGCCCCACCTGTGTCATAGGTCAGGCTCACCCCCCACGTGTGTGTGAGATTCAGTCATTTGAATGTCAAAAAAAAAAAAGTAAACAGGCTGGGCACAGTGGCTCATGACTGTAATCCCAGCACTTTGAAAGGCCAAAGCTGGCAGATTGCTTGAGCCTAGGAGTTCGAGACCAGCCTGGGAAATATGGCAACATGGTGAGACCCCATCTCTGCAAAAAATACAAAACTCAGCTGGATGTGGTGGTGAGCTCCAGTAGTCCTAGCTTAGGAGGCTGAGGTGGGAAGATTGCTTGAACTCAGGAGGCAGAGGTTGCAGTGAGCCAGGATTGCGCCAGTGCACTCCAGCCTGAGTGACAGAGTGAGACCCCATCTCAAAAAAAAAAAAAAAAAAAGAGTAAATATTTTCTTATTTAGAAATGGTGATCTTCTCTGTAAATGAGTCCATAGGTATGTCTGCTCATCAGAGAGATGCATGCTTATATCAACAAAGGAAGAAGGAAATGGCATGTTATTAGGTTAGATGGCCATAGTTGTTCCTTCTGTTTTCCTAAAATCAAATAAATATTTCCCTTTCCATACTCATTGATAATCTGTTTGCTTTGTAACATGACTAATTTATTTGGTACTACAAAAACTCCTAGATGGATAGATACAGAGATAATTTTCTGAACAAAATTGTCCCTACATTTTGTTCTGTGTGCCTTCTTGTCCAAGGTTTCACCTACCCTGGTTATTTGATGGAAGGGCATCAGGGCAGAGCTGCCACTTAGGGCACACAGCATAGGACTGCCCGGGCGACAGAAAGATGCACATTCATGTTCCAAGGCACGTCCAGGCACCGGGTGCTGAGGGCATCCTGATCTTTGCTGTTCTTGCTAGCATTTCCTGAGCCCCTTGCACTGGTGAGTGGGATAACAGGATAGTGGTGTGCCTTTTATTAGAGACGCCAAAGATTAGAAATGGTGTGTTTTCCAGCCTAGATTTTGCCATTGCTCAGCACAGCTGTGCTCTGTAATCCGTGGTGCCTTGTGGCCCTACTATGAGGCAGCGCTCTTCCCTAGAGGGTAGGCATCACCCTCCAGTTTCTTCCATCCCCATCTGAGTGAGGCACTGTCACTGCCCTCTCATGCGCAAGTGCAGGAGGCCCACACTGAGTCCATCCCAGGTCAGTTGCTACTTTTGTGGTACCTTGGTATTGTATAATCTCAACACTGAAGGCTTTGTGGGATTGAAATATGACTGCTTTTTACCTCTAAGTCTTAGAAATAAGATGATGAAGGCATGCTCAAGAAGGAATCAACACCGCTCAGCCCTTCACATGTCTTCTAGGTGACCTTGCTACTGTGTCCCAGGGCCTTGTAAGTGTTTTCCTCGGGGCTGATGGATTTATTGTAAGGCAGCTAATAGAAGAATGATTGGTGGCTATAGCATAAATGATTCACATTATGAATAAGTAACTTGTTGTATTGAGCTAGACATTGCTAAGAATATAACCATCCAGGGGAATTCTTGGCAGAATGCCAGAGGACAGGGATGGAAATGCAGTGTTTGATCTTTAGAAAGTCACTGAAGTGCTTTCCTTCAGATTCTTCCATTGCAAAATCTCCTGATTATTGCCTGGCTTGGTGGTGTTATGAAAATGATTTTTAAAAATGTGTAAAGATTAAAATCGTTATACAAACCAAATATAGAAGTTACAAAAATATGCACAGAATTACAGCATTCAGAAAATGTGCAGATTAACTCTACCTAAGTATTGAACATCTCTTTTCCTTTAAAAAAGTCTCCTAGAGAAATAGGAATGCTTTTACACTGTTGGTGGGAGTGTAAATTAGTTCAACCATTGTGGAAGACAATGTAGCGGTTCCTCAAGGATCTAGAGCCAGAAATACTATTTGATCCAGCAATCCCATTACTGGGTATATACCCACAGGATTATAAATCATTCTACTCTAAAAACACATGCACACGTATGTTTATTGCAGCACTGCTCACAATAGCGAAGACTTGGAACCAACCCAAATGCCCATCAATGATAGACTGGATAAAGAAAATGTGACACATGGCCGGGTGCAGTGGCTCACGCCTGCAATCCCAGCACTTTGGGAGACCGAGGCGGGCAGATCACAAGGTCAGGAGATCGAGACCATCCTGGCTAACACGATGAAACCCAGTCTGTACTAAAAAATACAAAAAATTAGCCGGCCGTGGTGGCGGGTGCCTGTAGTCCCAGCTACCCGGGAGGCTGAGGCAGGAGAATGGCGTGAACTCGGGAGGTGGAGCTTGCAGTGAGCTGAGATCGTGCCACTGCACTCCAGCCTGGGTGACAGAGCGAGATTCCATCTCAAAAAAAGAAAAAAGAAAATGTAACACATACACACCATGGAATACTATGCAGCCATAAGAAAGGATGAGTTCATGTCCTCTGCAGGGACATGGATGAAGCTGGAAACCACCATTCTCACCAGACTAACACAAGAACAGAAAACCAAACACGGCATGTTCTCGTAAGTGGGAGTTGAACAATGAGAACACATGGACACAGGGAAGGGAACATCACACACCAGGGCCTGTGGGGGGTTGGGGGGCTAGGAGAGGTATAACATTAGGAGAAATAACTAATGTAGATGATGGGTTGATGGGTGTAGCAAACCAACATGGCACGTGTATACCTACGTAACAAACCTGCACGTTCTGCACGTGTATCCCAGAACTTAAAGTATAATAAAAAATAAAAAAATAATAAATCAACCAATAAAAAAAACTCTCCTAGAAGTTTGAATAAGGTGGTATAGGGACTTAGACATTTTATGGGGGAGACTTCTTCATTGTAGACCCTTTAATTATAGCTGGTGAAGAATCTGAGGGGGTCCCTAACTGTTCTTGAGAGAAAAAGGATATGAGTTTTAAAAAAAATACTTGTTTTCTCTCAAAGGGGTGACCTTTGGAACGAGGAAGGAAGTAGCTCCTGTTCCTGTCCTTGGAACTAGGAATTAGGAGCCTCTTGGACAGTATGTCCTCAGTTTTATAGAATTATGGTAATAGGTTTCTGTTGAAAATGAGGAGGGGGAAGGGGACATCGTGGTCAAGTAAGTTTGGGATTTCAGTAAGGTTAATCGGTTTCTGTTGCTGCAGACTCTTTACATGCTGCCCTGAATGGCCTGTGTTCAACAGGGAGGTGTTATAGGCAGGGTTTCCCAAACTTCATTAAGCACAGAGCACCTCCTTTCATGCTACCACTCCTTTAATTTTAAACTAGTTTACTAGTTTAAACTACTAAAAACTACTTTAAACTACTTTAGTTTTTAAATGTATTACCATATTGTTCTGTGGAAGATAGTTTGGTCAATGCAGATTTAAGGTCAACTATGGCGAAGAGAAGTGGCCAGCACAAACACAGAAATGGGTTACAGGAAGAAATATGAATGGATTGAAGCAATAATTGCATTCTGCCCCTGTTGGAGGAGCTCAGAGAAAGACCATTTGGAGGATAAAGTTCTATACAATAGTACCATTCACTCTAGCTGGGTAACTTGTAATGGCACCAACCCTCATGTTTGCTAGTTAGGGAGTCCGTGGCCTTTTGCTGTCTTGTTGGGCTGACTCTGTGTTCCATGCATAAAAGTGATAGGTATCCCAAAACATTTAGTTATAGCACTGGCTCCAGGACCAATGAAGAATGACTTTCAGTCATCTCAAATTCTAAGGTGAAAATTTGTTTAGACCTTTTGCTATCAAACTACCTCCAATCTAGTAAGACTTGACAGATCCTGATGGACTCCTTAGGCAACACATGGTTCAAAGAGAAGTGGCATAAAATTACTTAGCCGAAGTTCTTATTGATAACTTCATTGAAAGTGACCTGTGTGGGATGATCAAGAATTTCTGCTTTGTAGAAAGCACCGAGCTAAGTACTGTGAAGGATATGAAGGCAAAGATAAAAGGCTTCTGCCAATAAATTAGAAATTAATCTGAAATGTAGGGTACCAAAGCAGTTAGAAAGAAATGGGCTTCGCTTGTGAAAGGGCTGTGTCTTTGAAAATACTGCTTATTTTCTGTTGGTTGGGTATAATTATTAATTAATTCAAAATTGTTTAATTGTTATTCAGATCATCAACATCCTTAACTTTTCAACTTGACCTGTCATTTTCTGAGAGAGCTGCTTTAGAGCTCTCCTTGTGTTGGTAGATTATCAGTATTTGCTTTTAGTTGTATCAATTTTCCCTTAATATGTTTCAAGGCTATGTTTTAGATGCATAATGGTTAGCAAGTTATTCACTTGTTATAAAGCTAGGTACAAGATCATTGTTGTACTTCAAAAACCAGATAGAATATCATAGCCCCATGCAGTACAGAATCATGGATGTCTCATGTTCTTAACATCTGTAACTGATGATCAATTTGGATAGACCCACCAGGGGCTTGCTCAGGGACCATCTCTAATAGGCACAGAAAGACTGTCACCTAAAATGTCAAAAGGACCAGATGCGCCCAGTAGTGCCAGATCTGCTTTTAGCAGCTGTAGATAAGAAATCCAGTGTCTGGAACAGACATTTAGTTGTGATATTTGAAAAACTTGTAGAAGCACTGGACCAGATTCCCCAAGCTTAAGAAGTCAATAAAACAAAATTACCCACCTTTAGGCTTTAGGTAATCAAAGCCTACATTCATGTTGACTGAGCTACAGCCAACCTTAGCTCCCCTCCGCCTTGTCTCTTTTCTTCCTGTCTCATCCCAGATCCCAGCCATCCTCATTTCAGTTGCATTGTCCAGGGTAGGCATACTTAAGAAATCTGTGTTTTATTGCATTATACCGTCATGCCTTTTCTGTGCCACAGGAAAGCCTGTTCTAGAGGAAGATTACATCTGTGATAAAAACTTTTAGAGTTAAGTAGGGTATTAAAGCAATCATTGTGTTTTAAAATAGAAAGACATGGAATTGCAATTGATCTTAAGTCCTGTATTAAGGCGAGTATTTTCTTTTAATATTCTTTGTCTTAAAAAAAAAATGTGGGGCCTGGCTTCTTACAGTGTTGTAACTTCGTGTACATTCTTTTGATTTCTAAAGCATAGTCATTCAAAGATAAACGGAGTTCAGCAATTTCCCGGGTCCTCATAAATGGAATATAGCAACCAGACTCTTAGTCAAACGCTTGCCAAATCATTTCTTTCTGGTTTCCCTTTAATTCCTAAGCCCCTGCCCTCATTTCTAAGTCTTCTCAATTGACGACTTCCAGTCACCTCTGTGATCACATGTTCTTAAAGCTACCTCTAACTCCTAACTCTCCTCTTTGAGGAAATGAAGGGATTTTAGTACAGCCACATCACTTCTAAGCCGTGTTTGACATCTCTCTCCTTTCCTCCTCCCTGCTCCTCACCCTGCCCTTAATATCAAATTTGTCAGCAAATCTCACTGCATTTACCTTACCAGCTGTCTCATCTCTGCTTTTTCATTTCCACTGCATTCAGAAGGCAAAAAGCTAACATTTGCACATTTATGATAAGCTACGTGCTATATATTATTTCTTAATTCTTTTAGCCTTGTGCAGTTATCATTAATTGGATTTTACAGATTAGGAACCTGAAGCTTGCAGAAATCTAAGTCACTGCATAACTCATGCAACTGGCAGTTTTTGAAACAGTTTGAGGTCTAAATACCCAACTGCAACCCCAAGCCCAGTATCATCTTCACAGCTGTGAGATGTGCACGCAGCCCAGCCATGCTGCTTGCACCCGTGTTGGGACTGGGTTGTCTCTCTCTCTTGTTTCTCTGAACTCGTGAACCTCCTGTTCATTCAGTCCACCAGGCTGGTCCACTCAAAGTGCTGAGTTAATTATGTCAGGTGTCTGGTCTAAACCCTACAATGACATGTTGTTGCTTGCTCTGTAAGCTCCAAGGCATTTTTGTTTTTTAAGGTTTTAATTCAAGTGTTCTAAAAAGTATTTTGGGTACAACCAGAACTCTCTCTGCTCCTTGGAGTCAGTGTGAAAGGAACACAGTGGGCTCTGGGGTCAGCTAGACCCGGATGTGGATCACAGCTCACCTCTTCATTGGGAGGCCTCAGGCAAGTTATTTGCCAACCTCACCTACAAAAGCATGATGCTAAGCTCATTTCAGTTTAGTTGTGGATATCAGAGCGTATGTATACAATGCCTGCCATAGTGAGTGCCTGGCCCTTGGCAGACTGTCAAATGGAGCTATGGAGCAGCAGCGGCAGTAATATTATTATCTCGACCTTATCTATCCTTTTAAACTCAGTTCAGATTCCTTCTCCTTTTTAAATTACTGCAACCTGATTTTATCTGCCCCTGCCTCTAAGTTGCTGTATCAGTTAGCCTCTGAACAATTCATTTAGCAATTTTAATTATATATTGCCTCTTGACACTGCTTTGTGATCTTAAAAACTCTGCTTGAAATACCTACTTGGTTGCTTTTCCTGAGTGCTGTTAATTCCTGCTCTAATGGACTAAAGTAATTTAAAGGCAGGACTAGGTCTTATGCATGGCACGCAGTCCAGTGCCTTACACGTAACTACTCACAAACTTTTTTGATACAAAATTAAGAAACTTCACATGCATTCATAATAAATCAATAAAAATAAGTTAAGTTGGTTTCAGATACAGAGGTTTTCCAAGAAGGTGTGTACATTGGCAATTAGCCCCAATGTCTTTGTTCATAATTTTTTTTTTTTTTAAGTAGAGACTGGGTTTCACCGTATTGGCCAGGCTGGTCTCGAACTCCTGACCTCGAGTGATCTGCCTGCCTCAGCCTCCCAAAGTGCTGGGATTACAGGCATGAGCCACCATGCCTGGCCTGTTCATAATTCTTAATGTGAAGAATATTACAGGGTAAATTTTATAACTAAGTAATTTTACTCTCCAATATGTTTGATAAAACTGTCTTTTAAACTCCGAGAAACCTTAAAACATGGCTGTATATAGAAATATGTTTTATTCTCTTAGAGTTAACACACTAAATGAGGAACCATTCTAATTTTTTCATGATAATTATCTTCCAGGTGTAAATTTTTCTCAGGTGGATTTACATGTTTCTTTCTAGCCTCTCCAATCCACATAAATTCTTCTCTCCTCCCTACCAAATTTTTCCTTTGGAAAGTCTGATGGAGAGGACGATGCTCTAAAAATATGTCTGAGGAAGGGCTCTTCTAGAGAGAAAACTGTGGCATCTTGCAGTTGACAAAATAATTTCATTAAGTATGGGCTTCTTAGTTTATTTAAGCATCTCATACTCAGAGCCAGTTGTTAAAAACTCCATACTTTATCTATAATTCCAACTGGAGCTTTGAAGGCCTCTTCTTAAACCATAGAGGCATTGGTGGAAGAAAAATTATTTGGAACAAGTTGTAGGTAAGTCTCACCTGCCAACGTGTGTGTTTTATCCTGGTCACGTTTCAGTGCATTTGCACAAAGTCTATTTCTAAACAAAAGACATATTATTAATTTTGGCAGCGTTTTGCCTACATAGAAAAAGGTGTTTGTGGAAATACTTACCTAAGGATGAAAGATGTCTCATTGATCTGCCAGGCTTAATGTTGCTAAATTGAACTGTGCTGGGAGATCCTTTGGAAGGGCCTTTTCCAAGGAGAATGGCATTCTTCCTTCTTGGGGTCAAGGAGGGGGAGTGAATAGTGGAAACTGGATCCTTCAGCTCAGGAAAGGTTTCCTCCCCTGGAATGGAATGCGTGGTTCCGTGAGTGAATTTGAATGTGTTGCTTTGGGCCCTCGGTCTCACTCGCCTTGTCTACATGATGATGCTAGAAGAAGCCTTGGCCAGTGTAGGGCATAGGCTGGCCTAGCGCTCACTACCATTAGAATCCAGCAAAATGTCTCTGTCAACAACATTCCGAAGAAAATCTTCAAAAAGTTTTTAAGAACATTTGAACCTTCAAGATTAGGATTTTTATAGAGAAAGACTGAGAACAAATCAGGATTCGGTCAGTAAAGCCATGCATATATACAACAGATGTTATATGCAGGCAATCTTCCACTTAAGCCAGGGTTTTTTTTTTCCCAAAAGTTCATTTGAAAAACATTTCGGAGTGGATTCTTTCCTTGTTAGACATAAAGCTATGCATGTGAAGTCTTCAGGCACACAGAGCCTATTTAACTCATCCTGTGCCTGAAATACAGTTAGGGCCATCTGGGGGCCAGTTTCCATTACTGATGTTCCTCCCATTGTCCCTGTAAACACTGAAATTCCAATATTTGTGGACAAAAACCATGTTCTGGAGTGGTTCCTGCAACTAGAGAATATGGTGTAAACATTCTTTATTAGGCCATGTATCTTATATTAGAGTTCAGAGATATGCCTATTAGATGTGAAACTATAGTGATACGGAAATCAGTAACCATGTATAAGAATGATTCAGGGGAGCTTCATGTGTGTATCAGAGCAATAACAGAAGCACCTTATGATTATGTAGCATTTGAACATTTGAAAAATTTATGTATTATCCCCATTTTAATTTTGAAACTCTGAGACCCAAGAATTCTTATTTGTTTTGTGGCAAGAGCTTAGGTGGAATGATTTGAAATAAACAATAAGGTAGAGACCAGGATCCCGAGAGAAGGATGAGGAGATAGTCAGAATGAGGGCCTGAGGGAGGGGAGGGAGAGGCCGATAGTTCAGAAGAGTGTGTCATGGACCACAGGACCACAGGATCGTAGGTCCTGTGGATATACCCTCACCATATATCCCAAGGCGAGAACCCAAATTGCGGATAACGTTAGGTTGAAGGAGAGAAGAAGGCAGGGGATAAGGAAATTTTTTTCTCCTCCTGTCAGTCAGCTCCTGATCTTCCCAGTATGGTTTCCTTCTGGTATCTTCAACACATTCTTCTAGAAAACATTGATAGCCTTTGGTCAGCTCCCGCATTTGAGGAACATGTTGAGCTAAAAAGCATTTTTAAGCAGGGCTAGGAACCATATATATACCATTGGAACCCAGAACAGATTTTCCTGTAGAAATAAACAACCATTTACAAAGAGTGTTTTGGAACAAGCTCCATCTTTTGTTTTTTTGTTTTGTTTTGTTTTTTAGAGACAGAGTCTCACTTTGTCGCCCAGGCTGGGGTACAGTGGCATGATCTCAGCTCACTGCAACCTCTGCCTCCCAAGCTCAAGTGATTCTCCTGCCTCAGCCTCCCGAGTAGCTGAGATTACAGGTGTGCGCCACCCCACCTGGCTAATTTTTGTGTTTTTAGTAGAAATGGGGTTTCACCATGTTGGCCAGGCTGGTCTCGAACTCCTGACCGCGCACCTCAGCCTCCAAAAGCGCTGGGATTACAGGCATGAGCCACTGCGCCCGGCCCAAGCTCCATCTTTAAATGTGTTCTGCCTGTGCTTGCAGGAACCGGTGAGGCTGTGAAGAGAATAGTAAAACGCTGCATTCTCACGGGGGTGCAAAGCTTTTTCCTCTGAAACTCAATGAACTGTTCTACCACTTCCTACACCTAGAGACAAGTCTCAACTATGTATTTTTTAGACAGAAAATTTCAAAGCTTTTTATGTTTTATGATATCTTATGAACATGAGCTTTTCTATCTGAAGAACTTTAAAGCACTTATGAAAATTATGATGATACTCGTGAGGTCACTTTAGAGTACACAAGAAAACAGATGGGAAGAGGTTTGTTGACATGACCTGCTGACCTGCTGTGAGATATTGAACACGTTATTTTTCTTCCCCCATGATCGTTCTTCTGACCATCTTGAAAGATAGCCAAGAAAGCTTTTTCTTCTAATTATTTCCAATTATTATAGGTTCATTCAGACCTCCAATTAAACAAATTATCCATGTTTTGAGAATATTGATTTTAAACATTAAATGTTTACATTTCTATATAGAGAGAATTCATCCTCTGTCCCCTACCACCAGATTTTAGCCTTAAAGGCAAGTTATTTAGTTTTGCTTATTCTCATACACTGAACAGTTGTTTAGCAAATGGCTTAAATAATGCGGTCTCTTGATTCAGGAAAATGTGGCTCACAAATGAACCATTTAGAGCAAATGGCGCATCTTTTGTATCTTAGATTTATAGTGCAATGAAGACATACTCTAAAGTTCAAATTTTTATTTTTATGGTTCAGTGTATTTGCAGGAAGAAAGGACTAGAGATTTTTCAGGCACTTTCTTTTCTTTCTCTCTCTCTCTCTCTTTTTTTTTTTTTTTTTGAGATGGAGTCTCACTCCATTGCCCAGGCTGGAGTGCAGTGGCATAATCTTGGCTCACTGCAACCTCCACCTCCTGGGTTCGAATGATTCTTCTGCCTCAGTCTCCTGAGCAGCTGGGACTACAGGTGCGCGCCACCACGCCTAGCTAATTTTTGTGTTTTTAGTAGAGACGGGGTTTCACCATATTGGCCAGGTTGGTTTTGAACTCCTGACCTCATGATCCGCCCTCCCTGGCCTCCTAAAGTACTGGGATTACAGGTGTGAGCCACCGTGCCTGGCTGGCACTTTCTATACTAATGTTCAAAGCACATTCATATCTATTGTACCTTTTATCTCCCACTCTCCATCTCCAGGTTTATATTTTCATTGGTACTTTATCAGAACACTTTGTACTGTAATAGCAACTCTTACTCAAATTTGGTAAAACAAACAGAAATGAGTAAATTAGTCTTGAAGGAGTACAGCCTCTAAGACTCATTGGTTCAGTGACTCAGAAACATCACTGAGGACGCAGTTTCTTCCCATCTCTCTGCTCTACCATCCGTGGGGTTGGCTTCTTTCTCAGGCAGTTTCCCCTAAGTGGTCACAAGATGTCTACTGGTCACAAGATGTCTACTAGCCACAAAGGGAATAAGAGGTTCCCTTGTCCATGTGCACCAGGAGACAGAAACCTCTTCACAGCCATTCAATACATGTCGTCCCTTCTTTTGATCTGATGTGGCCACTTACATCATGAAGGGCAGTAACTGTACTCAACGCCCACACTGATGGGCTTAGATCCGGCAGGATCCACCTCTAGGGCTAGGGATGGCTTAGCTCCAGCTACGCCGTACGACTACGTGTAGAAGAAACAAGGAAGTGGTTACCTTGGGGAGAAGTAGAGAACAAACGCTGGGTAAGAAACCAACAGCGCCATTAAAATGGGCCATTGTACTTCATTGTGGCATTCTTTTTATTCTCTAAATAAAACAAATTCTGAATATAATCTGTGAGTCTCTGGCTCTTATCCCTACACACTATTGCAGACTCTCCCTCCTTCTTCAGAGTTCCTCAAGGCATTTCGTGGCACCGTGGTGGGGATGCCTCGTGTTGTGAAGGGCTGTGGTGATGTCTTCTTCTCTGGTCCAGGTCGCTGAATCTCCTTGACTGGCAGTTGCTGGCAGTTCAGCTGACAGCGCCGTCTAGAATCACTCAAGCACGAGAGCCCGCCCTGGGCCAACTGGGGCTTTGTTCTTTGGGATATGTGCAAGAATCATACCACATTCATCGCAGAATCAGTGGAGATGCTTCTATCTCGGGGAGTTTTAATTGACAGTTACTCTATCAGATTACTCTGTTACTTTCTGCTTTGCATTCCTTTGTCTTTAGGATTTAGACATAGGCTGTGGGAACAGAGCCAGATGACAATAAGGCCAATAATCGGGCTGCTGAGAATGGCTTCCAAGCTGCTGGTGAGGACAGCTGGGTGGAGATAGGTTGTAACCGGGAGAACAGGCTCCTTGGGGTATTTAGTGCCCAAGTTAAATAGACCAATATAGGTGATCTGGGAACACATTTATCCTTATGCATGATCTGTGAGAAACTGGGTTCCAGACTTGAAGTCTGGGCTCAGAATGATTTAGAACACAATCTGTTTGCAGGTTGCAAGTTACTTAAATAAATTATCGCTCTTCTTCCCTCTATTGTCACCCACTCTTCCCCAAAACACTATATCATTAGAAGAGAAAGCTAATATGATAGAAAAAAATAGAACTTTTCTTCCTGCCTGTATCAAGGCGGTAATGATTTGATTTAGTAATGAATGCTGTGGCTCACGCCTGTAACCCCAACACTTTGGGAGGCTGAGGCAGGTGGATCATGAGGTCAGGAGTTCGAGACCAGTCTGGCTAACACGGTGAAACCCTGTCTCTACGAAAAATACAAAAAATTAGCTGGGCATGGTGGCACGTGCCTGTAGTCCCAGCTACTCAGGAGACTGAGGCAGGAGAATCGCTTGAACCCAGATGGCGGAGATTGCAGTGATCCGAGATTGCGCCGCTGCACTCTAGCCTGGGCAACAGAGCGAGACTCCGTCTCAAAAAAAATAAAATAAAAAAAAAATATTAATGTGAAGGCTGAGCAGGGGACTTTTTTTTTTTCAATTTCTTTACTGCATCAGCACAGGCTCTTGGGGAAATGCTCTGGTTTCTGTCAACTATAGAATCAATGGTAAAATTCCCAGCTGCTTCTGGCATTTGTCCCTTTATTCTCTATGGTTTGGCCAACCAGGGGAGTTGGTTGGGGTAGCATGGGAAGCCCACAGGAGCTCAGTCATAAGGGGAAGGCACAGTTAAGGCTAAAGGAATCCATAATGTATAAACTTGGCCTCACTGAGCCATCTGCCCACGATGGGGCCTTGCCTCCACCTCTCCTGTGGAATGGTTATCCAGTAGGTGGTCTGATGTCCCCTTCATGTCTTTCCACAGTGGAAATGCTCTCGTTTAGACAACAATTTCCTGTTAAAAAACAAAAGCATAGCAAGAGAGATACGTGGTTTCTTCTGAGTCCTTCCTCTACCCTGGCAGTACTCTGGATGAAAAGAGGCAAGTTCTATAAATATAATGCAGCTTCCTGGACAAAATGTATTAAAAGGGTCAGATGTTCCACTTTCTGCAATCCAGTGGAGCTGTGGTTGTCTGAAGTCAACTGATGCATTCAGGTTGGAATGGCGCCCAGGGAAGAGAGTTTAGGAACAAGCATAAACTTGGCCTTCCTCTCATTACACTGAGGTCGCCACAGGATAACACTGTCTCCCACCCTCAAGGGTTTCCATGGTCTGACTGTCCAGCTGCAGCTCCTGTCACTTCCCCATCCCACACTCCCTCTGCTTCGGCTGTGTTGGTTCGTTCATCGCTAACTTGCGTCTGTTTGCCAGCTTGCTCCATCTTCTCTGCTTGGGGCAGGATCAGATAACCAATGAGCCCAGTGTCTCTACCACTCCCTTTGCTCACCTCTGCAGTACCTAGGTGTTCATTGCAGACACAGAAAAGACCTACTCCTAAATATCTCATGTTCCTGATGAGAAAATTGCCATCCAGAGAGAGCTGGCAATACCATCAAACGTGCACAGCAAGTTCATGTCAGAGACTGAATTGGAATCAAGATATCTTGTCTTCTAGCTTCATACAGTTGCCATCATACCAGCTGCATTGATAATTTTTTTTTTTTTTTTTTTTGAGATGAAGTCTCGCTCTGTCGCCCAGGCTGGAGTGCAGTGGCGCAATCTCGGCTCACTGCAATCTCCGCCTCCCGGGTTCACACCATTCTCCTGCCTCAGCCTCCCGAGTAGCTGGGACTACAGGCACCCACTACTACACCCGGCTAATTTTTTTGTATTTTTAGTAGAGATGGAGTTTCACCATGTTAGCCAGGATGGTCTCGATCTCCTGACCTTGTGATCCACCCGCCGGCCTCCCAAAGTGCTGGGATTACAGGTGTGAGCCACCACGCCCGCCTGATAAGATTTTTAAATTTTCTCCAAAAAGGGGTATCTGTGTATTTTTGTGTGTGTGTGTACAATGCTTAGGGATGCCAAGCTATTTAAATCATATAGCATGAAAACTGGGCCTGTCTAAACGTATATTAGGGTTGGGTCTGCATCACCTTTAGTTAGCTAACTACTAATATTTCAAGTTTTTAGCATCCCTAAAATGTTTGCTCTCCAGTCTTTTTAAATATATGGCTGTGGACATAATTTTTTTAAAAAGAATTTCTACATGTGGTTTAGTGGATACTTAGTCTTTGACTGAGGGTTGACTCTAAAAGGGCTGTTTCTATTATCTGTTCAACCAAGTCTTGTGTTTTCAACATATATGTACTAAACAGCATTATGTTATCTTAATATGACAGTAAAATGGGGTTCGAGGCAGAACATACTTCTGTTTGTTACAATTTAGGATTATAAGGTATCTTGGAAAATAGTAGTCTGAAGTACAGAATCCAATGACAGCCTCCTGTGGTTTATTACTTTTATTTATAGCCGTCTACTTTTTCCTATTTGCAACAGATTTGGCTAAACAATGTTTTATTAATTCAAGCAGGAATATTTTCCTGCATTGAATTTGCATTAAAATTGCCTAGGAAATAATATTACCTGGTTTTCCTCACACACCCTCTATGCTGCTAGAGAACTTTTAGAAAAGCTGAATTCAGAAGTCTGCAAAGAAATGAAACTGTGAAAAGCAGAGGTGACTCTCCTTTAGAACTACAAGGGATAGTGAATCCATCAACAGTCACAAGTAAAAATACTGTCTTCTTGTGGTAGAGTGCTACTTATTCCTTTAAAAGCTTTTCTAGCCCATCAGCAGGTATAAAAATGTTCAAGGCCTCTTGTCTTTTTGTAAGATGTGTGTATAAAAAAGAATTCAGAGCAGAAGTGTTTGAAGATTCTCTTGTATACAAGGGTGGCTAAAATATGTACAAATAGGTCTTTCCAGGAATATGAAAGTGAAGATTGATGCTGAAAGTCTCATTGCTATTTTTCTAAGCTGGTTGCTGTTGGCCGTGAAACCTTTCTTTGAATTAGTGAAGGTTTCACGTGCCCACACATAGCCTGAAGTGAGAAACTCACTGTTGCTTGTACTTGCCAAAAGCAGACATAAAGCATTGGCTGCCCTACCTGTAACTTCTGCTAAAAACAGAACACAAAATTATCATGGGAGCCTTCAACAGCTAGCCTTCACCATCTAAACAAAGTGAAAAGTGATTGGATTCTTTATGGCTCCCTCAAAGATTTTTCAACTCCCTATAGTCCAGTTCCAAAAAAAAGGAATGGTGGTTTTCTTGGAGAGCCAACAGTTCCCTTGGTAAGTTTCTGGATTTTTTGTACATGATATTTTGAGTTCTTCTACAATAAAATTTAATGGTCCATTAGAGAAAGTGTACTCATATTAAGTGTAGTGTCTATAATTGGGTAGTCTGAGACAATTCCTGAGTGCTCAGCTCTCCTTTGATCTGTCGAAACATAGTGGTTGCCATGGAGTCTTGCTGGCCGGTGACCAAGTAGGAGTTCCACATTCCACTCAGCTGGGCGCAGTGTTCCTAATCAGGCCGGACCTGAAACTCTAGCACAAAGGACTTTAAAACCGGAGTGCTTTATGTGTAATCACTGAAAATAAGTTGATTATTTGTAGGGCAGAGTATGGTAAAGGTTAAAAATGTCCTGTTTCACTTATTTAAATTTTGATTTGTTTCTGGAAAAATATTTTAGTCTTCTGATGATACAAAATGTAAAATTCACTCTAGTCCCCCGGCTTTGTACAAAGTAATACAAAACAAGATTTGTCTTATTTGACCTTAAATATAAATAAAATGGCAGCTGAATTACTGTGAGTGATGTAGGTCAAGTATCTGGCCGTCATCTTTGCATTTTATTGCGGTGATGACTCCATGCCATTGTTAATCTGGATTGATTTTTAAACAGTCTAACTTAGGCCTTTTTTGCAGGCTTTTCTTTGTTTCTCCCCTACTTAGTTCTGAGGAAAGCCTAAAATAAGATCCCTGTAAACACTGATGTTCATTTTTTAACTCAGACATTTGCACAGCCCCACTGTGGGTTCAGGAAAGACAAAAGGAGGCTCCTGACTCAGAGCTAGCCATCAAATAGAGAGGGAAGAAAGCCTTGAAGATACATCACTGTAGATAGCTGGGATGTGTTTTTGTTGTACAGAATGAGTAGGAGCGAGGAGAAAAGATGACTTTTGCCTGGATAGATGGGGGGTTGAAGAGGCTTCTGAGATGGTTTTTGATTGCCTACCAAGGTCATTCTCTGACCTAGTTTGATGTCTAACTCCCTTATAATTGCATCAGCTTGAACCCATACGGCTTCGGTCTGTGGGGAGAATTAACCCTTTAGCTAATGGATAAAATAATGCGACTTTCTTTGGGGTTAGATTTTTGCCTAAATTACTTTTAATACCTTACTCAATGTCAAAGTTACTGGAACTGTCTATTTAGTCCTTTCGGCATCATCCTGTGAAGCCATGTAAAGAATTACTCCTTTTTTTTTTGAGATGGAGTTTTGCTCTTGTTGCCCAGGCTGGAGTGCAGTGGCATGATCGTGCCTCACTGCAACCTCCACCTCCCAGGTTCAAGTGATTCTCCTGCCTCAGCCTCCCGAGTAGCTGGGATTACAGGCGCCTGCCACCACGCCCAGCTAATTTTTTGTATTTTTAGTAGAGACAGGGTTTCACTATGTTGGCCAGGCTGGTCTTGAACTCCTGACCTCAGGCGATCCACCCACCTCGGCCTCCCACAGTGCTGGGATTACAGGCATGAGCCACCGTGCCTGGCCAAGAATGATTCTTAAATTTCAAGCAGGTCCTTACCAAAAATGCTCTTCATGTGGACATTGCCGTAACCCAGATTTTGATCCTAAAATGTATTTCTAATTTCCTTTTCAAACCATTCCTGGGATAACTAAGGGATTTTTGTACTTAAAGAAAACAGTGGCTTTATTAATTTTTACCCTTGGTCCTCAATGAGATAATTGTTTATTTTTCTTCATAAGCCCCATGGATTTTGATAGAAGAAAAATATTGATTATACAGTATTTTCACATGTGTTTATATTTTCAAAGTAAATAAACAATGAGGAATCAATTTTCAAAAATCAGTAACATTGTGGGGTTTTTTCTAATAAAAAAATCAACTTACACATGTTTTTCTTTTCATAGCCTTCCACTGACCTTTATTTCATTGACTTTATAAGGAATATGTTCTATTTTGTTCATATTTGTTCATATTTTTAAAGCCATGTGTAAGATAAATGTTGCATTTGTAATAAAGAGTAAACCTAAGAACAAGGCACAGAGATGGAAGGCTAACCCGGAAGCATAACATCGAAGCCCTGAGCAGGGCGGCCACCTACGCTACACAGCTGCAGCACGCGCTACCAGTGCTGGCCACAAATCTGAGCATGGGCGCCCCCTGGAGTTGTACCAACATGTCAGTCCTAGAACTAAGGGTAATAAAAAATGCTTTTGCATTCTTGTGCTCATTCAGCAAAACTTTGGGGTTCCCTATTTATCCTGGGAAGAGTGGGGAAACCCTGGGCCACATGAGCACACATAGATAGCTAAAGGGTCTGTTGGTTGTTGACCCCACATAGTAGTCCATTTGGCTGAGGGAAATGCATAATGTTAACGCTTATGTTGCTTCTTTTTCTATTTTATTTTATTATTGTTGTTGTTGTTACATGAGTAAGTTCATCACCCATGCATATACTGCACCATATTTATAGGCTTTTATCCCTTGCCCCCCTTCCACTCTTTCCCTCCAAGTCCCCAGAGTCCATTGTATCATTCTTAGGCATTTGCGTCCTCATAGCTGAGCTCCCACATACCAGTGAGAACATACAATGTTTGGTTTTCCATTCCTGAGTTACATCACTTAGAATAATAGTCTCCAATCTCATCCAGGTCACTGCAAATGCTGTTAATTCATTCCTTTTTATGGCTGCATAGTATTCCATCATATATATATATATACACACACCAGTTTATTTATCCACCCATTGATTGATGGGAATTTGGATTGGTTCCACAGTTTTGCAGTTGTGAATTGTTCTGCTATAAACATGCGTGTGTAAGTATCTTTTTTGAATAATGACCTCTTTTCCTCTGGGTAAATAGCTGGTAGTGGGATTGCAGGATCACATGGTAGATCCACTTTTAATTCTTTAAGGAATCTCCACAGTATTTTCAATAGTGGCTGTACTAGTTTACATTCCCACCAGCAGTGTAGAAGTGTTCCCTGTTCACTGCATCCACACCATATGTTGCTTCTTTTTCCTCCGTCCTAGAATATTCCTTTAAAGAGGAAAGGGCAGAGCCATTATGGGTAAGAAGGAACCAGTGCCCCAGACTGTTGAGGAATTGGTCAAGTCCGAAATCTCTTGCTCACTCTGAGCCAACATTTATGGAAGGACTCCATATGCCGGGCACTGTAGTAAGTGTTGAGGAGACAGTGGTTACGTTGGTAGTGACACCTGCAAGAAGCTTAGTGTCTAGTGGAGCTGAAAGATAACAGTTTAAAAAACCCCAAGTATGTTATTTTAAATTGTGATCAGCGCTATGCATAAAGAGACCAGGATGCTCTAAGAGATTACATTTTAGTCACAGGAGAAGATTAGGGAAGTCCTACATGAAGTTGGGACATGAATGAAAGAGTGAATGAATGGAAAACCAGCAAGGCTGGAGGCAGTGAGCAGTGGGGATGGAGTTGGAGAGAGAGAGATGAGGACTAGCTCTTGCACAGCCTTGCAGACCATGTTAAGGAGTTTGGTTTTTATTCTAAATGCAATGGGACTATATTTATGGGTTTTAAGCAGGAGGGTGATGGAATCCAGTTCAGCTTTCTGAAGATTCACTAGCTATTGGGTGAGAATGAATTACAGAAAGTGGGGTGGTAAAGGGATGACAAGTTAGAAGCCTTGTGCTGCAGGCCAGTCAAGAGCTGGTGGTGGCCCCCTGGGCCAAGGGGTCCCTGATAGTAGAGAAGTTATTCTCCAGGACACAAAAAAATATGCAGATGTTATCAAAGAACCGCTATTTGGGTAATGGAAAAAGAAAATGCGTAAGTCTTAATCCCAATATTTCCCCCACCTAACTCACCTTTTATCTGCTGTGCAAGTATTCCCTCCTTCTGTCTATACTGTGGAGAAAGTTAGAGCCTGATTCCATGGATGTTCATGTGAATGAATTAATGCTACTAAGTGCTTGGAAGTCCAGTGCAAAGTCTAGCAATTGCTGCTACCTGCTCTGCTTTCCTTGATGTTATGTTAAGTTCCCAGGGGAAGCCAGACAGCATTTATGTTGTTTGATCATGGAGATGAGTGAAAATTGAGATTAAGGATGATTTCACAATTGTCTTAGAAGTGGAATCCTTTGAAAATATTCCATTAGTTGCTCATTCTAAGTATTAGCCTATATGGAATTGATGCTCTATTTCACCAGTAGGAGCATTTAGGTGAAATCAGAGAATAGAAAAAATCAGTTGATAATTAAAGGAATGGAAAAAGAAAAATACAGTTATCTATTGTTTATTTGTAGATGTTTAATTTCATTTCCAACCAGGTCATTTTATAACGACAGGAAGATGAGAAGTCCTCATTTTTCAAGTTTGAGTGAGAAGAAAGTGTACCATTTTTACATAAAGATAAGATTAAATAAAGTAACTGCCACCTTCTGATGCTCTCATTCCTCTTTCAGTATTTCTGCAGGTAGACTGAAAGCATGAGTGTCTACTTCTGAGCAGAATGAAGTAAATAATTCAGTATTTTCTACTGCATATCAACTCTGCTTATTTCCCCCTTCAAATTGCATATTCTGGCAAGATTTCTCACTTGTAAAAGCATTTAATTACTGTGTTTAGCAGTCATGGTTGGGTGCATTATATAAACAAACACCTACTTCAAACATTGAAACTGATTTTTTTCATAGTCGGCCGGAAAGCAAGACTATTTGATGTTCAGTTTGGATGCTCTATTTCTGATTATATAATTTAGGTCTGGGAATAGAATTTTGGCATGTATCTGCAGTTCTTATGCCATAGAAAATTAACCTTTAGCATCCTCTCCAAAAGGGCAAATCATCATGCATACAAGTTCCAAAAAACACTTTTAAGGTAAGCTTCCTTCTAGTAAAAGATTTTTCTGTCTTCAAGCAAATGCACATCTCTCTAGTACTGCGTTACTTCAGAATATTCTGTGTAATCTGTGACCTCTGCAGAGCCATAGCTAACTCAGCCCCCAAGCCAGACATGGAAGGATCCCTAGGTGTTTAGCTGAAGATCTTGGTAGACAAAGTTCATTTTCTTTGGCCTGTCTATAGGCAATGCTTGCTTTCGAATCCTTAAATATATTCAAGAACACTTCTCAGCTCACCAGATTCTAGAGCATTGTGTACACTTGTAGTCAAGTACAACTCAGGAAAACCAAAGCCCTTAATGAACTCTTTCTTTTCTTTTCTTTTCTT
>NW_026652303.1:2952790-2982352 GCF_009828535.3 Hylobates moloch | reverse complement strand
CCCTCCCCTCCCTCTCCTCTTTTCTCAGGGTCTTACTCTGTCACCCAGGCTGGAGTGCAGTGGCACAATCATGACTCACTGCAGCCTCAACCTCCTTGGCTGAGGTGATTCTCCCATCTCAGTCTCCCAAGTAGCTGGGACTACAGGCGTAAGCCACCATGCCTGGCTAAATTTTTTTGTATTTTTGGTAGAGATGAGCTTTTGCTATGTTGCTGCAGGCTGGTCTCAAACTCCTGAGCTCAAGCATGCCACCCAACTTGGCCTCCCAAAGTGCTGCAATTATGGGTGTGTGCCACCACGCTCAGCCTATGAACTGTTTTTTTTTCTAAGCTCAGTTTGTAGAAGAGAGCCTGACCTCCCTCTTCACCACACACACAAAGTACATAGACATGAGGAATTTATTTAAGGAAAAAAGAATCTTTGAATGTGCATCAGCCTATCAGTGTTTATTAATCCCAGCTCCTCCACCTTCTTAGTCTGCTCCCTGTTATAGATTCGACCCTGAGGCAGGGCAACAATCTGAATCATCGGGGAAGGTAAATTATAGTTTGTATACCGCCTTTACCTATCAAGGTAGGGATGTGCATGACCCAGTTTAGGAAAAAAAAATTAACAAGCGTTGAAAAAAGGTTTTTATTGCTAACCCTAAAGTTAACAGAAAGTTCAGTTAAGCAGAACTTTTCATCTCTTAAGGAATTTGGATAATTGCTCTTTTACTCTACTGTTAATGACAAAGAATGACCTCAGAGTCCAAGCTGTCTTCTGTTTCTGAGAATTAACCTGCAATCAGGAAGTGATATAAACTCTTCTAAGAATTATATCCACCTAAATGAAGAGTAGAGCGCTGGCCAGGTTCAAAGCATTGTTATCAGTTATTATAGACCTACATTTATGGCACCTGAGTTTCACTTTTGTTTCAAGTTACTTAATGCCAGAGTACACCTCTAACATTTTCTCTTTCTTTCTTTCTTTCTTCCTTTCTTTCTTTCTTTCTTTCTTTCTTTCTTTCTTTCTTTCTTTCTTTTTCTTTCTTTCTCTTTCTTTCTTTCTCTCTCTCTTCTCTTTCTTTCCCCTTCCTTCCTTCCCTCTTTCTTTCCTTCCTTTCTTTCTTTCTTTCTTTCTTTCTTTCTTTCCTTCTTTCTTTCCTTCTTTCTTTCTTTCTTTCTTTCTTTCTTTCTTTCTTTCTTTCTTTCTTTCCTTCCTTCCTTCCTTCCTTCCTTCCTTCCTTCCTTCCTTCCTTCCTTCCTTTCTTCTTTCCATGGAGTCTCGCTCTGTCACTCAGGATGGAGTGCAGTGGCATGATTTCAGCTCACCGCAACCTCCACCTCCTGGGTTCAAGACATTCTCCTGCCTCAGCCTCCTGAGTAGCTGGGATTACAGGCATCTACCACCATGCCTGGCTAATTTTTGTATTTTTAGTAGAGATGGGGTTTCGCCATGTTGGCCAGGCTGGTTTTGAACTCCTGACCTCAGGTAATCCGCCTGCTTCAGCCTCCCAGAGTGCTGGGATTGCAGGTGTGAGCCACCATGCCCGGCCACCTCAAACATTTCTTTAAAAAGGCACACACAAATTGCAAACTGTTTGCTATTTAAAAATGTAGTAATAAGCTCAAAACTTTCGTATGGATTTATATAGTGACCTAGCCGAGAAATATTTAATAACCACAGGCAGCATTTTGGGAGCTTACCATATGCCAGCAGACAGTATAGGGCAAGTTCTTCGCATGAATATGATCATTTCTCCTATATCACCTATAACAACAGCTGCTGATTAGTCTTCCTTCTCCCTTCAGTCCCCTCTCTGTTCACACCATTTATTAATCTGCAGATGGGCAAACTTGCATGATTGAGGAGCTTACCTGAAGACACACAGCTCATAAGTGGCAGAACCAGGACTCTCACCCAGATCTTTTGTACACCAAAGTGTGTGCCCTCAGCTGCGTGCACTGTCTCCTGTGCATTCATCACACATGCTCATCCATTCTTGCTTTTTCTCTCACACTTTCTGGATTAGTGGAGAAAGTTGGGCAAAGGGAGAGCCTCCCTACAACCTTATCTTTCAGTTATATTTGGAGGGTCTTTTATCCCCTTCCTAAGATAGTTTTATTTTGATCTCCTGTCTTTTTTTTTTTTTTTTTTTGAGATGGAGTCTTGCTCTGTCACCCAGGCTGGAGTGCAGTGGCACAATCTCGGCTCACTGCAAGCTCGGCCTCCTGGGTTCATGCCATTCTCCTGCCTCAGCCTCTCCGAGTAGCTGGGACTACAGGCGCCCGCCACCATGCTCGGCTAATTTTTTGTATTTTTTTTTAGTAGAGACGGGGTTTCACCGTGGTCTCGATCTCCTGACCTCGTGATCCGCCCACCTCGGCCTCCCAAAGTGCTGGGATTACAAGCGTGAGCCACTGCGCCTGGCCGTGGTCTCTTGTCTTTAATGATAAAACTAATTTTTGTTTTGTTTTTGAGATGGAGTCTCCCTCTGTCGCCCAGGCTGGAGTGCAGAGGTGTTATGGGCTAATTTCTGTAGTTTTGGTAGAGATGGGGTTTCGCCATGTTGGCCAGGCTGGTCTCAAACTCCTGACCTCAAGTGATCCACCTGCCTCAGCTTCCCAAAGTGCTGGGATTACAGGCATGAGCCACCATACCTGGCTGATAAAACTTACTTTTCTTAGTGGGGGAAAAAGCATGAAGATTATTTAAATCTAAGAAGATGAAATTAAGTAGCAAAAAAGAAACTGTATAAACATTTATTGCAGATATCATTAAATACCTATAAAACATAGATGAAATGAGTAAAAATTGAGTAAAAATAGTTACTAATGCAACATATAATTCAAAAGAAAAAATATTCAAGATTCAGACCCACAAGCCATATAATATATGTCACAGTGAACTCCCAATGAACTAAAGAATTACAGATTTGCAGTAGCACAGTTTCAGCTGTAAAGAAGAAAAATTTTTTGGAGAAAATTAAAAAGGGCAAAGATGCACATATGTATTGATATGAAGTTTAAAACCTTTTAAAACTAGAACGTAATGAAAGCAACAAAATGGGAAAATATGCACAACAAAAATTGGAGACTTAATTCATGTGCACACACAAGAATTTATATAAATGTGAGCACAATGTCAGATTCTAATTGGATAAGTGGTCCAAGGATAAAATCGGCTATTACACAAAGGAAAACAAATAGGAAACCAAATCTGAAAATAACACTCAACTTCAATACATTTTAAAATGGAAACATTTTACGTCTATCAAATAAACAGAAGTCAAAAATCAACAAGGGACAGGTTGTGGGGAAACAGGTTATATTCATGCATTACTGTTAACAGTGTAAACTATATAATCCTTTTGGAGAAAACCTGACAGTATATAATAAGAATGATGACAGTCTTACCCTTTGAACCTGCTGTAGCTCTTCCTTCCTGGCAATTATCCCGATGGTGTCATGAGACAAGAACTTATTGAGCAACTGCAGTGCTAGAAGCTGTGAGAAATGGAGATGAAGGAGACAGATTCTACCCTGAAAGTGGAGTTGGTGCAACTTAAAGGCACTAACGTAATTCACATTCAAAAATGTCTTCATGGAATTAATTATAATGAGAAAAAATACTTAGTGACAGCCTACATATCTAAAAATATAGAACTCATTATTTTCCTGAATCACCCACCACCCTATAACCAACTCTCTCCCATTCTTCTATGCATACCCTGGGAGTGAATGGCAACACCAGCCCCAAGGTGCCTTAACCACAAGCTGCAGCCTTTCTCTCCTTCCTCCCTCTCCTTCATAGCCCAGCCCCATCCAATCAGTTCTCAAACTATAGGCATTCTCCCTGCAGCTGCCTTTATCCAGGCTGCCACCACCTCTTCCTTAGCAGGTGTCCATCTCCATACTTGCGCTATTTCTTCCTCTGGTCTGTTTTCCAACTTCTTTGAGAGTTGTCTTTTCAAAATGCAGATATGATTGATTATGGTACTCCTCCATTTAAAACATTCAGTCCAAACTCTTTACTGGATACATAAGACCCTATGTGGTCTGGTGCCTATTTACCTCTACAGTCTTGTTTCTTGCTTCTTCTCCTATACACACACACACACACACACACACATATACACACACACACACACACACACACCACCAGTTTCTACCCTACTGCATTGCTTGCAGTTCTACTGGATTGCACCATGGGTCTTTGCACATGGCACTCCCTCTCCTTAAAAGCCTAGACTGACTTCTAACCCCATCCCATGACTCCAGGCTGGCTGACTCCTATTTATGCCTGTTTGTTCTTCCAGACTCAATTCATATGTCATCTCTTGTAGGGACATCTTCATGATATAGGTCCCTTCCTGACACATGCAGATACAAGCCTCGGTTAGGGGGCCCACTTACGTTCACACATCTGATACATACCCCTCATGTAGAATGTTGTCAGTGCTTTGGGAAGCTGAGGCAAGAGGATCACTTGAGGCCAGGAATTCAAGGCCATCCTGGGCAACATAGTGAGATCCCGTCTTAAAAAAGAAGAAAAAAGTTTAAATTAGCTGGACACGGTGGTGCACACCTGTAGTCCCAGCTGCTTGGGAGATTGAGGAGTTAGGATCACTTGAGCCTGGGAGTTCAGGGTTACACTGACCTGTAATTATGCCACTGTACTCCAGCCTGGGTGACAGAGTGAGAGACCCTGTCTCTAAAATAAATAAATAAACAAATAAATAAATAAGTCAGTACAAGTATTATATGATGCATAAAGACAAAATGCAGCAAAATAGGTCAATGTGTTCCCTCACTTTTTGTAGCAAAGTGTTTTTTAGTGTTATTTTTAATTGATAATAATTGTATATATTTGTGGGATACAATGTGATGTTTTGATGCATATATATACGTTGTGGAATGATCAAATCAGGCTGTTCTTTGTGGTCAGAACATTTAAAATCCATTCTTTTAGCTCTTTTGAAATCTACAATACGTTATCATTAACTACAGTCACCATGCTGTATAGTGGATCACCAGAGCCTGTTCCTCCTGTCCCACTGAAACTTTCGACCACTTGAACAGCATCTCTCCTTGCCCACCCAGGCCCCTCCACCATAGCTGAGTGTTTTAAAACTATTCCCAATGACCACCTAAATTTAAGCAGTGCCTGAATAGCTTTCACAACTCTACAAAGTGAGCAGGGAGAAATCTAACTCCTTATGCCATTAATATATAAACAGGAATTGTTTCACTAGATCTGTGTTAACTTCAGATGCCCTAGTAAACAGGAGTTTTTATATTAGGTTCAGCCTGAATTACCCATCTTGACCTAATCTAACTGATGTAAATGGTAGGAATTAATTTTGTGCAGGCAGGGATAAAGACTAATCCAGGTCAGTCAGCACCTTGTAATTAATCCACATACTCTTTAAAATAGAGAAAGAAATGTTGGCACACTCTCTGGCTTAAGGTTCTGCACCAATCTAATGTAGAGTTCTAAAATTTTATGGTGTTCACATTTCAGGGTAGAATTACAAATAACAAAGGCTTTGCTAAAGATGGTTATTTCCAATGGCCAAATCTTGAGGTGTTAGGAATTGGTTCTAACCAATCATGAGCAAATGAATATGTGAATTAAAGACAAAGTATTTCTAGGTGATTTTTAAATATGATTAGAAAACCTGGATTTTATATTAGGTTATCACTGATATTGCAGTTTTAAAATCTGAAATCTCTGAATATCAATTAATTATAAACTAGAAATCAGCCTAAATTCATTACCTTTCATTGCTGAGACAATAAGTAATAAATCTCTGAAAAAACAACAATATTAATGAGCAATTTTCTACAAAATCAAAATTTTAAACTCTTATTAAATTGTGTGTGTGAGTGAAAGTGCCATAATGACGTATGGTAGCCTTGCCTTGCTTTGATATAGAGGAGAAAATAAATACAGAAATCATGTTTGTAGGATTTTAAAGGTTTGGCATGAGAAAGCTCCATTGCCTTGACTTTTCTAAGTTGCTCTGTTCTTAATAACAGTTTTTAATATAATTTAATGTAAGTTGTAATCATATAATAAATATTAAGCTCCAAAGAGATATTTAGTTATTTGTTAAATTTCTTTAACTTCATGGTTATGTTCAGCAATATAGCATTTCTCAGGGCAGAGAAGATGTGAATATTAAATGTAAGTAAGGGAGAAATACAGGCAGCTCACTTTTCACCAAAGTGTTCTCTTTGAAGAATCCATAAAATAAAGTAGTTATCTTAAAGCAGATCATGTTTTCCCATGGGAATGAGTTCATAATTACAGGCTTGCTTCTTTACCTAATTATAAGCAATAGCATACTTTAAAAAACTACAACAGCTGTGATAGAGATATCACCCACACTAATTATACCAAAGTCCTCAGGGCAGTATAGTTGTTCATTCAGTCATTCAGCAAGCATTCGTTGAGTATGTACTCTGTGCCAGGTGCTGTTTCAGGCTGTGGGAATTTGATGCAGCCAAGAAAACACATGCGCTTTCCCCGCCACCCCATCAATATATTAAACTAGACTAGTAGGAGAGATGGCTGTAAGCCAGATATTCATTGTAATTATAAATGCCATAAAGGAAAAAAAAATACAGGTAGGCATTGTCATAAGGAGGTGATCGCCATGCTGAGGTCTGACAGGTGAGCAGGAACTGAGGTGGGGGCAGAAAAGCGACGTGGAGAGACAGTGAGCTTTGGAGGGACTTAGAGATGAGTGATGTGTCTGGCATGGTATGGGAGAGAAGGTCAGTAAAGTCAGCAAGGGGGCCAGGATGGGAACATGTGAGTGCTGGAGGCCAGGTTACATACAGGTTGTGATCCTTAACCTAGAAGAAATGAAAAGGCATGGAAGAGTTTTCAGCGGATGGGGGAAGGATAGGGTGACATCAGGTCTGCCATTTGAATGATCATGGCACTGTAGTTCTCCCCTCCAGACAATATTTAGTAGAATGTTATACTAGTACAGATGGAAGATGACCAGGGTAGAGATGGAGAAAAGGAAGTGACATGCGAGTGAATTAAGAAGTAAAGAAATTGACTAGAAGTGCTAATGATTTGAATATGTGGAGTGATGGAAAAAACGTGGAAAGGATGGCTCTGAAATTTCTGGTTGGCAGAACCCCACAAATGATAGTGACATCCCTTGGAAGAGGGCCCAGTTTGGGAGGAAAGTTGTGTTTCATTTTGGGTATATTACATTTCAATTTCCTGCAAAATCTCAAAGCTGAGCTATCAAATAGTCACTTGGATATACTGGTCTGGTGCTCAGAAGTTTGGGCTGAAAATATAAATGAGTCATTGGCTGATCCTGCAAAGGAGATTGAAGTGGGATGTTGGTACAGGGAGGTGGAAAACCAGGATTCTAAGGGGCCATGGTCCCCAAAGGAGGACAGTGCTTAATATGAAAACAGTGGCCAGAAGTATCAGATGCTTCCAAGAAGTTATACGCAGAAGAGACTGATAAATATCAGTTGGGTTAAGCAGCATCATATTACAGAGAACTGTTTTGGTTGGGGATATGTGCGGTGAAGTGGGGAAGAGACTAGATTGGAGCGAGTTGGGGAAGAGATGAAGACAGTGAGTACAGATAACCCATTTGTTGCTTTTACACTTGAAGGAAGAAGAGGGCTACAGCTGGAGGAGGACTCACTGAGAATCATGGAAAAGTTGCCTTAGATGGGCAAGTTTAAGCACATTTTCCCACCATTAGGACAGACAAAGAGGAGGTGCCCTTGGGAAGTAATGAAATCTCTAGGCAGTAATGCTCATATAGAGTCCAAATTCTGTATGTATTTACAAATACATTTTTTCATGGAATAACTTATTTTAGCAGAAAACCATACATGCATTGGTGTTTCCCCTGCTTTTCACATATATATGGCCACTGCAATGCTGAGGACCGTAAAGACAGCATGGGAGTTAGCGAGGGCTCAGGTGAATTTTGTGCAACATCCAGTCAGAACCATTCAGCCTGGGTAGTGGTTATCACTTGGAGAAAAGAAAGGATAATAGGCCGGGCGTGGTGGCTTATGCCTGTAATCCCAGCACTTTGGGAGGCTGAGGCGGGTAGATCAAGAGATCGAGACCATCCTGACCAACATGGTGACAACCCCTCTCTACAGAAAATACAAAATTTAGCTGGGCGTGGTGGTGTGTGCCTTTAGTCCCAGCTGCTCGGGAGGCTGAGACAGAGGAATCACTTGAACCCAGGAGGCAGAGGTGGCAGTGAGCCAAGATCATGCCACGCCTGGCGACAGAGCGTGACTCTGTCTCAAAAAAAAAAAAAAAAAAAGGATAATAATGGATCTTTTTTTTTTTTTATTTCCCTTCTTAAAAAAAGAGTTGTAGAATTTCCTCCATGTTCTTTGTATTGAGAATTCTATATACACAGATGGTTCCACATCCTCCACATTTAGAAAACCTTTTTTCCCCATCCACTGGAGTCGTCAGCTTTGCACAGCTATCCTTCCGTAAATGCAGCCCGGAGCAGAGTCCCGGTGGTGTCTGAGAGAACCCAGCGATTCGGAGCCAACTTGAGGCCCTGTAGTGCAGGGAGACCCTGAAACCTGTGAATGAGCTTCCTGAACCCAAGCTTTGCAGCTCCTCAATTTCTTTTTGGCCTTGAGTACAGAATGGAATTTGCAGCCGCTGATGAAGTACGGCTGAATGGGCCAGGCAGTGATCCTTTAAAGCTAAACCCCACTCTGCAGTGTGCACAGAGCATGGTGCTTTGCAATATGGCTCCACCCCAATTCTAAAAAGCCTGTTAATACAAAGACTCTGCTTTACCTACAGTTGACTCTGCCTCAGTACATCTGGTGAGGGGCAAACGTGATGCCTGCTCCCTAAATCCCCCCTTCCCCCACAGTTAGGCTAAGACCACCTTGCTGAGGCCATGCAGCCTCTGTGCATGGGGAGGCTGAGCCTGCATGTCCCTGGGCCTTGTGCTGGCAGGCCCCAACGACACTCCAGAAAGAGCCACTCACCTGTGGCAAAGTTGTCAGCAGCTGAGTCAGCTGCCAAAGTAAAAAGTGCACTAAAGCTGCTTACCAGGCCACGATAAAGGCCACCTGCAAGACTGCAAAAGCGAACTGTGGCACAAAACACTGTGCTGCGAGCGGCCACATGAGAAACCAACGGCCCACACCCACAGTGCCGCATCTGTCAGAAGCCACCATCTCTGGGGGTCATTTTGTTCCTCAAGTGCATGTCCCTGAGCCAGTCCACCAGACATGGGGGCTTGGGGAAAGGGCAGTGAAGACCCTCTCCACCTGGCCAGGTTCTGCCCAGTTTGAGAATTTGAAACCAAGCAGGAAGGCAGAGGGAGACTAAACTCTCACCTTTATTGCTGATAAGCTGACATCGGAGATTGTGTCTCATGTCTGGGTGTGCAGCTGTCCTAATACCAAACTCAGAATCGGAAACTTCCTAGATGGCAGGCTGACCTGAGCAGCCCTTCACACATAGGAGCAGACCTTGCACCTGCAGGGGGGAGGCAAAGCGGGTGCTACCAGTGGGCAGCTCTGTGCCCCGAAAGCAAAAGTGCAGCCAGATCATGCCTGCCCAGTTTTCCCTTCGTATGCATGCCAGTCTAATTCCTGAGTCCTGCCCCCAAGAGAGGCATATGCGGGTTAAAGAGAGACCAGGAGCTCCTGGAGCACCACCCAAATGAGAGAACAGCAGGAGTGAGGATGAAACACGCCACACACAGCCCCACTCTCACCCCAAGACTCCTCCCTGACATTATAGTAGGAGGTCAAGTATTTGCTACAGAGTTGGATGTCATACTTAATGCTGATGGCTTCGTGTGCATCTTAACAGTTGACAACTACATCATCACAGCTTGACACGTTTCTTCAATTGGCATGTGTTCTTTGTGCTCAGAACCACATTAGGCCCTAAGAGACTCCAGAGAAACACATGGCCCGAGTCAACCTTATCCTCTGTAGAGCGCAGATGGGGACAGTATTTGTGTTTATGAAATTTAGAGAATAGTTGTCAATTCGTCACGATAGGACATTAGCAACAAACACCCATGAATGAAAGTTTGTTGTGGGCCACACTGGTCTTTAAACAGCCTTCAGGATGATTCTGGTTTTCTAGATGTGTTTCCTTTCTCAGTGAGTCCCTTTTCATGAGACGAGAGGGGGTGCATATTACAATAAGACAGGTTTGGGAGGGAAATGACTTCATGGTCACTGTTGAGCTGCTTCCCTTTGCATCTCGGGGGAAGGTGTGGTTCACCCGCAGCGGGTCCAGTGAAGGAAGCACGTGTGTGTGTGTGGAAGGGTGGCGCTGACCTCCCAGGCAGGACATTACCCTTCTTCCTCTTCCTGACCACGGCTGTTCCCACAGCAGTCACGGTCATCGCTTAGCTTCCTGTTAGGGAAAACCTTGGACACTGTGCGTCCACCTGCTATAACTGGCAAACTAAGGATGACAGAGTGTTCAATGATGCTGTTCATCTTGAACCCTGAGGTGACGCATGGACCCCTCTGCGCTAGTATCCAGGGCATAGGACGTCTGAAGGAAGGATGGAGCCATTCTTGGTGGGGCGGAAGAGGCAGGAAACTGCTGCCTGGACAAATCGTATTCTGGGACAAAGCATCACAGGCGAGTGAAATATGGGAATATTGAGGGGGCCTGGGATGGAGGTAAGATGGAGCGATCCTATGGTTTGGCACCTGCAGCCAGGGTGGTGGCAAGGGCAGTGGCAAGCAGTGGGTTTCATGGAGGGATAAAAGTATCAGGCAGCCTCCTCAGGCGGAGACCGCGTGTAGATGTCCCTGGCCTCCAGGACTGTCTTCAGCCAACAATCTGTGTGCTGGGTACATATGCTATACTGGGCACAAAGAAGGCTGTGGTCCATGACTTCAGGAAGCCCTCAGGCTAGTAAATTGGCATCTTCATATTATCCTTAGATCCAGGCTGACAATGTAAGCAAATGTGGAAAGCTTTAGAAAATGCAGGCTCCCTGGCACTATCTTGGACCTCATAGAACAGCCATTTCAGAGCAAGTCCTCAGAATCTCCATCCCATTAAGTGCCCCCTGAGGCTTGGGGATAGATAGTTGCGTGAGACAAACTATAACAAGTAAATCATCTCAACAGAGTGCGAGAAGTACTGTGATTGGCTGCTTAGGGAATGACGAATGCACAGAGGAGGTTCTCCTACGTGGGAAATTCAGGTGCGGGGTTGGGGACTTGTATTTGAAATTTCAGCTGGCTCCATCCGCCTACTTTCTCACATACCTCCATATGCTGTCTGGTGGCTGATGGCAGCAGCTGTGCAGGGGTCTCAGTGTCTGAATTTGGGCAGTTTGCTGCGCTTCCGAAATGGTTCTGGCCAACCCTGTGTCTCCCCCTGGACTTCTGATTGGCCCATGGGGGATGAGGATTTTTGGATCTGTGGCAGCAGTAATGATCGAGGCCTCCAAGAAGAGCGCCACTTGGAGGGCGTTAGTAGATTTTTAATAGCCTCCATTCCGAGTCCTTTAGATGTGTTTCTTTTCTCAGTGTGTCCCTTTTCATGGTGGGAGGTGGGGGTGTATCTTACAATAAGACAGGTTTCGGGGGGAAATGACTTCATGGGCTTGCTGTTGAGCTGCTTCCTGTTGCATCTCCGGGAAAGGCGTGGTTCACCCGCAGCAGGTCCGGTTAAGGAAGCACGTGTGTGCTTTCAGCATCGCTGCGTTTTCTCTGCCACCTCACCCTAAAGATGGGGTCAAAGTTGCTTCTGCTTGTCTTGTTAGAGGCTCTCTTCAACTCCCTACCACTCCTAATTCTCAGCCCATGCAGTCTCCTACAGTGGAACACGAAGTTCCAAAGAGATGGTTCCAGGTGAATGCACAGCGCTGTGTTCCCACCTCCTGATCCTGTCTCCAATGAGTGACACTGGGCCATTCCTCAAGATCTCTCCTTAGCCCCCTCTTCCAAGACAAGACCAAACCCCACACTTGAGCACTGGGCTCCCCTGCTCTCTTCCCTAATGCCACCCCACTCCCACAGGGCATGGCCCCAGCAGAAGACAGCTTCAGCCTGTTTTATTGACTCTGGGTGTGACAGGAACAGAGATTTTGAAGGCCTCTTTGCCCTTTTCCCTAGAGAGTAGGTGGCTTTGCCCCTGAGCAGCAATTCCCTGAACCCATCAGAGCCCAGCTCAGCCCTCTGTGGCAGAAGGAGCTTCCCGTGGAAAAGAGGAATCCCACTCTAGTGAGGAAGGAGAGGCACCCCACAAGGAGGCCCAGGACACGTGCCTCTCATCAAGGGCTGCCCCTCTGAGATGGTGCTGCAGGATTCCCGCCCTGAGATTGGGGTGTGGAGAGAATAGAGCCAATAGCTTCCTACTCTTCTACCATTTTAAAATTCCATCCTGCATTTTGACTTTCCCTCTGATCACAGTGATACTAAAGGTTTTCTGAATTTTGGAAAGGTCAAAATAATAAGGTAAATGTCAACAAAATGAATATGTAAGGTGTGTATCCTCAAAATACTCTTTCTTTGGTAAATTGTAGTTTTATTTAAATGTGATCAGTTTTAGGTGATTTGGGGAATTTGCCCACCTCCTGCAGAAACTATCTTGATCTTATTGAATTAAATAAGATGTAACCAGGGAAGGGGGGAAAAAGAGTGAAATCAGGCATGGATCATTCCATCTATGTAACCCATAAAAGTCATAACAACAGTAAATAATACCAAAACCTCTCAGGCTGCCTACAGCTAATTCAATCTCAACTTCTACCACCTAGGCTGAATGAATATAGCATACAGAGATGGCCAAGGGATTCTAGAACTTTCTAGAGCGACTTGCTCCTCCCCCTGCTTTAATGCAGTCATTGGTCACTGCCCAGTGTGCACCTGGCACCTGACCAGTAGGGGGCACATGGGAGCAGTGTCCTATATGAGCACAGCTCAGGCACCAGCTGGTAAGGATGAGGCACCTCTACCTGGGCTCCACAGGAGAGCTAATTAGGTCATTGGATTCGATTCATCTTTTAAAAGTCTTTGAGAGTTTACTTGATTGGGATTTTTATTAAATCTCTTAACCAACTTTCCTCATTCTCAAATGCCAGTGTAATTCTGTGAACACTCCAAACATTAGAAATACTTTTCTTGTATTGTAAACAAATTCTGTTTATGTAGAAGATGGTTCTCTTTGGAAAAACAATTGCCTGAAAACTCTTCCAATTTAGCAAGGAAAATAGTCTGAGAAAAGAGAAATAGGTATGCAGGTACATGCCCTGCCTCAGCCCTCGCACACGTGGTCATTTTTGCTTGTTGAAAAGTTAGACTTTACGTAAAAACTGAAGCATCGAAAATGATTCCTCATAGCAAGGAGACTGTGCTTTTATGATATCGGCCTTTCTCTTCTGTTGACTTTATTCCTATTCTTCATTTTTATGTTTCCTGTTGTCTGTTTTTCTCTTGTCTCACCTCCCAAGCTTTCTTTCCCTGGGCCTCCCGAGGGAGGTCTGACAACGCAAGAAGGATGAGAATGTGGGCGGGAGATGAGGGCGGGAGGAACTGCCCGGACCTGTCAGCCTTGGGTGTAGCACCTGCAAGGAGGACATGATTCTCCTGCGGTGACAGCCTGACCAGGCCCCCACACCCACCAAGGCAGGACCACGGCGACCCGGGGAGCATGCTGCCAGCAGCTATGGTGGGGGCTCTGGTCAGAGGATGGAGGAATCGAAGCTCTCCTCAAAGGGCTGAGTCAAAACTTCTTATCCCACCGAGCCAAGATGGAATTGCAATTCAGGGTATGTTTGACACCTTGATGTGACTGTGTGGCCCTTTGTAAAGGGTTCAGAGGGTGATCATGAGCTTATAAGCTTTTCTCCACCTTCAAAGGGAACTGACAAATCCAGAATCTGTTTTTCTTCTCAGGTTATCATAAATTGTGACTAATTTTACTTGTGGGAGGTCTATTTTCCTTTCCTAATCAAAGACTTCAGTAGTCACGTAATACCTTCAGTAGTCACATAGTAAAAGGTTATTACTACCTTCTTTTTTTTTCAGAGCTTTTATTTTAAGATGGAATTCTTGTTCTGTGGTATTTGTGTTTGCCTAGTAGGATGAAAAAGGTGTACTGGCTTGGCAAATTTTAGTCTAAATCGCATCACTTTATTATGTCTGGAATGGGAGATGGGGAGAGTACTTAATTTCTGGGTTTTCTCAGTAATTCTTTTTATTTTCTGTTTTGTTACTATTGTTTTGAGGTAACAATAGAACTAGTGACAAAAATATAGCTTTCTTGTTAACTTAGTTCAAAGGGTAATTATGGCCTTTTTCTGAAATAAATTTTCATTAGAATGAAATACTTTGGAAATACCTGACCTCGTTCTCTTCTGTCTGGACCTTGGACTCCTTAATGGTACTTACTAGAAGGGAGCTCTTTGGTCTTGCCGACGATGGACCCACGGGAGGAACACAGTGCCAGCTGGGGAAGCAAGTCTGAGCCCAGAAGTCATAGACTCCCAGGGGCTCTCAGAGCTGGCCTGCTGCCCCTCCATGCTCTCATCTGACCCCACGCCCTGAGAGTTTCCTAGGGAGTAAACACAAGTGTTCTTGCATTTCAACAAATATGTATTGAAAGCAAATATATACCAGACATTTTTTTACGCAGTGGCATGCTCTGATCTATAGCTAATCTACTTCTAAGAGGTGTAAAAAACAAATGTTATCATCTGTTTTGTTTGGACAGTGGTTTCCAGCCATACTTTTCAGGCTGACTATATTCCAGAAGAGTCCAGCCAAGAAACTCTTTTGAAAATAGCCTGATAAGTATTCATTGCAAGATAGTAAATTTGTCATTTAACCAGGTATCCAAAAGAGACAAGGCTGTTCTATGTTCTTAACTGCCAAATGGTGAGTGATTATTTGTAAAACTTAGGCATTCAGTAAGAAGTGCGAATCACAGTATTTAAAAAATTAATCATCTGATTTTGCTCCTTTGCTTCTCAGATGAGAAAACAGAGCCCAGGGAAGTTGATTACTGAGCTTCAGGCCCCACAGCCAATGAAGTGGCAAAGCAGGCCTGGAATCACATGTCCCAAACTCTTAATCTTACATTTTCTTTCTTTTTTTTTTTTTTTAAATTTTATTTTTTGAGATGGAGTCTCACTCTGTCACCCAGGCTGCAGTGCAGTGGCGTGATCTTGGCTCACTGCAACCTCTGTCTCCCGGGTTCAAGTGATTCTCATACCTCAGCCTCCTGAGTAGCTGGGATTACAGGCATGCGCCACCATGCCTGGCTAATTTTTGTATTTTTTTGTAGAGACAGGGCTTCACTATATTGACCAGACTACTCTTGAACTCCTGACGTCAGGTGATCCACCTGCGTTGGCCTCCCAAAGAGGCCTTCTTCTCTCTTTGGGATTACAGGAATAAGCCACCAAGCCCAACCATTTAATCTAACATTTCCTCTCTTATCTCATACTCTCCTGATAAATTTGACAAATTTCTGTAACAATATTCAGAGCTTTGCAAGGTAACAAAGTAAAAACATAGTAAAAAACTATGCTAACATGTAAGAGATTTTTTAAAAAACAGTGTATTGAGATATAATTCACGTGCCACACAATTTACCATTTAAAGTGTATAATTCAATGGCTTTTGGTATATTACGTTAGTTACTTTTTAAGCTGTGGTAAAATATACATAACATAAAATTTGCCATTTCAACCATTTTAAATGTACAATTCGGTGGCATTATATTCACAATGTCATGCAACCATCACCAGTATTTTTATAATTTTTTATCGCCCCAAACAAAAATTTTGTAACCATTAAGCAGTAACTCTGTTCTCCTCTTGTCCTGTCTTTGATAACTTCTAATCGATTTTCTGTCTCTATCAATTTGCCCATTCTCCTCTGGGAATTTACTAGACATTTTGTATGAGTGGAATTATCTACTATTCTTTTCTGTTTGACTTATTTCACTCAGTATAGTATTTTCAAGAGCCATCCATATCAGAAGTTCATTTCTTTTTATGGCTAATGAGATAGTCTGTTCTAATTCCCTTTTTATTTCATTCTCTCTCCTTTTAATACACTTTAATTTCCAACCTGGTCATGATATCCTTTAAGTATTTTTCAATCTACTGGTATTTTTATATTTAAGTTATTTAAATACAACTTAAGTGTGAAGAGACTCTTAGGAAGGTGTTTATTTTCAGTTAGTTCTTTAAAGGCAGGAGCCAGCCATATGTTAATCTTTGTTAAAAAATCTTTTTGTCTCTAATACTTAGTCCAGGAACTGGCATAGAATAAATAACAAATTTATCCTGAGATGGACAGATGGATGATTCTTAAGGTTTTACTTTTAGGTTTCAGAAAACAGATTTTGGCCAGGCATGGTGGCTCACGCCTGTAATTCCAGCACTTCAGGAGGCCGAGGTGGGTGGGTCACCTGATGTCAGGAGTTTGAGACCAGCCTGACCAACATGGTGAAACCCCGTCTCTACTAAATACAAAAGATTAGCCGTGCATGGTGGTGCATGCCTGTAATGCCAGCTACTCAGGAGGCTGAGGCAGGAGAATCGCTTGAACCTGGGAGGTTTCAGTGAGCTGAAATTGTGCTATTGCACTCCAGCCTGGGCAACAAGAGCGAAACTCTGTCTCCAGAAAAAAAAAAAAAAAAGGAAGAAGTAATATGGTCTTTGAGCTTTAGTTCTTTATTCTCTGCAATAATATTTTCTTTTGACATTAAAATTTGTAGTTGCAATTGTTTCCCACTCCATAGAATTGGTAAATATAAAATGGCCATGTGTTGAATAATAGAAGCATTTTACTGTGCCATGTCAAAAGTGAACTCAGGAAATCTGATAATGGCGAGTTCCTGCCTTTAGTGACCTTTTGATGGTGTTTATTACTGAGGGTGATGGGAGTCTCCTGGCTGCTCAACAGTGTAAACTCATAACTGCTCTTTTATTTCTTTTATTTTATTTTGGATTTTTTTAAATTTTATTTTTCCGTAAGTTATTGGGGATACAGGTGATATTTGGTTACGTGAGTAAGTTCTTTAGTGGAGATGTGTGGGGTCTTGGTGCACCCATCACCCAAGCAGCATACACTGCACCATATCTTGGCCCCACCAACATGGTTACTGTTTCTCAGCACTGGGCTCAGGAACTGACATCAGTCAAGCCGCACCAGAAGCTGCTACTACTTCAAGAAGCCTTTTCACACCTTACTAGAGTGAAGAGACGGAACATCGAGGTTTATTTCAGTGGTTCATAGTTTTCACCTCCAAATATCAAATGTAACTGTACTTCTCTAATGGTTCTGTCCAAATAAAGTAAGCATGCATATATTTGTGTATGAGTAGCCTGCCATTCAACACAGTAAAACATGCTCTTCCTGGGCTTCAGCTATTCCAAAAGGTGTGGAGGATGTGAGGCAAAGGGTGCAAAATGAAACCCTGGATTAGGAGTGAAAATTATTGCAGGATGTCTTTACTGGAGATGATTTCCCCACTCACTCTCTCAAAGATCTAATCAGGAACAGACATTTGCACGTTTTATGTTGCAAACAAGTTATTTGGTTTGTTGAGTGGAATCACAGTTATTTTCGTGCCTGTGTGATTTCAGGAATTCTATTCTCCTGCTTTTGGAAAGCTGCTTCAGCTCACAGATCCCTGCCTCCTGTGAACACTGGAATGTGGGCTGTGTTGCTCTTCTGCAACCCAGCGCATACATTGTTCACTTTCCCCATAGTCCTCCCTCATCTGGATGATGAACCCAGTTAGATCTCCATGGCCTGATACTCTCTAAATCCACCATGGCGGTTGTCCTACACAGAGTTGGCACACAGTGAATATAGCAGTGACTTCAGAAACCTGAAATACTAATATTTATCCTTTTCTGTTTGACTTATTTCACTCAGTATAGTATTTTCAAGACCCATCCATATCAGAAGTTCATTTCTTTTTATGACTAATGAGATGGTCTGTTCTAATTCCCTTTTATTTCATTCTCTCTCCTTTTAATACACTTTAATTTCCAATCTGGTCATGAAATCCTTTAAGTGTTTTTCAATCTACTGGTATTTTTATATTTAAGTTATTTAAATACAACTTAAGTGAAGAGACTCTTAGGAAGGTATTTATTTTCAGTTATACTTCAGGCATGAGTGAAATAATGTTATAAAGGACAGAGGCTGGTTTTTATATATGGCCTGTGTAATCTGTCTTGATGCTTTTTAAGCCAAACCAGATACTTAAGTTATTATTGCTTTTTACATTTCAAAGGCCTACAGACTACCATTGGCCTAAATATAAAATAATAATTTCTGTCTGTAGAGCTGTACACCCTGTAGTCGAAAAGAAAGCCCTTCCTTCCTCATTTCTTAATGACAGCCTGTAATCATCTCTGAGCAATTTTTAAGATTTTTTCTAAACCACCATTTCCGTCATTATGTCGGCTGGGGAAGGGTCTCTTCTTCTGTCAATAGAATGGTTCTCATTCCTTCCCAAGTCCAACCACCCACCTTGGGAGAAGAGGTCGCTGTAAATCTCAGCCAACTTTCTTTTTCAACAATTATGTTAGGAGAAATGTCAGATGATAAAATCAGTTAATCACCAAATATTTACTGAGGACTTAGGAAAAGTTTTGGGGAGCCATTGGAGAGAAGATGACTGAACCACTGTAAGTTCTACCCAAACTCTGTTTCCTCATTCACTTCCAGCCTAGGCTTGAAGGAACAAGAGACCAGGGGTGGATCCAGGTTCCTGTCCAGCTGGGACATGGCCCATTTCCTTTGTTAGGCCTGGGAGCAGTCTGAGGAAGCCTGGTTAGGCATCTGTCAATCCCAACTGAAGTCACTGTTCGTATGGGGTGAGGAATTTTTAACCTCACCCCATATAAGGCCTAGCAACTTCAGGCTTGAGTAAAATAAAGACTGAGAAATTGCACATCACAACTTAATGTTTGTTGTGTTTATGTACTGAAAGTATTTTATGTTTGTAAACTCAAAATTAACCCCATTTTATAAATAATGGTAATGACTATAATGCTTTAAAATAATTTACTGTATCTGTCACTCTTTTCTGATGGAATTTAATAGACTCTCCTACTCTTAGTTTACTTCAGATCAACAATACAACTCTTTTCCCATATTTCTTCATAATTAACTATGTAATTATCATTTGATAAAAGCGTCTTATTTTAATTAGAATAATATGATCATGGGCTGATGATTCAATAAATATTCACTGAGCAGCTGCTATGTGGAAAACTAATGGCATGCTGGAAAGAAAATTGTTTTTCCTAAGGCTTGTCCTTGACCTCAAAAAAGCATTTGTGATCTAGAGAAGACAAATTTAAAGAAATGCTGCAAGTATAATATGAATAGGCAGAATTAAATAAGTACTAAATGAATATCCGAGGGGAAAAAAATGCTAATTTTAAGGGAGAGTATAGAGTAAGCAGAATTTGAATGGAGCCTTCCAAACCATTGAGGATACTTTCAACTCTGAAATTTGGGCCAAGAGAAAGTAAATACTTGCTTTTGTCACACTTTCAGTCCCTTTTAACTCATGAAGTTTCTACTAAGTCAAACTGAAATTAATTAGTTACACTGTCAGAGCGAGCGCGTTGGTGATTTCTCTGTGTAGAAAACAGTGGAAAGGCCATCCAAGGGCAGGCGTTAGCATAAGCAAAGGCACAGAGGAATGAAAGCAAATGACATTTGGGGGAATGTTGAGATGTCCATATGGCTGAAGTTCCAGGTCAGAACATAGAAGGCCTTAAATGTCAAGATAAGGAGCTTGGACTTGATCTGTAGACCTCAGGGAACTGTTCCTGTGGTTGGATCACCTGAGGTCAGGAGTTCGAAACCAGCCTGGCCAACCTAGTGAAACACCATCTCTACTAAAAATACAAAAATTAGCTGGGTGTGGTGGTGCACACCTGTAGTCCCAGCTACTCGGGAGGCTGAGACAGGAGAATCACTTGAACCTGGGAGGCAGAGGTTGCAGCGAACCAAGATCACGCCACTGCACTCCAGCCTGGGTGACAGAGCAGGACTCTGTCTCGAAAAATTAACAAACAAACAAAAAACCTATGTGTGACTTATTTGGTGTCTCTCTGCTTCCTGGAAGTTGCTTCTCAACTTTTGGCTTCTCTCTCTGATCATTCTAACTCTGGGAGTTGGAAGCTCTTGTGTCAGCAAACAAAATCCACAGCGGCTTTCTTCTTCCCTTTGAATGATCACCCAGTGATTCAAGTTGCCCTTGGAATAATCTCTGAATTCCCTGGGATAGACTCTGAGGTCCTGCATCAGTAACTACCCTCTCTCTGGTCACACTGGAGCACAGCTCCGTGGTTCAGGCTAACCACTCCCCCATGTGTTTCGTCTCTCCTGGCCTGGCTCTCTTCTCCAACACTTGGCTGCTTTCTCACTCGCTCTGTGCACATCCTCACCCATCACCTCCTTCCAGAGCCAGCTCAATGCCCAGTCCTTGGGAAAGCGTATATGGCCCATGTTGTTATGTTCATAAATCATACAGCAGCGTCTCTGGAGTGTCTCCTTTGCACAAGGCTGTGAGAGGAATGCACAGTCGTGAGTGGCCCAGGTCAGGATGCAGGGACCTCATGACTAGCTCGAGAGGCAGAGCAAAATGGCAAAAGATACAAACAACGCTTCAAGGGAATGGAAGCTGTGTCACGTGATAGTGTAGAAGTCATTTCCAGCCAAGTTGGTACAGGCTTTGTGTATAGTTATGGCTTCCCTCATCTTCATCTTTGTACATGCTTCTGGGAGTTCACATGGAAGGCTTTGAATCCTTGACTGTGATCCATTCAAAGACAGGCAGCATGGATCTAGTTTATAAGAACCTTTGCCAATGAACATGGCAGAATTTCCTGTTTTATGTCTGCCATTAGTTGTTAGGTGGGGACCGTCCCTGTCCTGGCATGCAGGACTCTGCTACTGGAAATTATTATAGCATACAGAGTCCCAGACTTAGACTGTCTAGGTTCAAATGCCAGTTTCACTCCTTACTAGTTGTGTGAATTTGAAAATTATTTCATCTCTCAGTGCCTCATTTTTCTCAAGTAGGGATGATAGCAATATCTGCCTTTTAGAATTGTTGTGAGCATTCAATGAATTAATTTAAAGAGAAAATGTTTCAAATAGTGCCTAGCTGGGCACGGCAGCTCACAGCTGTAATCCCAGCACTTTGGGAGGCCGAGGCAGGTGGATCACCTGAGATCTGGAGTTGGAGACCAGCCTTGTCAACATGGTGAAACCCCGTCTCTACTAAAAATACAAAAATTAGCCGAGTGTGGGGGTGGGCACCTGTAATCCCAGCTACTTGGGAGGATGAGGCGGGAGAATTGCTTGAACCCGGGAGGCAAAGGTTGCAGTGAGCTGAGATGGTACCATTGTATTCCAGCCTGGGCAACAGTGAGACTCTGTCTCAAAAAAATAAAAATAAAAAGTAAAATAGTGCCTGGCACATAGTAAGTACTCAAAAAATGTTAGCTAGAATGATTTATATTATTAAGTAGTCCTCATGACTGTGTGATTACCATCTTTTAAAGTGTTTTCTAGTCAATTCCTAGTAACTGGAGCTGCAGTTCTTAGTAGCTGGAGTTATCAACATATCTGCCTTCTGTGCTAGTAAATTTTTGTACATCTAAAGTTTTAAAACCTCTGCATAAACATTCCCCCTGGAAAACTAGAATGAATGGTATTTTATTATTCCTACATTGACATTTTAATAGCCAAGAATGGCTTTTAAAAGAATTAGGAAGACACACGGCATCTGTCAGTCTTGATATCGTAGTTCCTGTTATGTTTCTGTTTCCATGTGAACCCTGTTTTTTCAAAAGTTTGTAAGTCTTTTGCTCCATGGTGAGATTCAGCAACAAGTTTCTATTCCAAAGAACAATATTTGTCCTACTTAAACCTACCCTGGTTTCCATTTTCTTTGCTCAGTGGTTTATGCTTCTAGAACTTGAATTCTGTTTGATGTTTTTGCAAATACAATTTTTCATATTTGGTAATTTTGAAAAACTTAAAAGCTCCAAGTCTAGCACGTTGTCCTTTGATTTTTAGGTAGTAAGCTACTTAATTTGGTTTTAATTTAAGATAAGGGTTTAGAAAATATTAGGAATTCACTAGAAATATATCTCTGTTCTACAAACTAGGATCCTAGGTTGTATTGGGTGTTTCTTCCTTATAGAGAAAAGAGCTGATTCTACTTACCGTGAAAATTTAAAGTATAGGGCAGTGGTTAAGAACACCAAAATCCTGGCTCTTCTACTTAACATTTGTGTGATCTTGGACTTGCGTAGCTTGCCTAAGTCTTGAATTGCCCATCTTTCAAATGGGAACAATGGGATTCTCCTGAGAGCTGGATGAGACCATGTATGTCAGTTGCTTGCAGCAGTGCCTAACAAATACGCACACCAAAAAAGTTAAAAGAAAAACAAACAACAAACAAAAAAGCCATGCACACCCAAATGTCCATTGCACACCCAAATGTCCATTATTATTGTTTCACAGAGGTCTGACTCCAGAGTTTCTCGCATGAACTGTATTTCTGGTTATTGATATTTTCTTGTAACAAGATGGGCCCTCCTTGAATGGAGGAGGATTTTGTGTTGTAAATAGCTATAAAGCGACTAAGTAGATGTTGTTAAGTCATAGTCATCAGGAAGAAAGGGCAGGAAAATATAAAAATAATTCAGACTTAGAATCTTTACCTTAAAAATGTTAATTTTTTACTTTCTTGGCCACTTTCACAACCAGTCAAATGAAATGGAGATATTCTTTATAGAAGTTACATGGAGGGGGCAGAAGGCTGGTATCCAAAACCCTGGCTCTATGTCAAGGTTGTGATGAGGAAGAATTCAGATCAAAGAGACTATTTTAGGATGTCTTCCCTCTGTCAATAGTTCTTAAAGTCCACATATCCTATAAATGATTTATTTGACAGCTTAGGTTGAAAGTCCCTGGGAAGCCTGGCAGAGGAATTCGTCCTAAGGCCAGGAGACTCAGGGTAGAGCTGCAGCCGGGGAGAAGCAGAGGGCTCTTTGAGCGACGTCTGTTTCCCCCTTTCTCTGAAGCCCAAAGCCACTTCAGGGCCTGCAGCAGTGGCAGTCTGCCAGCTTCAGAAGAAAATCTGCAGTTTTCCATTTGAAATTAGAGGATGACACTTAGACATTTGATCATCTTGCATTAAACACTTTGAATATCTCATTACACACACACACGGCGCACGCACGCACTTTCTCCCTTCTTCAAGAATGCATGCATTAGCATTGGTTCTGGTGGTCTGTTCTTCTTCAGCCCCGTTAATCTGACTTTGTGGGTGTATTTCATAACAACAGCGTCTCCATGCAAACTGCACAAAAGGAATCTTCAAGCAGCCAGAAGTTGGAAATGAATAATTGGTTCATGAGCATAATTTTACAAGTGATTTTTTAAAGTCTAGAGATATCAGAAATTATTTGTGAGAGGGAAAATGTCTCAAGGTAAGTATATTTTAAAAGTATTCTTGTGTGCATGAGACTGAATCCCCTGGTGGTGGTATGGTGGTTTTAGAAATCAAACTATAGGGCCGGGCGCAGTGGCTCACGCCTGTAATCCCAGCACTTTGGGAGGCCAAGGCAGGTGGATCACTTGAGGTCAGGAGTTCAAGATCAGCCTGGCCAACATGGTGAAACCCCATCTCTACTAAAAATACAAAAACAGTGGCACACGCTTGTAGTCCCAGCTACTTGGGAGGCTAAGGCACGAGAATTGCCTGAAGCTGGGAGGCAGAGGTTGCAGTGAGCCAAGATGGTACCACTGCACTCCAGCCTGGGCAACAGAGTGAGATTCTGTCTAAAGAAAAAAAAAAAAAGAAGTACTTTTAAATACATGAATGCTTCTGAGCACTTTAAAATTTCCCCAGGAGGTAAAATAGAATATATGTGATGATTTGTGAATATATATGAAAGAGTAGAACCGTTACAAACAATTTGTAAATTCTCAAGCTTTAAGAAGGTGGATAAAATGGTAAAGTTTCCACTGCTGAGCCCTACCAAAGAGCTTGTCATGTTGTAGGCAATGAGGAGAGCAGTGAGCTTGGACTCAGGCCGGTGCCTAGGAAGACTGTCTTAGCTCTTGAAGCTTCCTTGGAATTTTTGCAAGGTCGTGGAGCTTAAGGCACTAGGCTTAAAGAAGCGAACCCTGAGTGGGGGAGATTTAAGGACAGGCAACTGGGAAGTAAGTCGGGTGCCTGGGAGTTGGGCAAGTGGCCCTGGTGTGGTCCTGAACAAGCTTCTCCTATTTCAGAATCTCGCTGAGGGCCGGCCCTGGGAGGGAAGCCCTTTGCAGAAGTTTGGTTGGTCATTCAGAATTCAGATGGCCCCAGCAGGGGCATCAGCTTTTTGTGTACAACTGGAAGAGAGTTTGGCTTCTCCATGTATTGAGACATCTGTTTACTCTGGCCAGCCTCCTGCCGGAAGATTGACACAGACAGTCCCATGCTGTGCGAAGGGAAGATGCTGTGTTTTGTTTCCTAATACCAGAGCAGTTTTCTTACAGTGAGGAATCACAAATGTCCCCACATCATTACCTGCTTAAGAAAGTGATTCTGGTCCTCTTTGATAGATCCTGAAGAATCTGCTTAAGAGTTTCTGAAGACATTTTGTTATTCTGGTGGTGGTGTTTTTTTGGTTGGTTTTGTTTGTTTGTTTGTTTTTAAAGAATGTTATGGATAAAGACCAAATGTTGGCTAATGCATCAAACAAGTAGATCAGTTGTAAAGTATGGGTTGAAATGCTTGGGACCACAAGTGTTTTGGGTTTCAGACTTTTTTTGGATTTAGGAATATTTGCTTTACATAATGAGATATTTGGGGATGGGAACCAAGTCTAAACATGAAATTCATTTAGGTTTCGTATATACCTCATACATGTACCCTGAAGGTAATTTTATACATATTTTAAATTTGTGCATGAAACAAACTTTTTGTTAAGTACTTATATGTAGTGTTTCCTGTGTGTGGAGTTACCCACTTGGGAGTCATGTAGATGCTCAAAAAATTATGGATTTTGGAGCATTTTGGATTTGGGACTTTTGGATTAGGGATGCTCAAGTGGTACCTCAGGTTATATCAATTTTGAAAGATACCAATGTTGATCATGTTATGACAATTTTGTTAGTTAAGGAAGTTGTTAGCATATAAAGGGTTTGACTACCTAACCTGATTGTGTGTGTATACACTACTATATATACACACACACACACATATGTACATGAAAAAGTGTGCTCAAGGAAGACTATTTTGGCACTTTTAATAAATTGATTACACTATAACAAATACAGTAACGGGAGCTGCTAAAGATTATTTGGGGAAGTGAAACAAAATACAAGTACCTCCTGTAATGCAACTGTAGTCCAGACGATATATAAAGTTCTAAAGTTCTCCGTGTGTGTTCTTTTCCAACAGTTGTGCAGGTTGTTCGTATGTCTGGGCAGGGTTAGGTGGGTTTAGAAGCTATGTATTTTAAATTTCCAGTGCACCTCTTTAAAAGACACTAAGTGTCTTCACTAATAAGCATTTGTATCTGCAAATGATTCAAAAACAGGTTGATTTGATTATAATTGTTAAGCTCAATCTCTGAAAAACAATTAAGTTCGTTTAAGGGAGTTCTATTTATACAATGCATTTGCTTAACATGTATTGTTTTCTCATAGCTGGTACAAAGGCATATTTCAAAGTAACATTAAATGAGATGAAATTGGTGATTTTGTTTGTTGCTTTTACATTACCTTTTTACGTCTTCACAACCAAAATATAACAGTCCTTAAAACTGGTGAAATCTGAATGTACTCTGTGGACTGGACCAGTGTCAGTTTCTGTTATTATACTACAGGTATGCCAGATGTTATTGTTGGGGGAAACTGAGTGAAGGGTACAGGAGGGCCCTTTGTACGTTTTTGGTTTGGTTTTGTTTTTGCAGTTTCTTATAGATTTATACTTATTTCAAAATAAAAAGTGCAAACAACAAAAAGTAACTGTTCTCTAGAACTCTTACCTGAAGCCTCTGGTGCCTGGCAGGGATTCAGAAAAGACACTCTGATTCAACCTTAAGTGACTGCCAAGCATTAAGTCCTGTGAGGTTTTCCTCGTGCAACAGATATTGTCTTGTAGATGTTGGTGCTCCAGAAGTGTTCCTTGAGTGCCATTGTCTCCAAACTACCTTGCTAATGGGGAAGAGACATTTTAGACTCTGAGGTCTGTACTTACTCAGGTCACACCCTTTGCCCTACCTATATGCCCAGGTAGGTGGCCAACCCCTGGGTTCCCCCAAATATTAGGAACAGTGACATTGAGAACAAGCGATGTTCTGTGAGCCCTTAGTGTGTGTCTGGCTCAGTCGTACCATAGGCCTATTAAATCACTTAAGCCTCAGAACACCCCGCGAGGCCATGAAAATTAAGCCATTTTAAACACGGCAAGTTTAAACAATAATTCAGTGGTGTCTCTACTTTCAAAATAGTTTATTAGGGATCTTAATGAAGGCCATGGATCCTCTTAGCTAAACAAATAAACTAAATTTCTTTTGAATTACAATGTCAACAAAAGAAAACTTTGAAATTGTCTGATCGCCCTTCCCTTCTGAGGATAAAGACTGGCAATTATCCACGGCCCCTGCTATTTTTGCTAACTCCTGCTATGTTTAGCATCGATAGAGCCAAATTTTAGATCACTGGTTTCGGTAAATAGCTCATAGTGAGACTAATGTTTACTCAGCAGACAGTGGGTTCCTATTGCTTCAAATTGGTTTTGCGCTGGGGAAGACGGAGAGGGACATATGGAATGACCCGATATTACAGTGAATCAGGGTGAACCTGCCAGAGAGAAGCCTCCTGTATGTCTCAGCTACAGGGAGAGAAGGAGGCCAGGAGACCTTCCCAGGCTGACCAGCCTCCCTCAGTCCCTTACTGCTACAGAGCAGCGGTGTCCAGCATTGATCTGGAAGATGCACAGTGAGGCATGCAGAAGCCTCATTCTGGAGCAGCCACAGACTGAGAAAGTCACTGATTCCCAAAATGTGTCCCCAGGACCAGCAGCATCAACCATCTGGGAACTTGCTAGAAACCCTCAGACCCCACTCCAGCCCCACCAAATCAGAGACCTGGGGCTAGGACCCAGCAGTCTGTGTCTTACCAAACCTCCAGGGCACTCCCATGCTAGCTAAGGTGTGAGAACCCCTGGGCTAGAGAACCTGGGGCGATCCTCTTTCCAGGCTTCAGAGTCTATGAAAGGAAAGATTTTGGTTAAACATATTTACCTAGGGCCCCCCTTTACCCCCAAGGCACATATTCGAGATTCTCTAATTTTGTACATCTGTGATATAAACACACATATCTGGCAGTATTGAATAGTGATTAAGCTCTGAAATCTAACCGCCTGGGTTCAAATTCGGGGGCCTCTACTTCCTAGCATTGCACATCCAAGCAATCTGATGAGCTTGCTGTGCTTTGAGCTCTTCATCCATAAAGTGGAGACGGTAGCACCTCTGTCCTAGGAGAGGGTTGTGAGGAATTAGTCTAATACAGGCAAAACAGCACCTGGCACTTAGAAAGTACTCACACATTAGCTAGGGTTAGGGTTTGGGTACTTCCCTCTCTGTCTAAACAATTCGGAAACTTTGAGGATGGGGGTTATAGCTTGTACAGCTTTATTTCCCGTATTTGGGTTATATATTAAAAATGCTCTTAAATACTTGCTAAAGAACTAAGAAATTACTGGTGTTAAAATTTTATATTTAAGCTGGGCGCGGTGGCTTATGCCTGTAATCGCAGCACTTTGGGAGGTTGAGGTGGGTGGATCACTTGAGGTCAGCAGTTTGAGACCTGCCTGGCCAACGTGGTGAAACCTTGACTGTACTGAAAATACAAAAATTAGCCAGGTGTGGTGGCGGGCGCCAATAATCCCAGCAACTCGGAAGGCTGAAGCAGGAGAATCACTTGAACCCAGGAGACAGAGTTTGCAGTGGGCCACGATCACACCACTGCACTCCAGCTTGGGTAACAGAGTGAGACTCTATCTCAAAAAAAAAAAAAAAATTACTGATAGGAAGGCCCTACATTGGGTTATATCTATAGATGACCTGGAAGCTGGATTTGTAAAGAATAAGCAGTAATTCTTTTTATATATATATATTTTTTTATTATACTTTAAGTTTCAGGGTACATGTGCACAACGTGCAGGTTTGTTACATATGTATACATGTGCCATGTTGCTGTGCTGCACCCATTAACTCGTCATTTACATTAGGTATATCTCCTAATGCTATCCCTCCCCCCTCCCCTCACCCCACAATGGCCCCGGTGTATGATGTTCTCCTTCCTGTGTCCAAGTGTTCTCATTGTTAGGAAGGCCTTGAATGTTCATACAAATCTAGTGATGAGGATGGATGTGAGACCTGTGACTGTTTCCATGTTGTAACTTAAAAAAAGAATAAAAGTAGTTTCGACTTACCTGTATTTGGGACTCTTTAAGCCTTTTGAAGCTTGTCTATCCATAATAGGAAGTAAATTAATATGAATGGGTGTCTTTTAGGGGCCATGCATGCACCATGATGAATGTTGACCAAGCATTATGTCATTTAAATCAAAAGGTAACTCTGTCAAATGAGACGGTTCCCCTGATTTTAAAGAGACTGAGATCGACTGAAGTTAAAATCTATGATCATACAATAAGTCACAAGTCAAAGATTGGAAACTTGTATCTCACTCCATAATTCACCCTTTAGTATCCCACTAGTTGAGCCATTATACTTTTAAAATATAAAACTAAATTTTCAACAAATGAGACATGAACATCTTTTGCCACTTCAGAAACACAACTGGACAACACAGTGGTTGTTAAAGTTATGTTGTAGTCTGGGCGTGGTGGCTCATGCCTATAATCCCAGCACTTTGGGAGGCTGAGGCAGGCGGATCACGAGGTCAGGAGTTCAAGACCAGCCTGCCCAGCATGGTGAAACCCTGTCTCTACTAAAAATATAAAAATCAGCTGAGTGTGGTGGCACATGCCTGTAATCCCAGCTACTCAGGAGGCTGAGGCAGGTTTTAGCCCCATAATAAAGAAAATCATGAAGTCCCTTCCCACTTCTCTCCTTTCCTAACTCCTTCCTGTAAGCTTATCAAAATGAAAGCAGATGAGGATGTACAGATTGCACACCAAGGGTTCTTGGATTCTGACTTGCTTAATACTTAAAATACAATTTTATTCAGTCCATTAGAAAAGCTCTCGTCTGGCTGGGCATGGTGGCCTGTAATCCCAGCACCTTGGGAGACTGAGGCAGGCAGATCGCTTGAGCTCAGGAGTTCAAGACCAGCCTGGCCAACATGGTGAAACCCCATCTCTACTAAAAATACAAAAATTAGCCAGGCGTGGTGGCACGTGCCTGTAATCCTAGCTACTCGTGAGGCTGAGGCAGGAGAATCGCTTGAACCCAGGAAGTGGAGGTTACAGTGAGCCAAGATTGCGCCACTGCACTCTTGCCTGGGAGACAGAGCAAGACTCCATCTG
>NW_026652303.1:2920997-2947913 GCF_009828535.3 Hylobates moloch | reverse complement strand
TTTTCTACTTGAAGAGCTACTTCCTACAGTATTAAAAAAAATCAGTCTAGAATATATTCTGCTTTTCTGCTAAATTGTACCTTAATTTGGAAGCGTGGAACATTCTTATGTCACAGCAGTGTCTCCCTACCCTGGCAAGACATTTGAATCACAAGAAAAAATACTCTGGCCTTGCCCTCCAGTGAATATGCTGTTTTAAAATAGTGTTTGATTGCTGTTTAGCACCTTGATTTTTGAAAACTTGCAGAATTTCCTGTGGCATTTTTACATAGTTGAATGTACTTGGTGCCTTTGAATTTGTTTATATTTTATTATCCCTGACAGTGGAACTAATTTTGAGTCTTTTCAGTTTGACATAGTAGAGCCTTTCACTCTGGTGAAGATCAGGACTTACAAAAGATTCGAAGTGTAACAGTTGCAAATAATAACTTTCTATTGGTGCTGAGTTTCGGAGTTGAAAGTATCCTCAATGGTTGATGGTCCGACTGACCTGTTAGCATGTTGAGAATGAATCTTAGTTGGTTCTTTGGAGTGAGGGGGGAAATGTTTGGCTAGTGCTATCCTCTGAGGGCAGGGAATAGTCAGCATAAACATACTCTTCATTAACCTTGGGCTTCAGACATAAACCTTCCTCTGGTCTCCTTCCCATGGAGTTTGGCAGCATTTCACACGGGTCTCAAGGGCCCCTCTTGTCCCTTCTGAACAAGCCCCCTCTGAACTCAGAGACAAAAGGGGCTTTTCCTACAACACACCTCACCCTGGACCCCAGCATGATTCCTGCCTAGTTCTATTCATAATCCTTTATTTCTCCTTTGGAGAGTCATCCTTGAAGTCTCTCATCCTTGACCCCATCGAAGCATTTTTCATTGGGATGATGGACTAGGGGAAGGCTGAGGCGGGTGGAGTAAGGGGCTGCAGGCAGCCTTGAGCTCTCTGTGGAGCACTGGTCCTCAACCTTACATCACCCAAAGAGTTCAGGTACCTTTGCCCATTCCTGGGCCCTGTCCCTGAAAATTCTGATGTTGTGCTCTTGGGCAGGGCCCAGCAATCTGGTTGCTTGTTGCAAATCTTGCTGATGATGATTGTTAGCCAGCTTGGACTGCCATAACAATAACCCAGACTGGTGGCTTAAATGACAGACATTTATTTTCTCATAGTCCTGGTGGCTGTAAGTCCAAGATCAAGGTGCTAGTGGGGTTGGTGGCCAGTGAGGCCTTTCTTCCTGGCTTACAGATGGCTGCCTTCTGGCTGTATTCTCACATGGGCTTTTGCATAGAGAGAGAGCAAGATCTCTCGTATTTCCTTCTCTTCCTATAGGGACACCAGTCCTGTTGGACTAGAGCCCCACCCTTATGACCTCATTTAATTCCACCTCCTTAAAGGGCTCGTCTCCAAATACAGTCACTTTGGGGGTTAGGGCTTCAACATCAACATATGTATTTGGGCGGGGGAACAAAATTCAGTCCGTAGCAGTAATTTAGGAGGTGTTAGGTAACACCTGGAGAAATAATGGTTTAGGGTGTGTACTAACAATCACCAGTTTTTTGGTTTACAATACCATTATGATAATTGATGTATTAAAATGTCTGAATAGATTAAAATCTCTAAGTGTCTGCAGAAGAATGAAATGTAAAGCATATTTCAAAGATATGCCATCAGAACACTCATTTTTATAAGCTGTAAATGGTTTATCTCATCTTCAGGGGAACTTTTAAAAAATAAAATCCTGGGATGGGATTTATCCATGCAGAAAAGCACAAGAATTCCCTGTTCTCTGACACTGTCTTTGTCATGGGGTTTCCAGAGAAACATGGAAAGCGGCAGGGACTGCCTGTCCCACTCAGCCCTTGCCCCTCTCCAGCCACCACTGCCCATGCACAGGGTCCCCTGAGCCCAGTCGCCCCGCCTGCCAGGAGGTGTGCTGGAAACAAGCACGTGACCTCGCAAATGAAGCAAATTACTAGACTTGCTCCATCCACCTCCAGTCTGGAGTAGCTTTTTCCCTGGGGGAAGCTTTTAGCTTCTGCTTTTTCTTCCACATGAGGATTAGGGGAAAATGGTTGGTTTTGTTTTTCTATCCCCCTCACCCACTCCCTCCTCCTCATGCTCCTGAGGGAAGATATCACATATCAGAGGCGATTCTTCTTCAGAAAGACTTGGGTATGTCTACAAATCCTCGGTGTATTAAAAGTTTTATCTGTGGGGTTCAGAAAGAAATAAACACTGGGATGGCGTGCAGGGTAGGGCTTCCCCTTTCTAGGAAAAATGCTGCTGATGAACTCATGCCTCTAGGTGCCGTCTTAAATGATCAATGTCAAAATGCACAAACGCTCTTCCAAGTTATTCCTCTTTTTTCCTTGCCCGTAAATCCAGGTTTATAGTCATTGTTTATTTTGATGGGACTAGAATCTCCAATTCTAAGTCTTTACTCCTGTCCTATTATTTTCTAAAAAGCTACAACAAAACAAGTGTTTTATGAGATTAGGATGTGATACGTAAATGTTGGCATTTATAGTAGATCTTGTCTTATTTTTCAGAAGAGCTTGTAAACAAATCCTCACTTCAGTACTTCCATAAGGGTGGGTAGATGTTAGCAACCCCGAGTCTCGCCAGCGAGTTCAGTGTGGCATTGTTTGGGGGCTGTGGTTTGTCTTGATGTTCCATCAAGTTGTCAGTTTCAATAACTATGGCAGGCATAGTGTGGTGGTTGATGCCTGTAATCCCAGCAATTTGGGAGGCCAAAGTGGGAGGATCACTTGAGCCCAGGTGTTTGAGACCAACTGGGCAACATAGGGAGACCCTATCTCCACATATAATTTAAAAAATTAGCCAGGCATGGTGGTGCACACCTGTGGTCCCAACTACCCAGAAGGCTTAGGCAGGAGGATCACCTGAGCCTGGGAGGTTGAGGCTGCAGTAAGCTGTAATCATGCCACTTTGCTCCAGCCAGGGCAACAGAGCAAGACTCTGTCTCCAAAAAAAAAAAAAAAAAAAAAAAAAAACCAAAACAGGAACTATGACACCAGTTATCTGTTTGGTTTGGCAGAATTAATTGCTTCTTCTATCTTAATTCCTTCATAGAAACCCTGACCAAATTCTGATGTTTTATTTAAATGGGGGTTTGCAAAAGAACTGATAGGATAAGATACTTTGAATATAAAGAGACCAAAAAAATGAAAATAAGAGCTAATTAGGATAAATGGCAAAGACAATTTACATTTCCTGACCCGTGATTAATTTTTCCCCACCCCTCCACTGTAAACCTTCTTTCCTCCTCTCACCAAATTTTTCCATGATGGGAAGATTGGTCTTCTAGCATATGTTTCATTTTCTTTTTTTCTTTTCTTTTTCTTTTTCCTTTTTTTTTTTTAAGATGGAGTCTTGCTCTGTCACCCAGTCTGGAGTGCAGTGGCACAATCTCGGCTACCTGCAACCTCTGCCTCCCGGGTTCAAGCGATTCTCCTGCCTCAGCCTCCCAAGTAGCTGGGATTACAGGTGCGTGCCACCATGCCCAGCTGATTTTTATATTTTTAGTAGAGACGGTGTTTTGCCATGTTGGCCAGGCTGGTCTCGAACTCCTGACCTCAGATGATCCACCTACCTCAGCCTCCCAAAGTGCTGGGATTACAGGCGTGAGCCACCATGCCCGGCCTGTGTTTCATTTTCATGTAGCTTACACATGGGAGGAATAAATTGTTCTTATTAGATCATATAGTCTGGTAATTTCTAGGACTAGTAACCTAATATACAGTACAGTGTCTGGATATGCCCACGTGTATAATCCAGAGTCATGCACCTCAAGGGCCAGGCAGATCATATAAAGGAGTGGTGGAGGACAGGTGTAATACGAAAGGGGATGGTGAGGACTGTGGCACACTGGGAAGTGCACAGCCAGGGTGATGTGAGCAAGCTTAGCTCTACCCACTGCCGCTGTGCAAGAGCATTAGACTAGTGTTAACCCATGTTTATCCCTTTCTAATTTTTTGGCACCCCAACCTCAAGCCCCCCAAAAATCTGTTTTTTTAATGCAGAGTATCCTGATTGTTTAAACTTGGGTAATCAATACAAAGAAATTAAACTCTATGTTGACCAAACAACAGGTCCACAGGTCACACTCTGTCTAATCCGCCTGAGCTCCACCAGGCCTCACCAGCCCTGTGGGTACAGGTGAAGTCACTTTAAAAAATCAGACTTGGGCAGCTCAGCTGTCACTTCACACAGGCATAAAGACAGGACCTCCCAGGCAGCACCTCCTGGCTCCCCTTTCCTCTGCCTGACCTGTCGCTGCCCTTCCACCCGCACTGTACTGATCCTTCCAGGGGCCCCTGCCCCGGGATATTCAGCATTCCCAAGCTGCCTGTAGGAATTCTCCTAGTGGGCCCCCCAAACCTCTACCCCCAGGCTGCTAGAAATCCCTGTTCTTTTCTTTATGGGAAAAGGATTCCTCTCCTCTTGTGTTTCCTGCTGTTAGACAGAAGGATCTCACAGCCAAGTTGCCTGGCATATTACAGTTGTTACATCTCTTGGTTTTGGCTTTGGTTTTTCGGCCACCCAGTCTCTTTGTCAGGTCATTCTCAGGCTGTCCAAATGGCCAGGTGAGGCCAGCCTGAGTACTTGCCACATACAAAATCAGAACTTTCTCTCACCAGAAGAATGGCCTTCTGCTTATTCTACTTGTCCTACCAGACTTCCTTCCCCTCCTCTCTCCCAGCGTCACCAAGACTTCTGTTGCCATCAGATCTCAGCCCCAGCCCCACCTTCATTCCCCACATAGAATCTGTGATATATGCCTGAAAATGTCTGAATCCTAGTTTTAGATATTGTTAGAATACTTTTTCTAGGATCCCCCCTTAGGCCCCTTGTGAATCAGTCATTCTGTAAAAGTAAGTAAATGGGTTAGGCGATAGCTACAAAGACCCTTCTAGTCTCACCCACCCAATTTCTATGGAGGCTCATCCAGGACATCTCACTGCAGTGAATTTGTTCTAATAATCATAAATGTATGTAAGCTTAAGGTATAAGAGTTCCTTGAATAATTCAGAACTAACTCTGCTTTATATTATCTATATATTATAGGAGCATAATTTTTGCAGGCATACAGTTAGCTCAGCTGCTGTGCAACTGCTATGTCAGGGATATATTAAGGCAGGTGCTTGTTTGGGATGCAACCACAAATGATGACAATACCCCTGTGGTAAAATTAGCTGTTTCATAATCTACATTGTAACCTGGTTTCCAGAATGCAATTTTGCAGAAAGTGGAGATGATGTCAGTGAATAGGTGAAAAGCATGACCTGGATGCTAGACATTGGCTTACTGTCAGATGACGTCGTCGAAAAATTTTGCAGGGAGTTTTTTATTGATAATAGTTAAGACATCTATCACAAATTCTGCCACAGAAGGAATTACAGGGCTGGGCGTGGTGGCTCATGCCTGTAATCCCAGCACTTTGGGAGGCCGAGGCAGGCAGATCACAAGGTCAGGAGACCATCCTGACTAACATGGTGAAACCCAGTCTCTACTAAAAATACAAAAAATTCGCCAGGCATGGTGGCAGGTGCCTGTAGTCCCAGCTACTTGGGAGGCTGAGGCAGGAGAATCACTTGAACCCGGGAGGTGGAGGTTTCAGTGAGCCGAGATCACACCGCTGCACTTCAGCCTGGCGGCAGAGCGAGACTCCGTCTCAAAAAAAAAAAAAAAAAAAAACAACAAAAAACAAAAAAATGGAATTACAGGGAAACAAAAGCAGTTTCCCTGCACAAAGGCTGCATGCTCCTGGTTTTGCATCAGCCTGTGGTTATCTGACCATAATAGTGGGACCATGTTTTACAAATCTAAAGTTATTTGAGAGCCTCAAGAGAGACGGTCTATGGAGTTAAAAAGTGGATTGGTGGGACCCTCACCCCAAATCATGGAACCTTAGATTCTTAGATTTGGAAAGTCTTCTTAAATGTCAGAGACTCCACAGTTCTCATTTTACTAATCCAGAGGGAATTTGGATCACAGAGAGGTTAGTGACTTGTCCAAGAAGATGAAATTGTCTGGGAGAGCTGAGATTCTACACATCTCAACTTCAGATCTTGTGTCCTTTCCACACATCATTTCATGAGCCGTAGGTGATGGTTTAGATTGAACAAAGTAAATTTGGCTTTGGGGATGGTGTGTTTGTTTGTTTTTGAGACAGTTTTGTTCTGTTGCCCAGGTTGGACTCCAGTGTTAACAATCACAGCTCACTGCAGCCTCAACCTCTTGGGCTCAAGTGATCCTCCCACCTCAGCCTCCCATGTAGCTGGGACCACAGCCACATGCCACCACACCCAGCTAATTTTTTTATTTTTTTGTAGAGATGGGGTCTCACTCTGTTGCCCAGGCTGGTGGGGATGGTTTTTATTATTAAATTACTAGGCTGTTACCTAGTAATTACCAGTAGTCATTATGAAAACATAATTCCTCAGAACTCTTAGAGCAGCTTAATTCATTAGGTTTACCATTTTGTTATGCCCTAATTTGTACAGACTCTTAAACAGATATCTTATGTCTGATCCATACTGGCAACCAGCCAGTTGTCCCTGGTTTTGGGTCCCCCAGGAAAGGTGTCCAGCTGATCCTGGGAAATACTCAAGGCTCAAATGCACATGGTCAGTTCTTAAGGCCCCTGGAAGTAGCAAGACAAACAGTGCCCTGACCACTGCCCCCAGCCGTCAGTCTGTCCTTTTGTGACCCCTTATTTTAGGGCTCCTTTGATGTTCATTTTAATCTGATAATACCCAGATGGAAATGCTGGGCTGGGAAGTTTACATTGTGATTTACTGTAACCACACCTTTTAAGGACCCAGTCCAAGCAATTAGGCAAGAACAGAGTCATGGTTACCGCCCAAGCAGCTCTGCCCACTGTCTGGAGGAGAAAGAAAAGGTGAGACTAGAGAAGACTGATATATGCAGATGAGGGGATGGGATTACCCCAGAGTGGAGAAGGAAAGTAGTACCTACTTTAATAAAGGGGCATTGTTGCAGTAAACATAGTTATTAATTGTGGTATGTAACAGTATATTTGCAAACAAGATTGCCCAGAAAAAAAAAAATCTAGGTTGGGTGTTCTCTGTGGGTATAATGCCAGGTATCCCAGCAGTCTATGCCGGTGGCAAGTAAAGCAGCCTGGATGGTCTTTTCTCTTTGGCTGGTTTCTCCTGGTTGACCTCTTCTCAGCCTTCAGATGGCAGTCCACACATCCCTCCCTCAGGGAAACCTCCCCAGACCACCCCAAACTAGGCCTGGTCCCCTTTACACGTTTCCATACTGCCTGTGCCTTCCCAGCCCAGTGCACACGTCACACAGCCATCAGTCACCTGTTCAGATGATCCTTCAGTGTGTCTGCCTGGCCAGGCTCTGTGCCTTTTGAGGACACAGCGATGTTGATGTACCTGAAAGTCTGACTTGGGAGGAGTGGGGAGAACATTTATTTCCCAGAGGATGTTCTCCAAAAATGATGTCTTTTTAACATTTTTTAATAGTAAATTGGCATGAGGACTTAAAATTCTGAAGCCACTTTGGTGGAAGCAGTAGGAAAGCATGTTCTTAACATAACAAGGAGAAGGTGATCAGAGGGTGGTGACAGTGTTAAGTCCGCTCTACCCCACGCGCCCCACAGCCACAAGGGGCAGCTCTCCCCTTTGACCTCTCTGCACTGCTCCCCCATCACTGAACCCTGCCTCCAGGAATCCCTTCAGGTAGTTATTCCATCAGTAGTTGAACAAAGATGCAAATACATATGGGAAATTGATAGGACAGCTCAAATAATTAAGGAACTACAAAATGGAGGTGAGGTGTGATTTCTCTTGTGTTTTCCCATAGTGGTCTTTAAAGAACTCCAGGGTATGATCGATTATTTGTGCAGGGATGGGATGTCTGGTAACTCAGAGTATCTAAGCAGAGACCAGACACACTTGGTGAGATGTTGTAAGTGGTCATTGAAACACTGGATTAGAAAGCCCCAGAGTATCTTTCCAGTGTCGACATGCTGTTATCATAGGATTCTTTTTAGTCCATACAGCTCCCCCTCGAAAATAAGTGTCATAAAGGCAGGGGTGTTTGTCTATTTTGTTCACTCTTGTGTCTTTAGTGCCCAAGGCAGTGCCTGGCACATAGTAGCTGCTCAATAAATATTAAGTAAATGAATATATCAGCAGATATCAAATTCACAATATTTTTTGGTATAAAATAGGCTCTAATTAAGTGTTTATTTCATTGACCTGGATCAAGCAGGCCATAAGTCAAAACGGGGCCAAAATTTGGCATTGTATCACCGAGTAAAAAACTCAGGCCAATATTCTGACCGCATATGAAGTCAACTGCTATCACCATTTTAGACCAATGATTCTGGAGTTAGTGTGACATTGCATCAGCCAGGGACCTGGCAAGAAACTGAATTAGCTCAGCTGGTTCAAACGAAGGGTGCATGTGAAGCAAAGAGAGACGACAACAGTGGGAAGCCTTAGCCACTGCTTTTGGGACAATCTATAGGGATCCCTGAGGGATCAGGGACAACATAGAGTTAAGGGAGCCCAAGAAAGGCTGGAACCATGGAGGAGCTGCCCCAAATCAATGAGGGGGTGGAGGAAATGCCCCTATTTCCCTCTCTTCCTGCTTCAAACTATTGGTGCCTCTAGCCAACCTACCTGGAAGGCAGCCAGCCAGGGAGCGGAGTGTGCAGACCTTCAGACAAAGCGAGACTGAGAAAGATTGGGCTGGGGGTGTGGCAGGAACAAGACCTGCCATGTAAATTCATTCTGTTCTTCTTATATTTTAACCACACAAATAATACATATTCATTAAAGAAAATGTAGAGATCAAACCACCAGTCTTCATGTTTTAGCTTCTTCCTCCTCCTTTTTCTCTTCTTTCATTTACTTGTAAAGGATTCAGTAATGTTTATTCAGAATAAACAGAAATAAGTTTGGTTACACTTGTTTCTTGACCTAATTCCGATTCAACCTGCAGTGGAACAGAGAGCTCTCTTTCGTTTCCTTTGTTCTGTTAACATAAACAAGTTACTTCATGTACCTCTGTGGGAACTGGGAATTAGGCAAGTGTTTAGACTCTCAAAAACTTTCAGCAAGTTTGGCTGTCAGCTTGGATACCAAGTAATTAAATATAAGATGAAAGATGAGTCCGACTGGGCTTATTCTCTAAGATTAGAAAGTGAACCATAAGTGAAGGCAGCCTAATGTAGCTTGATTTTACTGTCAACATAAAGTTGCTATCCACTTTTAATTTTAATTGAAGGACAGTTTGAAACTAAGGGGAAAGAGAATTTAGGAAAATAGTGCAAATGCTTATGTACACAATTGTTGGTAGTTTACATCGGCAACGTCCCACGCTGCTTCACAGCACTCATCATACTTGTCATTTTTTGTTTGAGACTTAAAGCCCATGTCCATTCACTGCGCCCAGCATGGGGCCTGACGTTCAGTGGGTCCTGGTACATGAGGGTGAGTAAGTGGTGATTGCCAGTTCAAGTGGAGAGAAGGTGTGAAGGAAGAAAGATCAGCAGGATGTTGCTGTGTGCCTCGAAGTTCTGAAAGACAAAGATCAGAACTTTGTGGCAACGGAGGGGTATTTAAGGCCATTGTAATACTGATATACTAAGGTCAGTGGCCTTCTTTGCCTTCTTTAGTTGAAAAAAAAAATCCTGGAAAGTAGTAAGTCATCTCAACTTATTTAGAGAGAAGTGAGTTCTGCTTTCCTGGGGTGGAATCTATATTTGGCCTTTATAAATATCTCCATCAATGGGATTGTTCCCATGACTTGGTGCAGGAGACCAAGTGAATATCAGCACAAACCACCCACTTCAGTTCTAGAAAGCACATAGGCTCCCCTGAGATATATCATTTGCTCACAGGTCTTATGTCTTAGAGGTTAAGCTGTCAACCTTATGACGTTGAACATAGCCTTAGGAGTGGGGGAAGAAGACTGACTGTGATGACCCCAAGGATGGTAATTGCTGGGGGTCAGGTGTGGGGGTTTGAGCCAGTTTGGAGATTGATTCCTGTTTGCTCCCAGAAGCTTGTCTGTGTCTCCGCTGCAAGCTACACTCCCTCCTCTGCTGCTCTTGAGAATTGCCTCTCTCAACCTACTACCCCTGGGTCTATGGGAAGGGGTGGGGGGCAGTTGGCAAGGTTGAGCTGAGCCCTCCCCTTCATTCCATTGCAGCTGTGGGTTTGTGTCCAGAAAAGAGGAGGAAAGGCTAGCAATTGGAGTTTGCCTCTCTCCTCTGCCAGGATGAGAAATTCCTTTGCAAGCCTCCATAAAGGTGATTTAAGTCTCAATGGCTGTTACTCTGAAACCATAAGAGAATCTTGTTTTAATTGGTATTTTGGAAAATACACACTGCTGTAAGATTTCAACAGAGCACCCAAGCCTTTTCTTCCAGTATATTTTTTAGAGTGTTTCAAAAGTATAGATTGTGTTGAATGCCTTTACTTATGAATGGATTAGATGTGTGTTATCTCCTGGAGAAAAATGTGTCTGGAAGCTGACTGCATTCTTCCAGGGATAATTAGTTCATTGTGCTGAGCACAGCGAGTCCTCCGATGGTGTCCTTAGAGATGGGACTGATAGATTATCGAAAGCAAGAGGCTTTTTGCAACATATTTGCTTGCTTGATATCTAAAAATTGTTCAAAAATAACTAAGACTTGATTGTATTGTCTCTGGGAAATAAAAACCAAGTATCCTAATCAAAGAACTGAGTGACAAATTGAGCTAATGATTGTCGCAGAAGCAGAAAAATGAACCCAGGGAGGAATGCTTGAAACAGCAAAATTTTAGAGTCTGGAACGTGTGTCCTTCAAGGCCATCTCAGTTCATGTCATGGCCGACTGTTGAAAGGTATACAATGGAGATGTTAAATCATAACTTGGTTGCAAGGGAAAGGCAGGCCATGCACAACAGTGTGGTGAATAATAGGCTTTATTTGTTCATTTGTTTTCTAAAATTCTTAGGACCATGCCTCAATACTGACATTTAGTTCAGTAGGGGCTGAGAAACTACACTTTCAGCTGGATAATTGAAGTCCTGATAACTATTTAGTATTTCTAGTTTGGTTTCTGTTGTTAGATTCAGTACCCCAGGACTAACGAAAAATGGCTTCATTTAATTTCTTATGTACTTGAGTGCTTTTGTCTGCTTTAGACCTATGTCTTTTGCTGACAGAATTTTTTTTTTTTTCTTTTGAGACACAGTCTCACTCTGTTGCCCAGGCTGGAGTACAGTGGTGCCATCTCAGCTCACTGCAACCTCCACCTCCCAGGTTCAAGCGATTCTTGTGCCTCAGCCTCCCAAGTAGCTGGGACTACAGGCGTGCACCACCATGCCCAGCTAATTTTTGTGTTTTTAGTAGAGACTGTTGGCCGGGCTGGTCTCGAACTCCTGGCCCCAAATGATCTACCCACTTCAGCCTCCCAAAGTGGTAGAATTACAGGCATGAGCCACCATGCCTGGCCTGCTGACAGGTATTTTTTAAATTTGTGAAAACAAACTCACTTCCCACTAAAATTATTTCACTTTGAAAAAAGACCTTTAGAAATAATTTAAAAAAAAAAAAAGAAGTTAGCTTTTTTGTTTGTTTGAAAAAGTATGTAATTTGGTTTGTATAACAATAGCAAGGTGGAATTTGTAGTTGGTGATATTTTCTGGGTTTAGAGTAGACAGTCTGGAGGAATGTGTATAGATTTTTAATAAGTAACAGCAGCTGCAATGCAGAATGGTGTTAGCACGTTAGCTCTTATTCACAGGAGGAAGGTCAGTGTGTTCCTCTAAGGGACTTCAATGCGGATGTGTGACACCTTTTGGCGTGCAATTGACTTTAATGTTCATCACTATTTTCTTTTTCTTTTTCTTTTTCTTTTTGTTTTTGAGATGGAATCTTGCTGTGTGGCCCAGGCTGGAGTGCAGTGGCATGATCTCGGCTCACTGCAGCTTCTGCCTACTGAGTTCAAGTGATTCTCCTGCCTCAGTCTCCCGAGTAACTGGGATTACAGGCGTGCGCCACCACGCCCAGCTAATTGTTTTGTATTTTTAGGAGAGACAGGGTTTTGCCATGTAGGCTGGTCTCGAACTCCTGACCTCAGGTGATCCACCTGCCTCAGCCTCCCAAAGTGTTGGGATTACAGGCATGAGCCACCATGCCCGGCCCCTCACATTTATGCTGTGATGTGCTCATAGAAAATGTGATCGCATGCCTTATTCTTTCAAAGAAAAAACTTCTAATAGACTAAAAATACATTAAGAGTCTTTTGTCAATGGCCTGTGCTTCCAAAAATGGTTGGTTTTACCATTTTCCCTGAAAAATGTTCCACAGTGGCAAGATCTTAAATTACAAGATAAGCAGGCCACACCTCCTCCAGGGTTTAAATTGTTACGCTCCTTGTGTAAAATAGTATTTGTGTTTTCAAATACCCCTTCTCACTTCTAGCACCTTTGCATATGAAAGTCTAAGGTTATTTTCTAAACCTGCCTTATCCAATGTTGATTATATGAAGCAAGATATTTCCTTGAACCCAAAAATGTCTGCATGCCTTTGCCCATCCGTCTTCCTGTCTCTGGGCTGCCCTTTCCTCCTTCCTTGCCCAGCTTTTTGAGCTGTTGCCTGGCTGCACAGTTCAGCAAGGTGCCTCAACTAGCTCAGGCCTTGCTGAGTCCCTAGATGTGTGTGTTGTCTGTGCTTCCTGCTCTCATCCCCATCCCAGCCCTCCTAGACAGCCCCATTGTAGTCTCATTCCCAGAAAACCTGGATAGTTCCTTGGAAGGATGGTGAAGCTAATTCACACTACTGTGGCAGTGGCTCCATTGCCCTTCCCAGAGGAGATTGGGGTTTTAACTGACAACTTAAGGTTAAACCAAAAAGTTTTGGAATTCCAGGCCCTATGGCAGACTTCTGGGAAGGGATTTTTTGTTTTTGTTTGAGACAGGCTCTTGCTGTGTCGCCCAGGCTGGAGTGCAGTGGTGTGATCCTAGCTCACTGCAGTCTCAAACTCCTGGGCTCAAGCCATCCTCCCACCTCAGCCTCCCAAGTAACTAGTACTATGGACATACACCACTCTGCCCAGCTAAGTTTTGTATTTATTGATTGATTTATTTTTTTAAGACAGACTCTTACTCTGTTGCCCAGGCTGGAGTGCAGTGGTGCAGTTTTGGCTCACTGCAGCCACTGCCTCCCAGGTTCAAATGATTCCCCTGCCTCAGCCTCCCAAATAGCTGGAACTACAGACACGTGCCACCACGCCTGGCTAATTTTTGTATTTTTTTTAGTAGATTCTGAGTTTTACCATGTTGGGTAGGCTGGTCTTGAACTCCTGACCTCAAGTAATCTGCCCACCTCAGCCTCCCAAAGTGCTGGGATTACAGGCATGAGCCACCACACCTGGCCTAAATTTTGTCTTTTTTTGTAGAGATGGAGTCTCGTTAAGTTGCTCACTCTGGTCTCGAACTTCTGGCCTCAAGTGATCCTTCCTTCCATCTCAGCCTCCCAAAGTGCTGGAATTACAGACATAACCCACCACGCCCAGCCTGGGAAGGGATTTTTTTAAGTGGCAGGGACTTTCTGGTCTTCCTTCAATTAGGCCAGAAGGCCACCTGCACCTCCTTGCTGGCTGATTTGTGTTCTGGTTGCTATAGTTACGTCCTGTGGGTGCTGCTCTTCTGCGCCTTGATTCTCCACTCCTGGTGGGGATACTGGGAATGGAATGCGAACTTCCTGGTTGTGTAACCCGTGCTTGCAGGGAGTAAACAAAGCTGCTTTCCAGCAAGGGTATCTTTATCACCTAACAAGGCACACGTGTGCATTTTATCTGTGGCCACTCTATCATTTAAAAAGAAATTTGGGGCTAGGCACAGTGGCTCACACCTGTAATCCCAGCACTTTGGGAGGCCGAGGCGGGCAGATCACCTGAAGTCAGGAGTTGGAGACCCGCCTCGACAATATGGGGAAACCCTGTCTCTACTAAAAATACAAAAAAATTAGCTGGGTGTGGTGGTGCACGCCTGTAGTCCCAGCTACTCAGGAGGCTGAGGTGGGAGGATCTCTTGAACCTGGGAGGCAGAGGTTGCAGTGGGCCGAGGTAGTGACACTGCATCCAGGCTGTGTGACAGAGCGAGCTTCTCTCTCAAAAAAATAAATTAATTAAATAAAAAATTAAATGTTGCTGAGCAAAAATAATCTTTTTACCCAGTGTTAGTATGGGCAAATAAATTATGCAGCAAAAAGTGGCAAGGATACCAGCATCTGTGCCTTTTGTGTGTCTTAAGATTGTTCATTTTCCCTGCATGAACAAAAGTCTGGTGGCAAACCAGCAGCGCACCTCCAAGAAATGTTAACGGTTCAGTGTGTCCAGCGTGTGGAATATGTGGTGGGGAGCACTGGAACACAGAACCACTGCAGAGCTAAATGAGGAGAAACCAGGGTCTTAATAAAATACTGAAGTGTAGAAGGCGCCTCTGCTCTCAGGTGTGAAAGAACCCGGACTGTTGCTCAATAAATGGAGGCATTTCTCCTCTCTACTTTTTTTTTTTTTTTTTGAGACAGAGTGTCACTCTGTCACCCAGGCTGGAGTGCAGAGGTGTGATCTCGGCTCACTACAACCTCCGCCTCCCTGGTTCAAGTGATTCTCCTGCCTCAGCCTCCCGAGTAGCTGGGAATACAGGCGTGCACCACCACGTCTGGCTAATTTTTGTATTTTTAGTAGAGACGGGGTTTCACCATATTGGTCAGGCTAGTCTCAAACTCCTGACCTCGTGATCCACCTGCCTCGGCTTCTCAAAGTGCTGGGATTATAGTCGTGAGCCACCGCGCCTGGCCTTTCTTCCCTTTTCTTTTCCTTCCTGCTAGTATGTGAATGTTATTATCCCTCCCCAGGCCTCATGAGCTATCCATTGGTTAATTTATTCAAGCAAATACTTGGTACTAGGATAAATATAAAGGCAAAAAAAAAAAAAAAAAAAAATGTGTTTGTGTGTGTGTGTATTCCCTGCTCTGAAAAAGCTTAATATTTAAAAAATGAAATTCAATATACTTTAAATCTTTGATATTTGTAGATGCAGTATAGGTGGTTTCACTTATTTGCAGTTATAAGAGAGGTCTTTACTTACACAAGTTGATGATTTTGCTAAAGCAGAAACCGTGGATGAACTAATAAATGACTGTCCCATGGGACCCAATATGGCCCCTGCTGTCACTTCAAAACTGTCCTTCAGGACTGTCACTTTTCTGGTGGGTAGGCTTAGTAAACTGCCCACCAGCTACACACAGAGCAACTTGGCTGTTTTTGTTTACATGCAACATACATGGCATCTCTCAGAAATAGCATTTTAGAAACATGTTTCTTGGCAAAAAGCAAAAAAAAAAATCCAAGTACAATGTAATTTTATTGGAAGTTAAAAGTAGCTGTGTTGTGATCTGAGGCTTTGCACAATGGATGAGTCATTAGGAAGCCTAGAGCCTCTGTGTATTTTATCCCATCTAAGAGTTTAGATCTTTGTGTCGGCCTCAAGAATATCAAATCTATGATATAGGAAGGTTCCCTGCCCCCAACAGCTACAATGCAGGGTAGGAGTGAGACACTTAGAAAACAATTAAATATGAGACCACATGATCCTTACTCTAAGCATAATAAACAGCTGTTAAACTAATGGAAAGAGCTGTGGCTTAGAGTGGTTGTAGCAGATCGAATGGGAGTCTGATGTGAGCTGGCTCTTCGTTGAGCAGGAAGGAAGAGCCCAGCTTGGGCACTGGTATGGGAGACACAGACATGATGTGGGAAGCCACAGGGGTTGCTGTGGAGGCCAGAATAGAGGATGAAGAGTCTCCACAGCCCAGGGAGGACCCTGCCTCTCAAACTGCCTTCTCAGCATCCTGGATGTACTGGTTTCCATCAAACTGGTGAATTTTGTGAGAAATTCCAGCAAGTTGTCTTCTGAACTATTTCCTTTAAAAATCACTTATTTAAATAGCCATGTGTAGGTTCAGCCTGATTTGAAAGGAAATCAGCATTAAAACAAATTATCCTATTATGTTGTTAGTTTAAAATCACTTAATAGGCATGATAGAAATAGCTATATTAAGGATGATCTGCTAATGGTGTTTTCCATAACCACAAATGAATGCTTTAAATGGAACTTCTATTTAAAGGATTTTAATCCTTTGAAATAGTTCAGTTTTAGATGTCTATGCAAGGACATAATCCATATTTTGAATTTTAGTTCCACAGTGTAATGGTATCCGTTTTCAATAGCGTTTTTGTACTTCTGGAGACCTTCATTTAAAGAACTCAAGATGTTTGTCAAATATACGCCTTCTGAATCTTTCTATAAAAATAGATATAGCATTTTAAGAAGGACTGGCGGTCTTAGAGAAATCAAAAACCCAAAATAATTGCAAGGTCTCACTTACTAAAGTATTGTACGAATACTAGATCATTCTGTCTTTACTACTTAGTATTTATGAATATAAAATCACAGAACTTAACTGTTCTCCAAAGAAATGTGTGTACATATCAATTTTAGGTATTTGTCTTCAGATAGGTTTTTTAAATGTCAGCCTTAAATGTTTTCTCCTTAAACTTTGTTCACCTAAAATTCTATCAAGTGTCTTGTTAACAGAAACTAATTATCCAAACTGCCTTCCACCGGTTGTTATTCACCACCCCACCCCCACCCCAACCTGCATTTTAAAACTTCAGTTTAAAGATATGTCCGTTTACTTTGAAAATTAAAAGATGTGTCCCTTTACTTTGAAACAAGCCCATGATTCAGGAAGTGAACTTAAAAATTTCAGAGCTCCAAAGATCTTGCTTATTTTCTGGAGTTTAATGAGAACTGTGGGCAGAGCCAGAAAGGTGAAACCCAGCAGCTTTGGGCGAGTGTGGGTTGTATTTGATGTTCACAAAAGAATGGAAGTGGTAGGGTGTTGCTCAGTGAAGTGTGCATTTTCAAGTTACCCACAGTGGTGTCTATTGTCCTGTTTCTCAATTGAATGATGTCATGTTTCATTTAAGGCTCTTAGTGATGCTGAAGTCTGTGGTCTGCACACTAGGGGGAAAAAGGCAGTGAGAAAGTTGCAAATCAGGTTTTTGTAAAGCCTTTGTGTGTTGGGTTTGGGAGATAAAAGCTGACTCATGCAATATTTCTACGGAAGGCGCTGCACAGACTAGCAAAGGCTGTTTCTTTTACCTGACTGAGGTCACTGCATCAGCTGAAGGCAGACGATGTGCTTAAGCCTGAGTGGAGCAGAGGTAGGTGCTAATGTGAGTGTCCCCAAAGAAAGGATGCCGGAACAAACGCTCCTTCCCTCTGGGAGCAGCCAGAGAGGTCCATGGAGGTGACAAAGGGTCGCAGGGGGGGCTTTCTTCACAAGTGTGCAGGGACGGAAGCTTGGCTGGATCAAGGAAAACTCTCTGTTACAAATGCGATAGGCTGAAGTCTAGAAGATGATTTTTTTCTCCCCCTCCATCTGAACTGCAGCCTGTCTTCAATAGTTTTTGTCTTAGTTTCATTTGATTTTGCTCTTTCCTTAAAGTGAGGTTGAAATCTCTAGAAAGCTGGTGTATCTGACTCTGGGGAGAACTCTGAAATCCTCAGTTGTCACGGCCGAATGGCCAACATTTTCATATGCTTTCTTTTTGAGGTTCATATGCAGTCAAAGTTGGAGGAACAAAATAAATGTTTGCAAATGTATGCTTAGCAACTGCAGTGATGAAATTTAGTCTGAGTCTAGTGGCAACCAAAGTTGCCTAAGAAAATGCAGTTTCCATTTTGAGTGTTTCTTGGTAAGAAATACTTTTGTGAGGAACAATGATTGGGGCAAAGGAGGTGTGGATTGTATTCAGTGCTGTTGTCCATTGGAATCTGATTGCATTTGGCTTCATTATTTGAATTTAATAATACATTTTGAAAGATATATATATTCAGCATTCCTTAATCACATATTGAATATAGAAATTATTTTAATTTAAAATATTTAGATATCTGACGCCAATTGACATTGTGATTTTAATTTCCTTAAATAACTTTTTCAGATTATAAAAGTAATACACCTATTGAAGAAAAGAGATATTTACAGAGAAATATGAAAGTAACAAAATTATTTGTTCTACTCAGTAAAACCAGTGTTAACATTTTATTATATATTCCTTCAATCTATTTCTAATGTAGACAATAAAGAAGCAGCATTTTAAATTCAAAATTAGGATCATATTATATGTTTTTTAAACTACCCATTTTACTCACTCTATATTATGACCATTTTCTATACTTTTAAAGATTTGAGAAGACATGACATTTAATCATTTTACATTGTACCTTCTAAATGGCTTTATTTACTTGGATCTCTGTTACTAGGCACTTTAATTTCTCTGCCTCCTTTTCTTTTTTTTTTTTTTTTTGGAGACTGAGTCTCACTCTGTCACCCGGGCTGGAGTGCAGTGGCACGATCTTGGCTCACTGCAACCTCCACTTCCTGGGTTCAAGCGATTCTCCTGCCTTAGCTTCCTGAGTAGCTGGGATTACAGGCACGCGCCACCATTCCCGGCTAATTTTTGTATTTTTAGTAGAGACAGGGTTTCACCATGTTAGCCAGGCTGGTCTCAAACTCCTGACCTTGTGATCCGCCCGCCTCGGGCTCCCAAAGTGCTGGGATTACAGGCGTGAGCCACTGCACCCTGCCTCTTCCTCCTTTTTTAAAAGAACATGTCTAATGTACTTCATGGATGGATTTATTTGTTCGGAGTGCTATCGTTAGTCACTTGGAATTTGCCTCTTCTTCCTCCTCCTTTTTCTTTAAGAAAATGTTATTTCTCTTGGTGCCTCCCTCCCAGCTGTGCAGGGATGTTTTGGAACTGAGTGTGTTCCATACAGATGGAGCTTGTATATATAACCATCATTGTTTAGTTACTGCCTTGAGAATGATAATTTTACACTAACAGGAAGGTACTGTTCAAAGCAAAGCTGGAGCATAGATTATTATTTAATCTAAATTAAAAATGGAGATTTTTGTAGCCTTTGAAAAACTCGGTGATACACAGTTTTTCATCATCCAAGACCTGGCATTCGTAGGATGTAGAAGAAACTGCTATTAGAGGGCAACTGCTTGTGCTGTGCCTCCAGCTGGGAAGAGGCCGTGCAGTCGTGACAGCCAGTGGTTTGCTGGGTTTTCAGGATTGGAGTCATGTCCCAAAGATTGGATGAGACTTGGAGAAGTCACCTAGTCCAGCTGCCTCACATACAAGGAAACCAGAGATGCAAAGATCAGTATAAACCCCGGGGGGTGCAGAGCCAGGGCAAACATGCAAATCCTGTGACCAAAAGGGAGTATTAGGACATAATTTAATTTCCAGTTGGTTCTCTGAAATGTGTTTATACAGAGGGTTGTGGATATATGTATTCCTATGCACACATAGCCACACACTGTGTAGTCCCATTTGGCATATGGTACCATGTGCTTTAGACAAGCAGCTTATGTTGAGTCCTTCATTTCCTGATCTCTAAGTTCCTTTTCTACCCTACTATTTTATGAGTACAAGGAAGGATGGACTAGAAGTTAGAAAATGTAGTCTCTGATTCATAGTTCAACTTTGAGCATGATGTTATGTAATCTCTGCTTTTTTTTTTTTCCATCTATACAGTTTTCAAAAAGCAATGAGACACATGAAAGAGCATTGAGGTTGGTTTTGGGGGCTTTTTAAGGATAATTTTGACATAGAATTGTAGCAGCTGTATCATAATAAGGCTCATCTGTTATAATAGAGACTGTTTGGGTTATCTCTCATTGCTTAACCAATCACACTGGAACCTAATGGCTTGAAACAACAAACATTTATAATTGCTCAAGGTTTCTGTGAGGCAAGAATTCAGGAAAGGCTGTGCTAGGTGATTCTGGCTTGGGGACTGTCATAAAATTGCACTCAGACATGACAGGGCTGGGGTCATCTGAAAGGCTTCTCATCCGCATGTCCATTGTCTTGGCTGGAAACACAGCAGGGGCTGTAACAGCCAGGGTTCCTTGGGCATCCCTCTGTGTATCACTGCGGTCTCATCATGTGGTTTCTGTAGTGTGGCAGAGTCAGGATAACCAGACTTTTGAATGTGGTGCCTCAGGGCATGTCTAGCACCAGTGACTGCAAGGTTTTGCCTGTCTTTGTACTCTGCCATACCCTAGGGCACTGGTATCCTTCTTAGAGTGGAGGCAAGGTTTCTGCCACATCTGGGTTCCAGCATGAAGAGGAAAAAATGTGGAGTAATAAAATCTAATGTCTTGAGAAATAGACCCCCAAAGGGGCATATATCGTTTCTGCTGGTGAGAACTTGACCACATGGCCAATATCTAAAGGCAGAGGAGGCTGGGAAATGTGCTCAGTGAAAACTCTATCACTAAAGAAAAGGGTAGAGTAGATTTTGGTAGACAACTAACAGTCCCTCTCTAAATGGTAACACAATGATGGTTTAGGGTGCCCCAAATAATTTCCTTCATCCCCCACACTAAGTCACCACACACACAAAAAAAGCATACAACAAAAGTAAAAACAGCTGCATTTGCGTAAAAAGCCTTTAGGGAATTTCTTTTTTTTTTTTTTTTTGAGATAGAGTTTCACTCTGTCACCCAGGCTGGAGTGAAGTGATATGGTCTTGGCTCACTGCAACCTCCGCTCCCTGGATTCAAGTGATTCTCCTGCCTCAGCCTCCCGAGTAGCTGGGATTTTATGCACCTGCCACCACACCTGGATAATTTTTGTATTTTTAGTAGAGACAGGGGTTTCATCATGTTGGCCAGGCTGGTCTCGAACTCCTGACCTCAGTTGATTCACCTGCCTCTGCCTTCCAAAGTGCCAGGATTATAGGCATGAGCCACCGCCGCTAGCCTAGGGAATTTCTTTAGGTTCTTTTTCACCAGACTGGTCCAGAGACACCCCTTAGCTAAGGCAATTTATCTAATGCATTAGCTGCCTTAAGTAGCTGCTTAATCCCTACTCAACTGAGGTAGCCATTATACCTCTTAGTTTCCATTGACTAGTGTCTTAGTCCATTTATGCTGTTGTAACAAAATAGCTTAAGCTGGGTAACTTACAAGGAACAGAAATTGATTGCTCACAGTTCTAGAGAGTGGGAAGTCCAAGATCAAGGCACCAACAGATTGTGTGTCTGGTGAGGGCCTGTTCCTCCTAGATGGTGCCTCCTGTGTGTCCTCACATGGCAGAAGGAGCAAACGAGCTCCCTCTGTCCTCTTTTATAAGGGCACTAATTTCATTCATGAGGGTAGAGCCCTCATGACCTAATCATCTCCCAACAGCACCCCCTCCTAATACCATCACCTTGGTGAGTAAGTTTCAACATATGAATTTTGAGAAGGGCACAGACATTCATACCATAGCAATTAATATAGGAATCAATCAGTAAATTATCTGAGTATTTAGTATCTGACTTTACAGCTTGAAGGAATCTTTGTTCCTCTTTGTTCAACCCCTCACCTCCTGTTTGAATGAAAATATTTTTGCAAAATATCTTTTCTCATTCTTGATCTTCTTGTACAAATATGTGCTTTAACGCCTTGTTGGATGCATGGTTTGCAAGTATTTTCTCCCATTCTGTAGGTTATCTCCTTGCTCAGTTGATGATTTCCTTTGCCATGCAGAAGCTTTCTAGTTTGATGTCTCACTTGTCTCTTTTTGCTTTTTGCTATTGTTGCCTGTGCTTTTGGTGTCATATCCAAAAAATCATTGCCAAGACCAATGTCATGAAGCTTTTCTCCCCTGTTTTTTCTTTTTTTTTTTTTTTTGTAGAGGCTTTATGGTTTCTAGTCATATTTTTAGGTCTTAATGTATTTTGAGTTTATTTTTGTGTATAGTATAAGATAAGGGTTCATTTTTATTCTTTTTGCATGTGATATAAGAACATGTGGCACATACACATAATGGGAAAATTATCTGACCATAAAAAAAAGAAGGAAATCCTGCCACTTGTGACAAGATGGATGAACCTGGAGGCTATTGTGCTAAATGAAATGAGCTGGACATAGAAGGGCAAATGCTACATGACACCACTCTTATGAAGAATGTAAAATAATCAAACTCATACGAGAAAAGACTAGAGTGGTGCTTCCCAGGGAGTAGGGAGAGGGAGAAACAGGGAGGTAATAGTGAAAAGATACAAATTTTCAGCTATGCAAGATGAGTAAGTCCAAGAAATCTGCACAGCGTAGTGCCTATAGCTAATAATACTATATTGTATACTTAAAATACTGCCGAGGAGGTAGATCTTAAGTGTTGTTATTGTAAAATGTTTAATAATAGAGAGGCATAGGGGAACTTTTGGAGTTGATGGCTATGTTCATGGCATATATTGTGGTAATAGTTTCACGTGTACACTTATCTCCAAATTCAAGTTTTATACATTAAATATGTATAACTTTTTCTATTTAATCATACCTCAATAAAATACATTTTTAATTTAAAACATTTTTGAGCTATTTATTTTGAAAAAATTTTAAATATATAAAAAAGTTGCACAGACAGTGCAAAGTTCCCAAATGTCTTTGGTCCAGCTTCCCCTAACATTAGTATCTTGTGTAATTGTAGTACCTTGGTTAAAAACTAAGAAATTTACATGGTAAAACTAAGAAATTAACAGGGTAACAAGATTTTTTTTTTTTTTTACTCCTTGGTTCCTTCATCACCAAATAACTACAAATAAATTTGAAAATCATGTTCCCTGAATTGAACATGCTGCACACTAGAGAACATGAGGAATTATAGTCCTGGCCCTACCATTAAACAGGAATCAAGTTGATAGTTTAGAAAACCAAGAAGTGAAAATCCATATTGCTGTGGGGGAATAAAAGATGCTCCTCAAATACCTAGTGTCATCTTTGAAATATATAAATGTATATTTTTTAACTTGGTCTCTTAAACATTTTTTAAAGCATTAAGTCAGTTGTTTACAACGTTGAGGCTCTAACAAAACTGTGCTGTATGTTAAAGAACATCACTAGCTGGTAGAGTAACTATTTCTGTATACTTTAGTCTTTCTGTGGCCTCCCCTCTTTGAGTAATCTCACAGGAGGTGTAATAAGGAACTACATAATTTCAGCTACTCATTGGTACTGAACACAACACGTTCTCTTGGTTTCCATGGTTGTCCTGCCAAGGAACTCAGACTAGGTATTTGATGTCTAGAATAGCAATGAGCAGAATTTGGAAACCCTGATCACCCCTCAATCCTGCTGTGAGTAGGATTTCTGTCTTGCCTCCTAAGTTTCTCCTTGGGAGTTGTAGGCTGTAGGACCCATCAACTGTCCCCCTTCTCCATGTAAATATGGTCACAGGAAGCCATGGAACGTTCTGCATGAAACCTAAATCAGCCTAAGAAACCAGAGCCAAGAAGCATTGCTTTTGATTCTGGCAGTGATATTCCAAAAGAGAGCAATTAAAATAATGGAAGTTGGAAGAGCAAAGAAAGAAAAGCCATGGAATTCCAGTTTTTTCACCCAGAAAAAATTAGAGGGATTTGTCATGAAGTAAAATGTATGAAAGCCTAGCTACATAGAAGCTGTCTAGGCATCTTTTCCTTTTATTGAGGATGGCACAAAAAAAAGAATATTTTATTTGGATGGCTTTTAGGCTAACCAGTGCTTCTCATTGTGAGACTCAGTAAGTCTCTAAGGTTCTTCTATGGATACTTCCACCCCCACCACCTCCAGGTTTACCAAGAGTAAGATTGATCACAATCCTCTAAGTGGGTGGAACCAGCTTATTTTAGGGTCAAAAGATATACCTGATATAAGCCATTAGCAAGGTTTGGCCAGAAATTCCCAGAATCCTTACATTATTAGCCCTGTGCTTGGGATTTTGGAATAGACAGAAGTTATGAGAAGAAAAGCAGCAACTTACCCAAATGCTAATACAACCTGCTAACATCTTTCACTCAAGGTAAACGAAAAAGCTTTCTTGCCCTACAGTTTTTTATCTGGATGTTTCAGTTTGTCATGGAAAATCAGTTAGCCCAATATCTGCTACACAGAGATGACCTCCCAACTGTATTTTTGCTAATTTTTAACAATATTGTGCATTAATAAGTGGAGTAAAAAACAAAAATGCAAACTTTGAGTTTTATGTATCTCTGCATTCACTATTATTTGAACAAAGATTGATAAAGAGGTAAATTTAAATCTTCAAGAATAATGTAATTATATCAAAGACTTCTAGATCAGCATTGTCTGACTAAAATATATATGAACTACTTATGTAATTTTTTATTTTCTAGTAGCAACAATATAAAAAAGTAAAATGATGCCGGGACAGTGGCTTACACCTGTAATCTCAGCACTTTGGGAGGCCAAGATGGGAGGATCACTTGAGCCCAGGAGTTCAAGACCAGCCTGGGCAACATAGAAAGACTTCATCTCTACAAAAATTAAAAATAAAATTAGCTTGGTATGGTGGTGTGGTCCCAGCTACTCGGGAGGCTGAGGTGGGAGGATGGCTTGAACCCAGGAGTGAGCCATGATTGTGCCACTGCAGTCAAGCCTGGGTGACAGAGTGAGACCCTGTTTCAAAAAATAAAAATAAGAATAAATTTAAAATAAAAAAAGTAGGCCAGGCGCAGTTGTTCACACCTGTAATCCCAGCACTTTGGGAGGCCGAGGCGGATAGATCACGAGGTCAGGAGATCGAGACCAGCCTGGCCAACATGGTGAAACCTCATCTCTACTAAAAGTACAAAAATTAGCCAGGCATGGTGGCGGGTGCCTATAATCCCAGCTACTCAGGAGGCTGAGGCAAGAGAATTGCTTGAACCCAGGAGGCGGAGGTTACAGTGAGCCAAGATCGCACCATTGCACTCCAGCCTGGGCAACAAGAGCAAAACTCCGTCTCAAAAAAGAAAAAAAAAGTAAAATGAAACCAGTGAAAATAATTTCAATGAGATATTTTATTTAACGTAATCCAAAATATTATTTCAGTATACAAATATAAAAATTATTAATGAGGTATTTTATTTCATATTTTTAGTTTTATACTAAGTTACTGAAATCTGCTGTGTATCTCACATGTCAATTCAGACTGACTGTGTTTGTTTGTTTATTTTGAGTCAAGGTCTCACTTTGCCACCCAGCCTGGAGTGCAGTGGCACGATCATGGCTCACTGCAGCCTTGACTCCAAGTAGCTGGGACTACAGGCACAGGCCACCACACTTGGCTAATTTTTTGTATTTTTTGTGTCTGAGATGGGGTTTTACTAGGTTGCCCAGGCTAGTCTCGAACTCCTGAGCTCAAGTGATCCGCTGCGTCAGCCTCCCAAAGTGCTGGAATTACAGGCATGAGCCACTGTGCCCAGTCTGGCTGCGTTTCAAGTTCTCAGTAGCCACATGTGGCCACTGGCTACTGTGTGGAGCAACACAGCTCTAGAGATAAAGATTAATAATTGGTGGGTTGCATTAGAATAGGCCAGACAGAGTAGAAATCTTAAATTATTTTGAGGAAAGTGAGAACAAGACTAGACAGTTTTTATGAGGTGCATTTTCCTACGTGAGGAAACTATAATTATCTTCTAAGCAATGAATCAACACAAAAAAGGTTAGCCATTAGCAAGTATGGTCTCATATTACATGCCATTATATGACCTGACTTTAAATGTTTCACTTCTGTCATTGGTAATTTTGGAAGGTCTTTAGTTTGAGGTGGTAAGCTTGGCTAAATACTACGGACACCAAACTTCTGAAATGGTCTATTTTAGAAAGAGCCTGGTGGGCAGCCAGGCCTGTACGTGGACTGGCATTGGAACATTTGAAGCTTTCCCTGCAGCGGTGCCCTCTCCATGTTGCTGTTTAAGATCTATCCATGAAGGGGTCCCTATTGATCTGAGTTTTACATCTCACTCTTTCCCACCTTTGAAAGTATTTCTAAAGACATTGTCACTTCTAGCAGCCCAACCTAGGGTCCTCTAAAAGCAGTTTTTATTCCTCTTTAATCCTTCTGTCCCAATATTGGGTATCCAATTTAAAGTGAAAGTAAGTAGAGAAAAGAAATGATGATAAGAAAATAATGTGTCTCTCTGTTGTGTCCATTTTTCTCTAGTCCTGATCATGAATGTAATGCCAAGAGTTTTGTAACTGTGTGAAAGACAGTTTTCTATTCTGGAGAGATTGATTCTTCTCTGGTTAGAAAATCAGAACTTGTCCTGCAGACAGTATGGACAGATCTGTGGGGGGTAGACCTTTCCAAATGTCTTGGCCTTTCAACTTTTTTGACACCAGGGACTGGTTTCATGGAAGACAATTTTTCGAAGGATGAAGGGTGGGTTGAGGTGGTGGGGGTCGGGGAGTAGGGATGCTTTCAGGATGAAATGGTTCCACCTCAGATCATCAGGAATTAGATTTTCAAAAGGAGCGTGCAACCTAGATCCCTGGCATGCATAGGTCACAATAGGGCTCGTGCTCCTATGAGAATCTAATGCTGCTGCTGATCTGAAAGGAGGCAGAGCCCAGGCAGCAATGCTCGCTTGCCCACCGCTCACTTCCTTGTGTGATGCTTGGTTCCTGACAGGCCATGGACCAGTACTACAACCCTGTTATAGAGAATATCCAACTTGGCCGGAGGCGGTGGCTCACACCTGCAATCCCAACACTTTGGGAAGCCAAGGCGGGTGGATCACCTGTGGTCAGGAGTTCGAGACCAGCCTGGCCAACATGGTGAAACCCCGTCTCTACTAAAAATATAAAAATTAGCTGGGCTTGGTGGCTCATGCCTGTAATCCCAGCTACTAGGGAGGCTGAGGCAGGAGAATCACTTGAACCTGGGAGGTGGAGGTTGCAGTGAGCTGAGATCGTCCCATTGCACTCCAGCCTGGGTGACAAGAGCAAAACTCTGTCTCAAAAAAA
>NW_026652303.1:2890589-2920597 GCF_009828535.3 Hylobates moloch | reverse complement strand
TATTCAACTTACGTTTAGTCCCAAATCATAGCCTCATTGGACCCTTGGGATCTCAAAATATCCTCAGATACTTCCCAAGTGAGTGCCCATTTCCTGCACTGAGATCAACCTGATGGTCCTGGTTGTGGAGGATGCGAATGGAAAGAAAACCTTGTTGTGTCCACCCCTACTTTGGACTGCCCATGACTTTCTCAACACCAGTCCCAAACGTGAGCAAGTGTCCTTTGCTGCAAGCATACCTAAATGCACGGCTGCTGATTGGATTTTTGCCACACCCAGTTTGGATCAGGCTTTCTAGGTCAAGTGCATCTTAACTACTATAACCAATTCATGTTTTATAGGCCATAAAGTTGTTATAGAACAAGCAGCAAGCATATTGCAAAAGCTTTAAAAATGTGTGGCAAACTCTAGCATGTGGTAGTGGTTATGCAGATAAACTGCTCATTTCCTACGTCTTACCACTCCTTCTTGACTCAGAATTAGTTCCTTCCTTTTATATTCATAACTTTAATATTTGCATCATTAGTTTGTACTAATACTTGTCATGAATATAAGCTATCTAGAAACAGTATGTTGAAGGAGAGACTTGATGGATACTTTATATTCTAAAAATATTAGTACCAACTGTTTAGTGATCTTTATTATAGAATCAAACCAAATTTACATTACTATTGAAAAATCATCATTACTATGTATTCTTTTTACTGTGTTTGTCACATTATAACCTTCCAAACGTAAGTTTCCATCTTCTGTTTTTCTAGCAAAACCTGTAAGCATGTTTTTGTGATAAGGTAACCCTAGCAAAATGAAGCAAATTTCTTTATTAATCACATTCTCTGTCACAAGACATTTTGTTTCTATAAACAAAATTTCTCTATGAAATAATGAGATGTGGAATCTCATTATTTGAGGGAGAAATGTTGACCCTGCCTTAGAAATGAAGAAGATTGGAATTTTGAGTGTTTTACCCAAATAGCTTCTGAACGTTTAATTTTCACGTGGGTCCTTTAGGGGCCCAACATCATATTTAAATGCTGTGGGTATTAAGTGACTTTTTTGAGATGGAGTCTCTCTCTGTCGCCCAGGCTGGAGTGCAGTGGCGCGATCTTGGCCCACTGCAACCTCCACCTCCCGGATTCATGCCATTCTCCTGCCTCAGCCTCCCGAGTAGCTGGGACTACAGGCGCCCGCCACCATGCCTGGCTAATTTTTTTGTATTTTTTTTAGTAGAGACGGGGTTTCACCATTAAGTGACCTTTTGACTTTGCAGATAGTTTTTATTTTTACCCTTTTCTAAACAAGACAGCGCCATTTTCTCATAATTGTTCTTATAATTTAGTTCCTATATTTGTCATATAATTACATGATTTTATAACTGTACTTGTGGAGAGTTGTAGTTAATCAAACATACTCTCTAATAGTATCATAACTCCATATATGCCACAAGTGGAATGCCAGTTTCTAAGAAGTGATCTGGAGAAGTGCTGTGTTGAGAGGGTAAGTTTTCAATGGGGGTGTGAGTCTTAATACAGTCATGCATCACTTCAGCATGAGGGCACATTCTGAGACGTGTTGCCAGGCAACTTCATCATTGTATGAACTTCACAGAGTATAATCACAAACCTATATGGCGTAGCCCTGTACACATCTAGGCTAGACAGTATGGCAGATTGCTCTCACCGCTGTCATATATGCTGTTTGTTGTTTTGTTTTGAGATGGAGTCTCACTCTGTCACCCAGGCTGGAGTTCAGTGGCAGGATCTCGGCTCACTGCAACCTCTGCCTCCCGGGTTCAAGCAATTCTCATGCCTCAGCTTCCCGAGTAGCTAATTTTTGTTTTTGTTTTTGTTTTTGTTTGAGACAGAGTCTCGCTGTGTCTCCCAGGTTGGAGTGCAGTGGCACGATCTTAGCTCACTGCAAGCTCCGCCTCCTGGGTTCACGCCATTCTCCTGCCTCAGCCTCCTGGGTAGCTGGGACTACAGGCGCCCGCCAACATGCCTGGCTAATTTTTTGTATTTTTAGTAGAAACGGGGTTTCACCGAGTTAGCCAAGATGGTCTCGATCTCCTGACCTCGTGATCCGCCTGTCTCGGCCTCCCAAAGTGCTGGGATTACAGGCATGAGCCACTGCGCCCGGCCTAATTTTTGTATTTTGTAGTAGCGACACGGTTTTGCCATGTTGGCCAGGCTTGTCTCAAACTCCTGGCCTCAAGTGATCTGCCCACCCCAGCCTCCCGAAGTGCTGGGATTTACAGGCGTGAGCCACCACGCCCAGTCTGCAGTTCATTGTTGACTGAAACATCATTATGCTGTGTATGATTCTATCTTTTTCTTGCCTAGTATTAGAAAATTATTGTCTATGTGACACTTTCTTTAATGCTGTATGCAAGTAAAATGTAAAGTTGCCAGCATTATTTAAATCAAGTAGTGGTGGCTCCAGGATGCTAACCTAAAATTTTGTGGAATTATGGTGAAATACTTAAAATCTAGAATAAGGTTTTTCAAAATTCCATAGGAATCACGTCGGGTCCCTTTTAAGTTCATAAGAATCACTTGTGGTGCTTGTTAAAGTGATCGATTCCTGGTGCCCTGACCGCTCAGCCTTTAATTTAGTGAATCTAGACTAATTTGTATATGAGTCATTCCATGTGGTCACACTTTTGAGACAACAGGTGTAGTGTTTCTCAAACTTTAATGCTTATAAGTCATTCTGGGATCTTATTAAAGTGCACATTCGAGTTCAGCAGGCCAAGGTCAGAGCCCGAGACTCTGCATTTCTCACAGGCACCCAGATGATGCTTCGGAAACACTGATTTTGCATCTCACTCCACCACAGGTACCTTTGCATTCCCTTCTGTAATTGGCCACCTTGTTATTGACTATATTTATTTGAGCTAGGTTTTTACTTCCTTTCAACCCTCTGCTTGATAGAATTGCTTATCTTTTCCTTTTTATTTATTTTCTTTATGCATATAGATGGGCACCAGTTGCGTCTTGAAGTGCCATCAGCTGTAACCAAAGTTCCAGATCCCAAGACAGCCAGGCATTCCTGCCCTCAAGAACTGAAGACAATGGAGCTCTCTGATAGTGACCGACCTGTCAGCTTCGGTTCCACATCGTCCTCGGCCTCTTCCCGTGACAGCCATGGTTCCTTTGGCAGCAGAATGACCTTAGTTTCAAATAGCCACTTGGGCTTGTTTAACCAGGATAAGGAGGTAGGGGCCATAAAACTGGAGCTGATTCCGGCCAGGCCGTTTTCCAGCAGCGAGCTGCAGAGGGACAACCCCGCCACGGGGCAACAGAACGCAGACGAGGGCAGTGAAAGGCCACCCAGGGCACAGTGGAGAGTGGACTCAAACGGGGCACCCAAGACGACCACAGACTCGGCCACCAGCCCCAAGCTCCTCTACGTGGATAGAGTTGTTCAGGAAATTCTGGAGACCGAAAGGACTTATGTACAAGATTTAAAAAGCATCGTAGAGGTAAGACCGACTTCGCTTTTAATGTTTGCCATGCGGGAGAAATATGCTTGCAAAAGAAACGGCAAAGCCAAGCCAGGTGTAGGGGGTGTCTTCTAAGAGGCGGAAGGGATGTGAATGTTTAAAGAGAGGGTAATAAGAGAAACCCTAAGGCCGTAACTCACTGTGTTAACATCCTCTTAATATTTGCATTAACAAATTAGTTATGAGTGAGGAGCAAGAATGATGATACAGTGCCCATACCAGGATGCTGTGTTAATAAATCCTACACCCAAGATGTCAGAGTGACTCACACGCAGTGGGGCAGGTGAGGATGGAGGAGGACTCAAATCTCCTGGAGCATGAGTGTCAGGTGTGCGACTGAACCTCTCAGCTGTCCTTATCCTAATCACCATTCTCTACTGGCATCTGGGAGCTTCCAAAACTACTGAGACGTGAATCTCACACTTAGCAACTGTGATTTCATTGGCCTGGGTGGGGCTTGATTGGTAGAATTGTTGAAGATGCACAGGTGATTTTAATGTGCAGAGAGGTTTGCAGCCGCTGCTGTCTGCTATTCCTGTATTGGTTGGTGTTTGGGGAAAGGATTGAAAGGTAGAGAAAAGTCATGGGCTTTGTCTTGTCTCAAGTGTCTCCTTTCTGTTCACTTTTACAGAGAGTAATCCTATATAAATTATCTTGTATGTGTTATTATTATAATTAAAAATTACTTGCACAAATTATTTCATGTGAATTGAGCTCAGCTTATGTGCCAGGTCACATCCTCTGGAAATTCAATTATTTGATTTTGATTTTCTGGGTCCTTTTAAAGGATAAAGCAAGAATTATCAGAGGAGCTCAGATGTTAACTCACTCTCAATTATAGTTAAAAATATTACCATCTCAAGGGCAGATTTTTTTTTTTTTTTTTTTGAGACGGAGTTTCGCTCTTGTTTCCCAGGTTCACTGCAACCTCTGCTTCCCGGGTTCAAGCAATTCTCCTGCCTCAGCCTCCCGAGTAGCTGGGATTACAGGCATTCGCCACCACACCCGGCTAATTTTGTGTTTTTAGTAGAGATGGGGTTTCACCATGTTGGTCAGGCTGGTCTTGAACTCCCGACCTCAGGTGACCTGCCCGCCTTGGCCTCCCAAAGTGCCAGGATTACAGGCATGAGCCACTGCACCCGGCCTGAAGGGCAGATTTATATATTAAAAAGCTACACTTGCTTTGCTGCCTACTAATACACCAGATTCTTTCATTTGTTACTACCTGTTTCCTGTTTTAGACGTTGACTCTGGAATATATTTCAGAGTACAGTAGAATATTGCCAATGAGCATGTTCTTCCCCCAAATACATTCTCATAGCTTTAGAAAAAGAATTCTAAAGCATGACTATGTGTGATCCACAAATGATAGAACCAGACTCTGTCTACTAAAAATAGTTATGATGTACCTTCCCAGTAAAAATAGAAAAGTCAATTGATGGTCAACTGAAACAATATGTGGTACCAAACGTAGAATAAAGTAGGCCTGTTTTTTAAAAATTTCAACAATGATGTCATTTGTACTTGAGAAGAAATACCTGTAAAATGGCCAAAAATTTTACAGCCTCTCAGGAAACATATGGTTATTAAAGCTTTCTTTGGTCTATGCTTTTTTTTTCCTTTCTTTCTTGGAAACTTTTCTACCTAATCTAAAACTCACCTTATGGAGAGAAACCTTTAATTACTGAACTAGTATTCCATTAACACTTATTTTTTCCTGAGGCTGGTTGATAAACCTTAGGTGAGAAGAAACAGGTAAGAGATGAATGAAAGAAAACAGATAAAGACAATTTATTTTTTCTAAGGAATTTCAGTGTAAGTTCTATGTGAAGCTGTCCACATGTTCTTGCCTTTTTTCTTTATTCATGAATCAACTGTGTTCTACACTAGGGGTTGGTGAGCTTTTTCTAGGCAGGGCCAGATAGTAAATAGTTTTGGACTTATGGGGCCTAAGGTCTTGGTCACAACTGATGAACTCTGCCATTGAAGCTCAAAAGCAGCCATATACACTGTGAATAATGGGGCCTGGACATGCCAGTACCTCTTTAGAGTCTCGTTTGACCCAACGGCCACAGTTTGCTCACCCCTGTCTTAGGCTATAAGTTTGTGCCATGTTTCATCAACTGTCAAATGGAACTACTAAGTGGGACCTGCCTCATAGGGTTGTTATGAGAAATGGATAAGATAAGGTATAAAAAGCTCTGCAGCAGTGCCTGGCACATAGTAATCAATTAGTAAATGGAAACTACACTCATCACTATTACCAGCCTTCTCTAAGTTTGCTAGCTGAGAGTGATCACTGTGTATACTATGTTTTACCTAAAGTCTTTCACAAAAATAATCAGATTAGGCTGGGTGCAGTGGCTCACACCTGTAATCCCAGCACTTTGGGAGGCCAAGGTGGGCCGATCACCTGAGGTCAGGAGTTCGAGACCAGCCTGGACAACATGGTGAAAGCCCATCTCTACTAAAAATACAAAAATTAGCCGGGCATGGTGGTGCATGCCTGTAATCCCAGCTACTTGGGAGGCTGAGACAGGAGAATTGCTTGAACCTGGGAGGCGGAGGCTGCAGTGAGCCGAGATTGCACCGCTGCACTCCAGCCTGGGTGACAGAACAAGACTCCATCTTAAAAAAAGAAAACAAAAACAAAAAATCGGATTAACCAATTCACTACAGCGGAAATTTAATTAGAAAAAAAAAAACCTTAATGAGTGATTTTACCATTATTATTTTGATTATTTCTAATGAACCCACTGGTAACCTGAGGTGGAAATTAGGGGAAGGAGAGGCACAGAAGGGGATGGGTATTGGAAAGAAGTGTTCCTGGGGAGGAAGAGTTCCAAATGAAGAGGGAGGGACCCAGGCAGGAAGAGCTAGATGCTCCCCTGTTCCAGAAGTCACTAGAATGCTTTGCATCATTTACCCTGTCCTCCTAGAAAACTTTAGAATTGTTTCATATCAGGGATTAGTTGGTTGAAGCCTCTTCACCTGTTTTGGCTATGAGACCACCTCTGTTTCTCCAGATCACAACTTTATCAGAATGGCTAGACCACTTTTATCGAGTTCTTTTCTTAATGAAAAGTAAACAATTATTGTCAAGCCTGCAGTAACTCTACCCCCAATAAAAAGCTGTCATATGGGTATTCTTTTAAAACATAGAATATCAACTCCTTTAAAATCTGTTTTCCTTGATCTATTTCTAACCTATTTGTATAATGTTGTAAATGACTTCTCTAATGTTCTCCATTTTTCAAATGCAGAATTTTAAATTAAGAAAAGGGCTGCTCATTGACAGCCTACTATGATAAAACTTTTACCCTGCCTAAAAGACGGACTTTTTTTTTTTTTTAGTTGGCTCTTTATTTATCTATTTTGAATAGGCGTCTCACTGTATCACCCAGGCTAGAGTGCAGTGGCACGATCATGGCTCACTGCAGCCTCGACCTGCTGGGCTCATGCAGTCCTCCTGCCTCAGCCTCCCATGTATCTAGGACTACAGGTGCACACCACCACACCTTGCTAGGCTTTTTTTTTTTTTTTTAAATTTTTGTAGAGACAGGATCTCAATATGTTGCCCAGGCTGGTCTCGAACTGCCAGCCTCAAGAGATCCCTTTGCCTCAGCCTCCCAAAATGGTGGGCTTACAGGTGAGAGCCACCGAGCCCAGCCTTAGCTGGCTCTTTCCAAGCAAAAATAATTTCTGGGGGAAAAGAAGCCCATCTAATTGAAGTCACTTTTAATTTCTACAGTAGCGTGATTTCTGACTTTGTACACTCTGCTTTATTGAATCTCCTCTCATCTTAATTACCCCCATTAGTAATACACTTTATCTGCATGCCGTATAGATACATAATCCTTACCACTTGAGTTTAGATTTCATTTTTAGGACTTGTGAACAGCAACATTTTTGTAAAAGATCATTGATCTGTATACACCGAATTAAAAACACATGAGCAGGAATGATGATTTGACATTTCAACACAGTCCCAAATATCAGAGCAGCTTATTTCTGAGAAGAGATCCTCCCAACCCCAGTTGAGCAATAGGATTCCCAGATGTTGGTTATACATGTAAAGAGTGTGGATGCCCTTCTTTCCCATATATGGAGACATTGTGTTAAAATAATCTCACATATTTCGGTATTTTTCTTTCCTATGCCATTTAGGAATTCAGAAATGAATTCCTAATGCTTTCTGAAAGTTGAACCCCAAAATATGGTGGTTCTTATTCCTGTTGCTCTTCATTCTTCCCCAGATCCTTCTCTCTCAACCCCTGTCCCCTCCCCAGCCATGGCTCTTCCATCCTCTGCTCCTAGTCATTTACGTTTGTACACTTCACATTTTAGAGAAAGAGGTAAGGTCTTGACCGTGAACCATAGTCAAAGGAACAATGGAGCTGTTATTTCTGTTTTATATATGCCCCTAACCGCAATCACAGATAAACTGAGATGATAAATATGAAAGCAAGTTTTTAAAGTTAAGTTGCCAATGATACAATTTGCGGAGACATAGAAATCCATAGTTGGAAAGCAGAAATAAGGGTCTGTTCAATGTTTAATGGGACCTTTGATTGACTGGGCAGGGACTGTCATGGGTAGGGTGGGTTTCTTTAATCTTTCTAAATGATCTATAAAAGAGCTTTTGAGAACCTCATAAGATTTGGCCTCAGATGTAGTTCATGGCCTGTTGTAACCTGTTAGTAAAGTTTTAAAATAGTTCATGATGTTAATGCTGTGTAATTAGAAGTTAACATTTCTGCTACAGAATGGCATCTTTGAGCTCTGAGAGATACTAAATTAAGCCATATTTGGTGATATTGAGGACATGTGTATTTAGTGAAAAAAGTGGCTGAATTGTTCATTACAACATGATTTTATCTTTTTCTATTATATGCCAGAGAGCTAATATCCTTTTCATGCACCTTCATCCATAAAGTGTATTTAAAAAAAAAACAACTAAGTATTGGGGCCAGGTGCAGCAGCTCATGCCTGTAATCCCAGCACTTTGGGAGGCTGAAGTAGGCGGATCACTTGAGGTCAGGAGTTTGAGACCAGCCTGGCCAATATGGTGAAACTCCATCTCTACTAAAAATACAAAAATTAGCTGGGTATGGTGGTGCATGCCTGTAGTCCCAGCTGCTTAGAAGGCTGAGGCAGGAGAATGGCTTGAACCTAGGAGGCGGAGGTTGCAGTGAGCCGAGATCGTGCCACTGCACTCCAGCTAGAGCAACAGAGTGAGACTCCGTCAAAAAAAACAAAAACAGAAACAGAAAACCCGAAGTATTCTAGCCTTAATGTTCAAAATTTAAACAGCAGAAGCATAAGCATATCTTTATTGGAAGCATTCAGCATTATTCAAGAGCCGTAGCTAAGCAAGGATTAGAATGGTGATCACCAACCCCTAGCTCTCTGTTCGTTGGTCTATGTGGACTCTTTGTTTACTGAGTGATCGTACAGACAGTGTCAGGGAAGATAAATGAGAGAAGGGTGTTTTTCACACACTTAGTGCTCTGAAACACATTGAAAGCTGTTCTCCCCACTGCCATAGCCTAGAAGAGGCTTCTCTTTATACTGGTGATGTCCAATTAATTGAAGAACTGTCTTATGCTGGGGAAGCAAACCTTCTCCAAAATTTGTGCAGAATGAAAGAAGGAAATCCAGGACGCAGGCACAGAGAGCTTGTGCAGTGATTTCACCACATACTCTGCCTGGACACTCAGCTGTTAGCCCTGTGAGATGTCTATGACTTGGAGGAAATGGAATGAGTTGGCTTTTGCCCTGGGGGCACCCCTCCCTTGAGGACAGTACTGTCAAGTGTGGAGGTGGTTTCTGATTAAGCCTGTCTTCCCATTGATCCTGCTGGAGAAACAAAATTGTCTGGTATGGAAAGGGCAGTGTGCATCTTACTGTTTTTCCTTAGCCATAATGGAATGGTTGTGCGTAGGCATTCCCTGGCCCAGCTTTACCTGCCTAGGATGCTGGACTAAAAGAGTCAGGTTTTGCACCAAGAAAGAAGGCTGTTGAGAAGAGGGGAATTGTCACAGATTTTATTGTCTTTTTACTTACAGATATCTTCTCTCCATACTTTCCCTCCAGTTTAAATAGCATTTATTAGACACTTTTTACAAGGTTCATTTAGACCAACGTTTTTTAAATGCCGAGGGAGAAAAATGTGTTCCATGCTCAAGTGTAGGAGCTGGTAGGGATTGTTTTCAATGAAGCCTTGTTATGTGGGTGGATTTAATAAGGAACTTACACTGTGATACTTGGCATCATTTAGTGTACTTTTTTATGAGGCATTTGAGCACTTTTATGTGAATGTGTCTATTTTTTTTTCCTCCAAGGGATTTCATTGTAACGGGTGAATGAGATCTTTCTTAAAACCATTTAATGTCTATGATAATTTAGAGACAAACCTGTTCGTTTTCTGCTTATTTAGGAGTCACTCCTTAAATAGTACATCTAATCATTGTACATAATCCCTCAAAAATCTCACTTTGACTACGTATTTCCATATCTCTGTATTATTGTTGTTGTTCTTGTTATTATGACCCCTTATTCCCCCACCTTACCTTACCTTACTCTTGTCTTTCACCACCTCAACAACAGCAGCACAAACCTAGAAGGTGGCAAGTGAGTGATTTTGAGTGTTCATATCTTCTTACTGCAACCTGATCTGGGAAGGAGGGCAGGGAGAACTGATCTTTCACCTCTTGTCATTTCTAATGGGTTTGCCCATTTTGAATGTGATATAAATACCTGCTGATTGATTGCTAATGACCAATGAAAACAGTTCAAGGTGGGCAGTATTCGGTGAAAGCAAAATGAGTTGAGATTTGCAGAGCTGCTCTGCAAAAGTAGCTGTTGGCTGAACACAAGAGTTCATGTGTACTTTGTGACTGATGTCAGGTTGGGCTATTTGCTCCAAACTTTTATGGCCAGATCTTGAGTCAAAACGTAGGCAACGAGTGTCTTGTGACATCTTAAGTTTTGTAATCATCCCTGTCACCTCCATAGATTCCCGCAGCTATAAACATACTATTCAGCTACCATTTCTAAATTTTCTAGATAGATGCCTCAATAATACAAAAACACTAAAAAAAAAACATTAGCAGCAATTAATATATGAGCACTTACCATGTATCAGGCACTAGGCACTTAATTTGTTCACTCACTGTCCCATCATGTGGGTACTATTTTAATTCCTGTTTTAGCATGAGAATATTGAATGTACAGAGGACAAAGTGACTTGTCCCAGGTTACACAGTTGGCTAGTGATTGAGCTGGAACTGAAAAGCAGGCCTTTCTCCAAAGCCCACTGCTTTCACTGTATACCTCCCCTTTGACTATAACAGAAGGTTCAAAGTTCAGCCTTCTTCTTAATCTCTCTAGAGCAGGCACCAGCAGTACCATAGACGTTCTGGACTGCATAGTTCTTGGCTATGAGGGAGAGTTGTGTGCATTGTAGGAACGTTTAGCAGCAAACCTGACTTCTATCCATTAGAAGCTAATAGAACCACCACCGTCCCCACTCGTGACAACCAAAAATGTCTCTAGCCATTGCCAAGTACCCCCTGGAGGGCAAAATTGTCCCTGGTTGAAAATGACAGCTTTAAATATCTGGAACGCACAGTGTTTCATTAAGGATAGGCTAAGCCACAGTAACTGTATTAGGCCATTCTTGCGTTGCTATAAAGAAATACCTGAGACTGGGTAATTTATGAAGAAAAGAAATTTATTTGGCTGATGGTTCTGTAGGCTTTACAGGAAGCACAGTAGCGTCTGCTTCTGAGGAGGTCTCAGGAAGCCTCCAGTCATGGCAGAAGGCGAACAGGGAGTAGGCATGACACATGTCAGGAGAGAACATGGTGGCCAGGCGCGGTGGCTCACGCCTGGAATCCAGCACTTGGGGAGGCCGAGGTGGGTGGATCACAATGTCAGGAGTTCAAGACCAGCCTGGCCAACATGATGAAACCCTGTCTCTACTAAAAATACAAAAGTTAGCCAAGTGTGGTTGTGTGCACCTGTAATCCCAGCTATTGGGGAGGCTGAGGCAGGAGAATCAGTTGAACCTGGGAGGCAGAGGTTGCAGTGAGCCAAGATGGCACCATTGTACTTCAGCCTAGGCAATGGAGTGAGACTCCATCTCAAAAAAAAAAAAAAAAAAAAAAAAAGAGAGAGCATGGGGAGGAGCCGCACACTTAACCAGATCTTATGAGCTCTCACTCACTATCCTGAGGACGCTACCAAGGGGATGGTGCCAAATCATTCATGAGAAATCCGCCCCCGTGATCTAGTCACCTCCCACCAGGCCCCACCTCCAACATGGGGGGATTACATTTCAATATGAGGTTTGGGCGGGGACACAGATCCAAACTATGTCAGTAACATACAGACCTCCAAATCTAGTGACTTCACCCAAGTTTCTTTCTTTCTCCTGTAACCATCCGTTGCAAGTGTTCAGGTGAAGAGGAGCGGCACTCCTCCTGCAGTCATTCAGGGACCCAGGCTCAGGAGGCTTAGCTGTCTTCAGCACATGGCTTCCAAGGTTGCCGTCTCAGTCAACTAGACAGACAAGGAGACATGGAAACATGTATGGGGAAGGTTTCTGAGACAGACATAGAACTGATGCACATCCCTTTTCTCAAACTCCCGATAAGAATCTTGTCACCTGGCTACACCAAACTATAAGGGAGGATGGGAGGTACAGTCTAGCCATGTGTCCAAAGAAGGTAGGAAACAGTTTTTGTAAACAACTGGCAGTTTCTGGCATACATTATGTATAACGAAGGCATTCTCATTGTAAAACCTATCATTTAGCGATGGTGTATCCCCATCGCTAGTGAGGGTGTTGGGGGCACCACCCTCACTAAAAATAAAGAGGAAGAGGCTGGGCGTGGTGGTTCATGCCTGTAATCCCAGCACTTTAGGACAGCCAAGGCAGGCGGGTCATTTGAGGTCAGGAGTTCAAGACCAGCCTGATCAACATGGTGAAACCCCGTCTCCACTAAAAATACAAAAAAATTAGCCAGACGTGGTGGCGTGTGCCTGTAGTTCCAGCTACTCGGGAGGCTGAGGCAGGAGAATCGCTAGAGCCTGGGAGATGGAGGTTACAGTGAGCTGAGATTGCGTCACTACACTCCAGCCTGGGCGACGGAGCGAGACTCCGTCTCAAAAAATAAATAAATAATGAAGAAAGTAAGAAAGATTTTGGTGGTGCTTACCTGCTGAGATGAATATTACTGTCTCTACTAAATAACGTCATAGAATGTTTTAAATGCATTCTTTACTTAGGGCTTCAGTGTATCTCCTACTGCTCCTCCCTCCCTTCTTCTATGTCTCTACCCCTTTTCCCTACCCTTTCTCCCATCATTCCTGATTACCTCCCACCCCCCCCCTTTTTTTTTTCCTACTCATTCCAGTTCATTTGACCTGCCAGTAGGGCTCTGTGAAATTATTTAATACCATAGTTAGTGTTTCAGGCTAATAAATACTGGGTCTAGCCTAGTTCAAAGGCAGGGATTGTGCTTATCTTGGTAGCATTCTGAAAACCTTGTGAGTGGGAGGGAATCAATAAGGATAATGGACGAAAGCATCTGACACCTAATAGAACGATGCTGGGAAGCTGAAGTTTCATTGCCACATTGATAAAGTTTGTAAGAAAACTGAATGCCCTCCCTTGTACTGCCTTGCCCTTCTTCTTCTTCTTTTGTTGTTGTTGTTGTTGTTGTTGTTATAGAGTCTCGCTCTGTCGCCCAGGTTGGAGGGCAGTGGCTTGATCTCTGCTCACTGCAAGCCCCGCCTCCCGGATTCAAGTGATTCTCATGCCTCAGCCTCCCAAGTAGCTGGGACTACAGGTGCATGCCACTACGTTCAGCTAATTTTTGGTATTTTTAGTAGAGATGGGGTTTCACTGAGTTAGCCAGGATGGTCTCGATCTCCTGACCTCGTGATCCACTTGCCTCGGCTACCCAAAGTGTTGGGATTACAGGTGTGAGCCACTGCGCCTGGCCCCTGCCCTTCTTTTAACCTCATTTCTGTAGCCATTCCAAGAAGACAAAATGAGAATGTGGGCACCAGAAGAAAAAGTAGGCAATTAAAACAAATTATTAAAAATTTTTTACTGCATTTTTAAGACTTGCACTCCCCAAATCAACCAACATCATTGTGGATGATTTTCCTTAAGAAATTGAAGTCAGCTCACATCTTTTCAGAGGTGGACTTTTAGAGAATAAATTTACATTGTTAACCTTACTTGTAGTACAGTTTTCAAATTACCAAGAACTTTGTGGCAATAGTGTAATCACTTCTTGGTATGATAGTTATGAATGTGGTGACATCCCTCAATGTCACTCTGAGAAACACTAAATCTCAGATAATGGCAAGGTCACCCTTGAATTCCTGACAATCTTGACTGGCTTCTTGAAACTTGGAGCTGGGACGAATAGTTGAGTCAGTCCAAGGAAATCTGGGAAACATGAGGTCCCAAATCAGGCTTTGTAGGCCATTCTTCCCCGGTTGCAAGAATGCGTGATATGAGAATATATGATACACAGGGATTGTTTTTACTCCCATATCAAATGTCTGAGACCCAAGAAAGAAAGTACAGATGATAGAGGGAAAGAGCTATATGAGTTTCAAAGTGCCTATGATCAGTCCTGCAGTAATACAGCCATGTGTCACTTAATGACAGCAATGTGTTCTGAGAAATGTCAGGTGATTTTACCATTATACAGGCAACATAGAGTTTACTTACACAAACCTAGATGGTACAGCCTACCACACACCTAGGCTATATGGTATAGCCCATTGCTTCTAGGCTACAAACCTATACAGCATCTTACTGTACTGAATACTGTAGGCAACTAAAACACAATGGCATTTGTGTATCTAAGCATAGAAAATGTACAGTGAAAATGCAGTGTTATAATCACATGGGACCATCATATCTGCAGTCCATCAGTGACCAAAACATCCTTTTGTGGTGCGTGAACTCTAAGACGCATATGTGTTCTCAAAAACCACGCACTTTGGCCGGCCGCAGTGGCTTATGCCTGTGGCTCATGCACTTTGGGAGGCTGAGGCAGGTGGATCACTTCAGATCAGGAGTTCAAAACCAGCCTGGCCACCACCATGGTGAAACCCCGTCTCTACTAAAAATACAAAAATTAGCCGGATGTGGTGACAGGCACCTGTAATCCCAGCTACTCAGGAGGCTGAGGCATGAGAATCGCTTGAACCTGGTAGGCAGAGGTTGTAGTGAGCCGAGATTGCACCACTGCACTCCAGCCTGGGTGACAGAGCGAGACTCCATCTAAAAAAAAAAAAATCAGCAAAATCACATGGGGAGAAAAATGGGGTACTAAGAACAACACTCAAAAACTTCATCCATGACACATATACAAAAAAATCAAAAATGGAGGCATAGTTTTATACATAATAAATGATTAAGACATACATACATGCTATAGTAAATATGGAACTTCACCTTGAAAAAGATTTGAAGTTTATGGAAGCCACCAGGTGCCCACACCGGCCACCCTGGAGAACAAAAGGAAGCAAGAGAGGGAGAAAAAGATAAAAAGAACAGAGAACAAAGAAGAAAAATATAAGATAGACTGAGAGGAAAGAGAAAATTAAAGAGGGGAGGCTGTGGGCAGGGCTGCAGCTTATGCCTTGTCAAGGGGGAGGGTCACCTGCCATGGACTGGGAGTTGACAGACTGATGTGAATGGGCCAGGTTCCAAATGCACTCAGGGGAGACCAAGATAGCCGCTAGGTTGTCGGAGCCTGCGTGTGTTTTGTTCCTATGCTGCTGTCACTAGATGCAATTTTCTGCATCCACCCAGTGTTTCTCATGGATGAAATTGTGCAAAAGCAAAATTCAGAAATGAGAATTACGTTCAAATTGTTCCTAACATACTAATCTCGTGGGAACAAATTCATGCTTCCAAAACAAACATCATAGCAGAACTGACTGTACCTATTCTTTGGAGTATTATGACTTGTTACAAATAGGTTTCACCACTCCTTCCTCCCCTTTACTCAGACTGGAAGATTAAAGAGTTCTACGACCCTTGCCCAAAAACATGGTCTTCCGTTAATGTTAAAGAAGACTAATAAAAACTGCCACAAATATCCTTAATTCACTTTTTATTTCCATCTTATAAGAAAACAAAATGGCTTGAAAGAATTTTAAACTCCTAGTAGTGTGAGAGTTGATTCATATTGCTGGAAACTAGCATGATTACTTGTAAATAGTTGTAGGAAGTTTTTTCCTGAAAGGATTTGTATAATTTGGTCAAATATTCTTGCATAAACTATAGCATTTGCTATGAATGTGAAACTCTTAGTATGCCAAGGAGACTTAACATATCAGTGAGTTTCTAATGCTAAAATTTCCACCTACATTTGTAGATTCAGAGTGAGTGCGTTAAAGGGGAGGACAGACGGTGTAATGGGAGGGAAGTAGAATATATAGATAGCTGTTCTTTTCATGGACATAACTAGGTGTGTTCAGTTCATTTGCAAGCTCAAACACTTTCAAAAATGCCCGTAACTGCGAAGTTCCTTTTTATTCTCTTAGGCTTTGCTTTTAAGGCAACATTTTGACTTTTAATGAACAGGCATTTTAAAAACTTCAGTTAACTCAGGTGATTGAGTAGCTATTATTACTGGTGTGCTGATATATTGCAAAGGCCGCCTGTAGGCAAAATTCTATTGGAGATTTGCTAAAACAGGTCTTGTTCGGTTGGATTAGAATCACGCTGCATTTTAAGTGTGTGCCATCTTGAATATTCAGTTATATTAAGTGGGTAGAAAATTATAGATTTCAGAAAATTATCTTCTAAACACACCAGGCTTCAGTTGAGAGAAGTTTCCCACGGCCAGAAATTTCTTCCAAAGTGAAGTGTTACTTGCACCTTCGAAAACTGATCACATTGAAGATTTACCTGGGTCATATGATAAGCCGAGAGTTAGTGTGGCAGTCCAGGCAGCCCTGTTCTGTAACATGTAGAACAGGAAAGACAGCTTGGACTAACTCATGACTTTTTGACCTACATAACTTAGTAGTTAACTGCTTTCTCACCATTTATGTTTCTGATTTTTCCTCTCCCCACCAAGATTGTTTTGCCACTTAAAGGGAATGGCAATTGTTCTAGATAGCAGCTTTCATGAAATTTTTTAAATCAGTTTTTTAAATTGTGGTAACATATACATCAGAATTAACAACAACTTTTGGCTGGGCGTGGTGGCTCACACCTGTAATCTCAGCACTTTGGAGGCCAAGGTGGGTGGATCCCCCGAGGTCAGGAGTTTAAAACCAGCCTGGCCAACATGGTGAAACCCTGTCTCTACTAACAATATAAAAAATTAGCCAGGCGTGGTGGCACATGTATGTAATTCCAGCTGCTCAGGAGGCTGAGGCAGAAGAATCGCTTGAACTCAGGAGGTGGAGGTTGCAGTGAGCCAAGGTCACACCATTGCACTCCAGCCTAGGCGACAAGAGCGAAACTCCATTTCAAAAAAAAAAAAAAATTTAAGCGTGCAATTCAGTGGTACCAAGTACATCAAGTACATTCACATTGTTGTACAACCATCACCACCATCCATCTCCAGAACTTTTCCATCCTCCAAACTGAAATTCTGCACCCAATAAACAATAACTCCCCATTCCCCACCCCAGCCTCGGGGAACCACCTTTCTACTTTCTGTCACTAGGACTTTGACTACTTGAGGTATCCCATATAAGTGGAATCAAACTATCTGTCTTGTTGTGACTAGCTTACTTCACTTAGCATATTATCTTCAAGGTTCATCCATGTGATAGCAAGTGTCCATTGTTTTCCTTCTTACGGCTGAGTAATATTTCATTGTGTGTGTAGATTGCATTTTGTTTATCCAGTCATCCATTGATGCACACTTAGGTTACCTCCAATGGCATGGGATTTTCAATTTACTAGAACCACACCAAATTTTAGAACTGGAAATAACTCAGTTAAATCTGACCATAAATTCTGAAAGAATAAAGAGTGTTTTATTTAAGTTTGATATTTTATAACATTTTATATGTTTTATATTCCTCGCACTCAGCTCTGTATCTGACACTTAATAGGCCATTCGTAAATATTTGCTGAGTAAATTTTCTAGTATTTGCTGTCATTTTTATACACAAGGAAATGGAGATCCAGAGATGCCAGTGATTCCAGTGATTTCTCCAAATGGAAGCAAATCCTGGCTCTCACTACCTTTGACCCTTTGACGTTTTTTTTTTTTTTTTTTTGAGACAGAGTCTTGCTGTCACCCAGGCTGGAGTGTGCAGTGCCACGATCTCAGCTCACTGCAACCTCCACCTTCCCAGTTCAAGTGATTCTCCTGCCTCAGCCTCCCCGAGTAGCTGGGATTACAGATGCCTGCCACCATGCTCGGCTAATTTTTTTGTATTTTTAGTAGAGACAGGGTTTCACCATGTTGGCCAAGCTGGTCTCGAACTCCTGACCTCAAGTGATGTCCCCCATCTCAGCCTCCTGAAGTGCAGGGATTATAGGCGTGAGCCACTGCACCTGACTTATCTTTGGTGTTGAACAATTCCTTCTGTGACCTGCAGTTTCCTCATCTTAAAATGGGGGAGATGTGTTCCTTTTAAAATGGTATGAGGATTCAGTGAGTTAATGCGCATGAAGTGATTAGCACCGACCTGGCATAGCATAAACACTCAACAGCTGATAGCTGCTCACACCCCAGATCCTGCAGCTAAATATTGGCAGTGCCGGGATGCATCCTAGCCCTGCCGCCCAGCCGTTTCGTTTGGAGACAACTGGAAAAAACCTGAAACATTTTATTGAGTGCCTCCTACATGCCAGTTAAGGCGGGTCCTCAAACATACTTGTCAATGAAATTTTCTGGAAACATACTTGATTGCCCAGTTGTCTACATCTCAGCCACTGACCAGGGTGAAATCGAGCCTGGGCAGCTGTGAAGGGAAGAGCTGGCCACTTCATCTACGACCAGCTGCCATGTGGTTCAGACAAAACCAGAGCCTTGGGACAGAGGGGAAATTTGCGCTAGGGGAACAGTTAGGGTCACTTCCTTAGTAATGTCTTGAGATGAGTCTAAAGCAATCTGTGACATTACCCTTTTTTCCCCTAGCAGAAATACAGGTAGCCTTCTGAGGGTGAGAAATTGGCACCCACTATCCTGTAAGACCACAGACTTTCTAGACTCATCTGCATGTGATAATTAACAGACCAGTTGATAGTCTGGGACCTGATTTTGCCACCTCCTGTTCTAAAGTAGGAGCTGGCTCTGAAGTTTCAGGTCCTGTTTGAAAAGGGATGAGGAAAAGAAGACTACTGATAAAATACATGAATTTACTTGTATTCAGATTTATCTAGAATGTTCAAAGACTACTTTTGGTAACAAAATGCACCAAAAGGGCTGGGAGCAGTGGCTCATGCCTGCAATCCCAGCACTTTGAGAGGCCAGGGTGGGTGGATCGCAAGGTCAGGAGTTCGAGACCAGCCTGGCCAACATAGTGAAACCCCCGTCTCTAATAAAAATACGAAAATTAGCCGGGCATGGTGGTGGGTGCCTGTAGTCTCAGCTACTCGGGAGGCTGAGGCAGGAGAATCACTTGAAACCGGGAGGCTGAGGTTGCAGCAAGCTGAGATCATGCCACTGCACTCCAGCCTGGATGTCAGAGCAAGACTGTCTCAAAAAAAAAAAAAAAAAATGTAGAACATTCTTACCTCAAAAGGAGGAATAAATAAAATATTATAATGTCTTTTGTGAGAAATACACAATTAACTGGTCATCAGTTATATTAATACCAAGGATAGGAAGCCTACATACACCAGTTTAGAGGGGCTCTTACTTAAGCGACTGAAGGCTATTGCCTAAGAAATCTGGTTAGGAGGAACAGCTGAAAACTAGGAAGCTTTCTAAAGCTGAGGTTGCACATGAGAGCTGCCTGGGGAGCTTGTACAATTCCCTCCACCTAAGCTGCACCCTGGGCTAGCGAAATCCCAGTCTCTGGGGCCGGGGTCAGTTTTCCTTAAAGTTCTGCAGATTCCAGTAGACGATCAGTATTGAGATTTAGTATCCTAACAGGAATTTTTTTTAATAAAGCAAACAAACTTTTAAAGGCAGCACAAATTACCTCCTGATCCCCATGGAATGTAACAAAATGACAGAAAACAGACTAAAATCTCCAAGAACCGAATCCAGATCCTGGCCCAGCCATTTCCCTGTTTGATTGGACAAGTTACTAAACTTTTCAATTTGTCAGTGTCTTCATCTGTAACATGGGAATAATAGGATTGTTGCAAAACTTAGATCATCTGTGTACAATGTTGAGCACAATGCTAGGTATAGTAAGCACTAAAATGAGAGATATTCATATAATAGTTGGACAAGACCAATAATTTCTAGTACATTCTAAAGTATTGTAATATTGTTATGCTTCCTAATCTATGTTAAGGTATTTCAGAAAATTATTTTAACTTTACAAATAAAAAAGATATTTTGTTGCAATTTTAATTTACCTGACATGTCTTCATGTAGTTGGAATTCATTTCCACTGTAATAGAGGGCTGCAATGGTGGAATGAATACTTTTTTTTTTTTTTTTTTTCAGAATTTTGATCTGAGCTGAGTCAAATTGGAGTTAATTTAATGGGCAGAGCACACAGGTCTGGGCTTCAGACCCATGCTAACAGTCAGCTGTATGCCCATGGACAAATAACCATTCTGACCTCAGCTTCATCCTCTGTAAATGAGTCTAATTCAAGAAGCATAAGTCTACTGATGACTAGCAATGGCATCTCCACCAGCCTCAGCCCTCAAAAATGCAACCAGGAAATAAGTAAGTCCTTTGAGCAGCCAAAATAGATATTTCAAATGCCCAACAGTGAGGCCTGTGTCTTTCCCCAGGGAGAGGCCCCGAGCTCTCACTAAGAGCCTATTTACCCTACATGTTTAAAATAAGCTTAATTATTTGGTTTCTTAGCCCATGGCAAATGGACGGGGGTAGGAGGAGGTGGATGTGACAGTGCCAAGGAGCCAGAGGAAAGAACTCCTTAGTAGTCTAATTAATATAAGGCCGTTTGGAAGAGTGAGGACTCACCTTGATCCTCCTGGTAGTTTTTACTTGTGAATTATGGCCCAGAGCAAAACTGAAATCCTTACTGATGAGCCTTAAATAGCAAGGAAAATTTTTATAATGTTTGCCGTAGTATCTCAAATATATTGTAGTGGCTGGGTGAGGTGGCTCACGCCTGTAATCCCAGCACTTTGGGAGATCAAAGTGGCTGATTCACCTGAGATCAGGAGTTCGAGACCAGCCCGGCCAACATGGTGAAACCCTGTCTCTACTAAAAATGCAAAGATTAGCCGGGCATGATGGAAGGCACCAGTAATCCCAGCTACTCGGGAGGCTGAGACAGGAGAATCACTTGAACCTGGGAGGCAGAGGTTACAGTGAGCCGAGATCACACCACTGCACTCTAGCCTGGGCGACAGAGCAAGACTCTGTCTAAAAAAAAATAAAAATAAAATATATTGTCTGTTGGCTGGCCTTCATAAAAAAGTAAGTTTTTAATTATAATGAACTTTGTAAAGGTTTTTCATTGTGGGAAGACATACATAACTTAAAACTTATTTTAACCATTTTTACGTATATAATTCAGTGGCATTAAGTATACACACAATGTTGCCCAACTATGACCACTGTCCATTTCCAGAACTTTTTCATCATCCCAACACAGAAACTCTGTACCCGTTAAACACCGACTCCCCATTCCCCTCTCCCCAGCTCCTGGCAACCTCCAATCTACTTTCTGTCTTTGAATTTGCCCACTCTAGACCCCTCATGTAAGTGAAACCTTACAGGATTTGTCCTTTTGTGGCTGGCTCATTTCATTTAGCATGTTTCCAAGGTTCATCCATGTTGCAACATGCATCAGGATTTAACTAATTAGAATTACCTTTTAATACTTAGGAAAGATTCCTGTACAATAACTGATCCCTTAACCAAGGTAAGATGACACTTTATAAAAACAAAGAATCCTCCTTACTCTGTAAGGGGAGGAGGTTTTGTGAAAATAATGCAGACATGATGAGAAATTGCCAGCCTCCGTCCAACCCAAAGCAAAACTGAATGTTAAGATTCTTTATTTTAGTCGTGGCATGGTGGCTTATGCCTGTAGGATCCCAGCACTTTGGGAGGCCGAGGCAGGCAGATCATTTGAGCTCAGGAGTTAAAAGCCAGCCTCGGCAACATGGCGAAATCCTGTCTCTACAAAAAAAATACAAAAATTAGCCAGGCATGATGGCGCCTGCCTGTAGTCCCAGCTACTTGGGAGGCTGAGGTGGGAGGATGGCTTGAGCCCGGGAGGTGGAGGCTGCAATGAGCTGTGATTGTGTCACTGCACTTTAGCCTGGGCAACAGAGCCAGAGCCTGTCTCAAAAAAATAAAATATTTATGAAAGATTCTTTTTTTGTTAAACTAATATAAATTAATTCCTAATGACCAACACCCCTCACCCCCACCCCCCGTAAAGTAGACAACTTTAGAAATGGAGAGAGCCTGCTGTTTCAAATGGCAGGATCTCGCTGGGGCAGAATCACCCCTGAAGGACTTTGGGGTGGGTGTGTGTGTTGAGGAAGGCAGGGGGAGCCATCCCTTTATACTTTAAAATATTTTCTTTTGAAAAAAGCCTTTATCTCTTTGGATCTACAAGAAATGTTACAAGTGTCCCTTCAGTTTCATAATGGGGCTTACAGTGATGCCCTTAACCTTTCAGAAAGCCTGAAGTGGGTGCCTCCTAAGGAGGGGACCTGCCAAGCTGGCCGCCCAGCAGCGGCGGACCATAAATACACAACTGGTGAAAAGACTGCTGCTTTTGTCTGGTTTTCCATAAAGCAGCGGATAAATCACTCAACCCAGGGGTCTGTTTATGGCCTCGTAAATGCTGTTCCAAATGCAAATGCACAGAGAGAAAAGGGTGAGAGTTAATCTACTTTTGATTAGAGAAGCGTTTCTTGTGCAAAGCGGGAGTGAGGTGGGTGGGAAGAGAGTTAAAAACGAAATGCATAGTTTAGGGACCTTTGTCATCTTCAAGAGGTGGTGTTGTAAAAAATGCTGCCCCTGTGACAAAGGCTGGGAGCAAGGGAGGAATGTTGGGCTGGGTTAAGATTCTGTACAGTCCTGGCCTCTTAGCTAGAGAGGGAGCAGCGGGGGCACCGTTAACCCTTGCCTTCCCGGGCTCTGCACATAGCTCATTTCTGGGAATTCACTCCATGATGTTGCTAAGTCTACACTCATTATGTGCTGGGAATGCTAAAGCACAGCGCCTACTAACTGTTGTTACCAGTTTCAGGGAGAGAAGGAACGATAAAGATATTTTTATAGCACTACATCATGATGACCCTGTGCTTAAAGACTTGGAGTACCTGACCCAGACAGGGGACAGGAAGGGTCAGAGGAGGATTCCTGGGAAGAATCTCGAAGGATGAATAAGCCAGGTGGTAATGAGCAGGAGAGCCAATACTGGCAGTGGGAAAAGAATAGATAATAATAGAACAGCATGAGAGGGCAGGGGACAGGGACATTCCTGAAAGAGCAGTGAGTGAGTGCCTCTGTTGGTGGAGGTGAGGGAGTTGAGGGGGAGCAAGAAAGTGGTCAAAGATGAGCCCAGGAAGGTCGGAAGGGATTTAAGAGTCCTTGAAGGATTTTACCCAGGAGGCATGACATCAAATTTGAGTTTTAGAAAATCATGCTAGATAGGTTTGGAAAGTTGTGGGGAATCAGACCCACAGTAGAGAGCTGGGTTAGGATGTCCTTGCAGTAGTCCAGGTGAGAGATGAGAGCAAGGTCAAGGCAGTGATGAGAGAGAGGACAAGTCAGTATCAAAAAAGATATAGGTGGGAGAGGAGAGGCGGGATTTATTGTCTGGGTGGTCATAGCAAGAGGGCAAGGGTCTTGGAAACTTTTAGATGGCATTAGGACTTTTTTTTTTCTTTTTTCTTTTCTTTTTTTTTTTTTTGGAGATCGAGTTTCACTGTCGTTGCCCAGGCTGGAGTGCAATGGCACGATCTCGGCTCACTGCAACCTCCGCCTCCAGGGTTCAAGCAGTTCTCCTGCCTCAGCCTCCGAAGTAGCTGGAATTACAGGCATGCACCACCTCACCCAGCTAATTTTTTGTGTTATTAGTAGAGACAGGGTTTCTCCATGTTGGTCCGGCTGGTCTCAAACTCCCGACCTCAGATGATCCACCTGCCTTGGCCTCCCAAAGTGCTGAGATTACAGGCATGAGCCACTGTGCCTGGCCGGCATCAGGACTTTTTGTTTTTTTGAGATAGGATCTTGCTCTGTTACCCAGGCTGTAGTGCTGTGGCGTGATCATATCTCACTGCAGCCTTGATCTCCCGGGCTCCAGCAACCCTCCCGCCCTAGTTTCCCAAGTAGCTGGGACTACAGACACATGCCATCACGCCTGGCTAATTTTTAAATTTTTTTGTGGAGACAGGTCTCACTTTGTTGCCCAGACTGGCTTCGAACTCCTGGCCTCAAACAATCCTTCCGCCCAGGCCTCCCAAAGTGCTAGGACTATAGGCATGAGCCACTGCGCCTGGCCGGCATCCAGGACTTTTTATGCACATGTCTCCCCTGACAATAATCTTCAGACTCTTTGCCAATGTTGATGGTTAATAATAAGCTGCTTAAGTAAATTAGCCTTCCTACGGCGCTGTTATTGCCAGTGGCAGAGAACAGTGGCAGGATAATTTTTTGTTATGATTTATCAGCATATAGAGTTCGTTTACTTTTGAACCCAAAAAGGCTCCAATCTGACCTACCTTGCTGCTCTGGGAAGGAACCTGGGACTTAGACGGCCACACGGCAGGCACCGACACCTGCACATGTGTGCCAAGCTGCCTCGAATGGACCATGTGTGCAGTTTAACCCCTGGAATGATGAGGAGACACTGGTGGTTGTATTCTTTCTGCTTAACACTGAAGCTACGGAGCCTCAGCAAGGAAGTAACTCGCCCAGGGCCTGAGTCCTAGACCCAGACTGCCTGACCTTGAGGCCGATGTGTTTCCCACCTCGCTACATCTGGAGCCAGCCCTGCAGCTGAGGCCTTCATGTTGCATCCGGCCAGTGCCTTACGCTGTCCTCAGATAAATCTGTCCTGGGAAAGCAAATTTACTTTCCCAGGAGAGTAAATTGTAATATTTTTATTAAAGATTTAATTTTTAATTTAAAAAAATTCATTTTTTCCATCTTGTAGCAGATGGAAACTGCCATTTACTACAAGAAAAAGCAGAGGGCACGTCTGTTCAGATTGTACAATTGCTGCTGTGGAAATTCATATCTCTTGAAAAATCACTTATGGAAAGCTCATCTGTAAGAGTCCACTCTCTTAGGTCAAAGAGGGAAGTAAATTTTCCCACATCACCTTTTTCACCCTGTGGGCACGAATTAGGACCAGGCCTCCTGGACAGTATGACAGAAGGACATCTTCGTGTTTACCCCCTGGCCCCATGCGCTTTGAGAAAGTCAAGTTTCTGGGGAACATCCCATCACTTTTGCCCACGCGCCTTGCTGACCCCTCCAGCTCCATCTGCACGGTGCCTCTGCCTGCTCCCCTGCAGATCCTCAAGCCGTGACTGTTTCTGTATCAACTTTTCTGTATCAACTGTTTCTGTACATAGCTTTTGGTTAAGATTTTTCTGTGATGAGATCAACAACAATATAGTCAGCGAGACAATCAGATATATCCTAAGGGCTCCTCATTGTTTTTGGTACAATGAACGGAATAACTTAGCCATACGTTTCCACATTTAGCAGCAGATTACCTAATGCCGCCAGGGTGTAATCACATTCATCTGCCTTGACAAACCGCCCACAAAGAGGTCGGTCCTTGTGTAGATTCTTTATTTTAATATATACAACTGCATTGCATTGCGCCTTTCAAGTGGAATAGCTTGATTTTGAGGGTCATTACCAATCTACGTGACTCAGGAGATGCGAAGTTGAGCTAATATCTTCCAGTCTTTTCCAGTTAATATTGCCCAGGTAACCCTGGACTTTTTTGGCTGGCTGAAATTTGATTTTGATTGAGGGTTACAGTTTCAAGTCATTTAGCACAAATAAGGCTTTTGTCTTTAAGGCCTTGTTTCTTATCCACCAAATGAACACTATGTGAGTACCTACTGTATACAGATCAGTTGCTGTGAGATAATCTATACTACTGTTCCTGTCTCAGTAAAATTAGATGGGCAAGTGTTCCAACTTACTAAATAAGTCATATAGGTAATTATTGCCCAACACATGTTTAAGTAAAGTATATGATAATTGATCATTTGTATGTGGAAAAGCTGTACGTGTTTTTGTTTGTTTTAAGATGGAGTCGCGCTCTGTCACCCCAGCTGGAGTGCAGTGGCTCACTGTAACCTCTGCCTTCCAGGTTCAAGCGATTCTCGTGTCTCAGCCTTCTGAGTAGCTGGGATTACAGGCACCCACCACCATGCCCAGCAATTTTTTTTTGTATTTTTAGTAGAGACGGGGTTTTACCATGTTGGTCAGGCTGGTCTCGAACTCTGACCTCAGGTGATCTGCCTGCCTTGGCCTCCCAAAGTGCTGGGATTACAGGTGTGAGCCACCGCACCCGGCCTGCTGGACCTGTTTTAATGGGCCATTATTTGGTGTCCTTATTTCAAAATTTCTTGTTCACTAGAATTAAGGGTCCTCAGGTGAAGTGTGAGTTGTTACTTGATTTCTGAACAGGAAATGTTTTCCTGCAATAATCAATTGCCATTTTGATGTTTGGCGAAGGCTTTTAAGCCATCAATGTATTAAAGTGGCATGCAGAGCTCATGGATGAAGTGAGAACAGCCCTGATAAAAACCCAGATTGTCTGTGGTGCACACAAGTGTGTGTGTGTGTGTGTGTGTGTGTGTGTGTGTGTGTGTCAGAAGTTACTCTAAGAAACTTCTTCCTTACACACGCTCTTGTGTGAAGTGTTAGAACACCTGCTACAATCACCTAGCCATAGTGATAGGGATCCTTTTTTTCTTCTTCTTCTTCTTCAACATTTAAGTTCCGGGGTACATGTGTGGGATGTACAGTTTTATTACATAGGTAAACATGCCCCATGGTGGTTTGCTGTGCAGATCAACCCATCAACCGGGTATTAAGCCCAATATTCATTAACTATTCTTCCTGATGCTCTCCCATCCCTCACCCTCTCCCAACAGGCTCCAGTGTGTGTTGTTCCCCTCCCTGTGTCCATATGTCGTTCAGCTCCCACTTATAAGTGAGAACATTTGCTGTTTGGTTTTCTGTTCCTGAGTTAGTTTGCTGAGGATAACGGCTTCCGGCTCCATCCATGATCTCATTCCTTTTTATGGCTGTATAGTATTCCATGGTGTATACGTACCACATTTTCTTTATCCAGTCTATCATTGATGGGCATTTGGGTTGATTCTATGTCTTTGCTATTGTGAATAGTGCTGCATTGAACATACGCGTGCATGTATCTTTATAATAGAAGGATTTATATTCCTTTGGGTATATAGCCAGTAATGGGATTGCTGGGTCAAATGCCATTTCTGCCTCTAGTTCTTTGAGGAATCACTACAATGGTTAAACTAATTTATCCCACCAACAGTGGAAAAGTGTTCCTTTTTCTCTGCAAGCTTGCTAGCGTCTGTTTCTTGACTTTTTTTTTTTTTTTTTGAGACAGAGTTTTACTCTTGTTGCCCAGGCTGGAGTGCAATGGTGTGATCTCAGCTCACTGCAACCTCTGCCTCCAGGTTCAAGTGATTCTCCTGCCTCAGCCTCCTGAGTAGCTGGAATTACAGGCACACACCACCACGCCTGGCTACTCTTGTATTTTTAGTAGAGATGGGGTTTCACCATGTTGGTCAGGCTGGTCACAAACTCCTGACCTCAGGTGATCTGCCTGCCTTGGCCTCCCAAAGTGCTGAGATTATGGGCGTGAGCCACCACACCTGGCCGTTTCTTGACTTTTGAACAATTGTCATTCTGACTAAGCATGAGATGGTATCTTATTGTGGTTTTGATTTGCATTTCTCTAATGATCAGTGGTGTTGAGCTTTTTTTCATATGTTGGCTGTGATATGGATGCTCTTCTACACAGCTCCTGAACCTCTTTGTACATTTCCATTTCAGTACATGAGCATTTTCCTTTGAAGGCTCTTTTCAGAGCTTGCATCTTTCTCTTCATTTCTGATTTGTCTTCATTTCAGAATGGTTCCTAATTCTCTAGAGCTAAAACACCCTGCTTTCCAGGCTCCCCATCATGTCATGATTTCATATTACTTGAAAGTAGCGTGGTGCTCAGAGAGCTGATCGAACGCATCTGTCCTGACTCCTTGTGACTGGTTTGGGGAAGGAGTGTGTTTCTGTGGGACGAGGTATATAGAGACTTGTCCATAAAGTGGGATCAAGTGACCCACTGTGGGGTGGCTGGCAGGAAATGGGGTGTCTTACAGGAGTGTAAAGGCATGCATTAGTGAGAAGGAAGGACGAGAACTCGTGAGCCAGTCTTGAATGTGGCAGATGGTTGAAAGCTGGTGTGTTTGGCTGAAGGAAAACATGCCATGGGATGTATACATATGAAAACATGAAGGCAGTGGGTACCGCGTGTGAATGGGACCGATCCTAATTCAGATATAGCCTGTGATGATCTTGGCAGGTGGGAGGTGCCTAGTCAATCAGGGCGGTGGTTTTTGGTTGGCTCCTACCTGACACCTGATAAAAATTACCTTTAACTCTCAAAATTAATCATCAGCAAACCCCTCCTCCTGTTTAAATATACTGCGTTAGGTATAAAACCTTTGAAGTGACCCTGTAGGGTTTCAGCGCCCAGGCTATTGTCAGCAGATCTTGGTTTGAGCATGACTTGAGGCATTTACTCTCTGTATGACCTCAGGGGACTGATGGAGCCTTTCTCAGCTTCCGGGGAAATGGGATTAATGGGACCTGTCTCCTAGGGTTGTGGTGAAGATGAAATGAGAGAATGCATATAAAGCAGACAGCTCAGTGCTTAGCAATAAACTTTAAAATAACAACAATGATTATTGCCGGGTGTGGTAGCTTATGCCTATAATCCCAATACTTTGGGAGGCCAAGGTGGGAGGATCACTTGAGGTCAGGAGTCTCCTGGGCAACATAGTGAGACCCTATCTCTACAAAAAAATAGAAAAGTTAGCCCAGTGTGGTGGTGTGAGCCTATAACCCCAGCTACTGGGAAGGCTGAGGCAGGAGATCGCTTAAAGCAGGATTTCCAGGTTGCAGTGAGCTGTGATCATGCCACTGCATTCTCGCCTGGATGACAGAGACCCAGTCTCTAAACAAAAATAAAGAAAAAAGAAAAACCAATAATGATGATAAATAGCAGTGAGGAGTTAAAATTCAGATTATGTAATAATGCACATTTATTTTACTGATTTTTTTCCCCATATTAAAAACCCTTTGGGCTTTACTTAATTTTCCTTAATCACCATGTTTCAAATTACACCAGTAGTCCTCTGATTATAATGAAGATGAATCAGTTTCTTATTTTCAGATGCTTCAAGTGTTGCCAAGACATTGCATCCCTCCACCACCTCACCAGCCATTCCCATTTTCCACTTTAAGGATTATAGCCACGTTTAATTGTGTCTGTCTGCTTCCTTACCTGGCCTGGAACCTGGAGAGTAAAAAGGTAGTTTAAATAAGAAATAAAAAGCTGCGTAAAGTTAACCTGATGACAAGGAAAACAGAGTTGTAGGAGAGATAAGTCAACTGGAGGGATCATTCTCAAAAGAGTGGTTAATAAACTCGCTTCAAATTTCCATCTAGTGAGTGCCCACTGCAGCCTCGTACTGGGCTTTGCTCCAGGGGATTCTGGCAAACACGGTGGTGGCCCATTTTGAAGACTTTAAAATACAACGTCTTCAAAGACTTTGTATTTACATGCATTCAAAAGCACATAGATTATTTCAGAAATGCTTTGCTTTTTTTTTTCTTTTGGTAGCTAGAAATAATGATAGGATTTACACTATAGAAAAAACAGTAATGGGAGGTTGCAAATAGGTCTGGAAAGATATTTCAGTATGCAACAGGACTTCATCATGGCCATCTGTCTACCTCTGTCAGTTTTAGAAGCACTTTGGCATATGAGAATGTTGTCAATGTAATTTGGAAACTCTGCAATTTCGAAAATAAATATTTAACAAGGCAACAGAAAATTAAGTTTTTCTGCTACGTTATTATTGTAAAAAGCCCTCTTATAAGGACTTCTCTAATTGTTATACTGAAAGGTAATATAGGGAACTAATTTTAGTGTTATGTTTATACCAAATTGCTTTTCCATTATTATAACTTTGTTAGGTTTCACTACATTTATACACATCCACATGAAGTCAATAAATGACATCACTATAAAGTAAATGAAGACAATTGATTTCTTTATTTCTTTTTTTTTTTTTTTTTTTTTT